>NC_090268.1:120723627-121090293 GCF_040414725.1 Anabrus simplex | reverse complement strand
TTGTATGTCATCAAAGAGACCCTAGACTGGAACAAGAACTGTGTTGAAAGGAATCTCTTATGTACCCAAGTATTCTTATAGTGTGCTACTTAATGAATTATGCATTGGACAAAGTTCGTTATACCTTTATAACCTGAAATTTTTGTGTGGAAAATTATAAATGATAAAATACTTTTGTTTCTGAAATTCTAAAGAAACATCTTTTAGACTTATTATTTTTCTCTTGGATTTGCATGGAAACACACAATATTATTCTTACCAAAATTAAAGGCCTTCTCAATCTTTTTGAAGTCTTGAGATATCAAGTATGTAACTTTGATATCTGCAGTGTTCTTTTTGTTTGTTGCTGGACACCAGACCATTGTACTGATACTACACTTTTCAAAGTATTTTTCTTCATACACTTGAAGTGATTCATTTTCACACTGCCAATGTATGAGGCGCGTTTTTTAAGTGAGGGCTGTTTGAAAATAACTGCAATGAAAGACTATTTTCAAACACCACATTTATTTGCAGACTATACATACTTTACTCTGTTTCTCAACATAGCCGCCAAGTTTGTTTAAACACTTATCATACCTTAGTACTACAGTAAGTTTTGAATACCCTCTTCATAGAAACTTGCCACCTGCTCCGATAGCCATGAGTTCACGGCCAAGACACGGGCGCCATGATCTTACGCTGGGACAGAGTCAGTTTGGCCTTCACCTTTACAGGCGAATGTGTCTCTATTCCATGCTCTGTTGCTTCAATTTGGGCATGATATGCGAAACCCACGTTTCATCTCCTGTTGCGATCTAACTCAACATGTTGTCACCTTCTTTGACATAGTGAGTCAAAAACATCATTGAACACTCAAATCTTTTGTTTTTGTGTCCGGCTCCATGGCTAAATGGTTAGCGTGCTGACCTTTGGTCATAGGGGTCTCAGGTTCGGTTCCCAGCAGGGTCGGGAATTTTAACCATAATTGGTTAATTTCGCTGGCACGGGGGCTGGGTGTATGTGTCGTCATCATCATCATTTCATCCTGACGCGCAGGTCGCCTACGGGAGTCAAATCAAAAGACCTGCACCTGGCGAGCTGAACATGTCCACGGACACTCCCGGCACTAAAAGCCATATGCAATTTCATTTTTATGTTTTTGTTTTTGTGGTCCCCGTTAGGAGTTTAGGCATCCAACGGGAGCACAGTTTTCTAAAGTTTAGGTTTTCAGGAACAATTTTGTAAAGCACTGACCTAGACACGTAAGGAAAGGCGTTTGAGAGAGCTATTACTGTCAATCGTCTGTCTGCACGAATCTTTGCTTCAACTGAAGCCACCAAATCGTCTGCGATCAGAGATGGGCAACCGGAGCGGGCCTAATCATGGACATTGTCACGGCCATCTTTGAAGTCGCGTATCCACTTACGCACTTTGCTTTCACTCATAGCATTAGCACTGCACACTTCGCAAATCTGTCGGTGAATGTCTCCAGTAGACAGGTTCCTTGTCGACAAAAACCGTATTACTGACTGAACCTCGCACGGGGTGGGTGAGTCGATAATCTTGAACATTTGAGCAAGCACAGAACAGAATCGTACAGGTTAGCAACAGAGTTGCAACTGAGCACCATTTTTCCCGAGGCATGCCGGCACACGACACATTCCTTGTGACACGCGCACAAATTACTAGTGTCTACAACAAAACTGCCTTTACCTAAAAAACGTCTCGTATTATAAACATCAGAAACCAGAAGCATAGCATGCAAGTGAAAAATAATAAATAAATGGTAATGCTGCAGGAAATCTTCTAAAACTGGACATTTTGATCTACCAATTTTTTGTTTTGTTTTCAAATAATTATATTTTAATTCAGTTTAATTATTTACAGCCATGCGTTTCATTTTGTTTTGTAAGGTACATTAAGATGCAAAGATGATTGAGTGAATTTTATGCCGTGAATTATTTGTTAATTTTTAAATGATTTTTAAACAGCCTTAGTTGAAAAGAACTCCTCTCCAGTGGACAGTAACGCCACTCTACAAACTGCCCCTGTTTATTTCAGTTCTACCATGCGTTGCACATCCTTTTTTTCCAGTGGAAAAATGACATAGAAACATTTAAATATTTTCCTGTTCCAGTAGTGCTTTAAATTAGCCTTAGAAGTTTTTTGGTTGAGTTCCACATTTTTTGCTTCTGCATATGGTAGCAAATCAGAATATTGAAAGTAATACTCTAATTACAAATAACATCACTTCAAAAGGCCTCCAACATAGCATCGGAAGCCCTATGGTTCTTCTTTCAGACCTGTTATATGAATCTCCGTTGGGTGGGGTAATAAATTGATGTCTTCGATTTCTCCCTGTTCTTCCACCATTCCTTCCTGAACATTCTGCGACAATCTATACGTCTCTTCACTGCATCTTCTACTTAGTGACATTCTGCTTAGTTCACTGCTTGATTTTGTTCCAATCACGTTCCTTTCTAGTGTTTTGTTTCTATCCTATGGACGTAGCCAAACCAGTTCAGCCTGCTGATACCTATTCCATCCTGGAGCTTCATTATACTGATCTTTTCTCATATTTCAGTATTTTTTTTACGTAGTCTTGTCTGATTTTCTGAGCATGCTTCTCAGAAACCTCATTTCCACTTCCTGTATTATTCTTTCCTCTCAGGATGTTATTCACTAGTACAGTTACTGCTCAATATGTCGGAATAGGGACAAAATCCTTGAATCATCATGGTTTTTCTTCATTCTACACTATACCTCTTACTACAGTTTAAAAAGTTATTGTGTTTATGCAGCAAACATAGTTGGCAACTGTATACAATTATATCCACCAGTATGACTGGCTTGCTCCTCTGATGATCCCTTTGGGTTTTTAACTGTCCAAAAGTGGCAAACTCCCACTTCTTGTTTCAATTGGTCTGTGGAAGTGTGCTTTGTCCTTCCTTGCTGTTTCTTGTCCTCCTACCTCCCTTCCATTTTGTCTTGTAGTAAGCCTCCATATCATGGTACATGCTCAATCCAGGCAAATTGTCTTTCACAGAGATGTCCGAGAAGTCCTTTTTCTTCACCAGTTTGATTGAGTACATCTGCATTTCTAACTCGATCTGTCCAAGAAATGTTGAGTAGGCATCTCAATACCACGTTTTAAAAGCAACATGTTAGTTTGGAGTTCAGCATCCACTTTTCTCCACAGTATAACACCACTGATCAGATACCTTCACAAATCCCTTCCTGAGCTTTAGGCTCGGTGTACTTTTGGTCAGCATTTTCTGGTATTTATAAAACACTGCTTTTGTTATTCCAAGATACACCGTGACATCTTGTTTGCAGCAGCCATCCTCTGATATTATTCTTCCCAGGTATTTAAAGGAAGATACCTCTTCAAGTGTCTCATCAGGAATTGAAATGTCTACATCTTTCTTTGATTTACTTATTGACGTCACTTTTGTCTTTGTTGTATTGATTTTCATCCCATATTTATCGGACACTTCCCATATTCATAGGTTCATCCTTTTGAGTGTATTAGGGCTACCTGCTAGAATTGCTCAATTGTCTGCAAATTTCAGCATGCACACAAATCGACCTGCTACCTTTAGACTGATGTTTATTCTTTCCAAGGCCTTGTTTAAGATAGCTTCAGCAAAAAGTGTTGAAGAAACCTGGTGACAGTAAGCACCCTTGGCGAATGCCCTTGCATGTTCTTGCTGGACCTCAATAGATATTGGCAATTCTTACTCCCCTTTTTTTGTCTCTTATATAGATCTACTACCAGCATTAATTTCTCTCCTTGGGCAAGTAGTCTGTTCCAAAAAAGGAAACAATTTGTCCCAGGCTATTCGGTCAAATGCTTTCTTGTAATTAGGGTTCAGAAGTTTATGACCTACAAAATATGCAAGTAAATGTGCCCTAAATGTGCTAAATATGACTTAAAACAATAAAATATGACCTAAAATATGATAAAATATGACATGAATTTTTAGGGATAGGTAGCAACATTAAAATTCTTAAGTACCAAAACATGATCAGCTATAATACACCAAATCAAGTTGGCTTTGCGGTTAGGGGCATGTAGCCGTGGGCTTACGTTCGGGAGATAGTGGGTTTGAACCCCATTATTGGCACCCCTGAAGATGGTTTTCCGTGGTTTCACATCAGGCAAATGCTGGGGCTGTACCTTAAGGCCACGACCGCTTCCTTCCCACCCCTAGCCCTTTTTCTATTCCATCATCACCACCTGTCTGTGTTGGCGTGATGTAAAGCAGATGATGATGATGATGATGATGATGATGATGATGATGATGATGATGATAATAATAATAATGATAATGATAATATGTACAAAATCAGACAAATCAAGAACAAGAAATCAATTGAAAGAAATTAGATCAAATCAGAATATTATAATATTTAACCTACAGACATTTTTAGCAATTGACTGCACAGTCTGTTTTCTCTAGTGGTTTCTTATTTTGCACATTTCTTATGATTGGATTTAATTGTAGATAAGGATATTATGCAAGGAAAAGTTCAGATCTTTCATAGCTGATCATTATTTTTTATTGTAGGGTGAAACATCTTATTCTAGCAGATCCTTGGGGTTTTCCAGAAAAACCAGCTGACATTGCTCAGAGGTACAATGTTCCTTTATGGGTGAGGGCCATCGTCTATGTTACCCAGCCTCTGAACCCTCTCTGGGCTGTGCGTGTGGCTGGTCCATTTGGTGAGTATTCGTGTTTGGATTGATATGGGCAATTTAAAAGAAAAATCTGTGAAGTAGATAATTTATTCTTTTTTTTACATTTATATTTTCATTAAATTACATATGCAAGTTACACATAAATATATTCTATCCATTGTCTTCCTAAGGGTTCAGGGCATATGGGACATGTTGCAAGCACAGGAACCTAGCTGAATCTGGTATTACTTCCTCTTACTTGTGTTAGATTCCTCTGGTGTTCATTCCTGTTCTGATCTCTCCTGGTCAACTTCAGCTCCCTCCCAACTGTGATGGAAACAGGTTTGCTAGGATTAAGAGATGCTTCGTTTTCCTGTTGTTCGTTACTTGTACAAACATTCTTCAGCGATTTGGAACTACTGCTAATCTTTTCCACTTAGAAGTGTCTGATAATGTTGTTCGTTTGACACATCACCTTTTATCAAACAGAACTATTGTTCCAGAATTGGTTCTAATGTATAGTCATTTCAAATACATGTGGAAAGAAGTAGATAAAATGAGAAATAGATGATTATTAAAGAAACTGTCATCCATTTAGAGAGAAACTTTAACTGTAAGGTTTCTGTAGCAAATATTTATAATGCAACTGGTGATCTATGGTCTACATGCATTTTATTCTTTATGGACATGAAATATAATTGCAAAAAAATTATATATATATATATATATATATCTGAGCTGTGTATTTCATTTTACAACACATTTTCTCAACTTTACCTGTCATTAATGTTCATTTGAATGGTATATTGTTACCTCAGATGAAATGATGCATAACACTTTAATCAAAGGGCAACTTGTGGTTTCCCTAAACATATGTCCTCGTCGCCATAAGACCTATCTGTGTCGGTGCGACGTAAAGCAAAAAAAAAAAAACTAACTTATGTCCATAGAGTATAGAAAAAGTGTAATCACTTCTTCGCATGCCCGCACACTTGCCATTGTTTGGTTGAAACTGTGGCATGGCGGTCGCTAGCTGCTTTACTTGTTGATGCAGTATCTCATATTATGTGCATAAATTCGGTTGATTTTTAACATTCATGGATCTGTGACTGTTCATATGACATTCCATTGACTGGAAATAATGCTTCAGACCTCCACACAGAATATAACTAAGGCAATCTGAAGGTCATTGTTGTAATTTTTTAAATGTATTTTTGAACGGCTGAATCTGTTACAAATGTCATCTCGCCACTCAAAGACCTCCAGATTTTTTCAGTAATGCTTTCTGAGAGCTAGATGTCTTTCAGACTGGCATTAATTGGTTGTTAGTTACTATTAGAGTTGAATGAAGGAATGTATGGTGCATGCTATAGTTAAGGGGAAAATAAAAGAATTGTACTTGTTTATAATGGTGCAGTAAGTTGCATGTTATAAAAATGATAAAATCATTCATAAAATAAGCATCATCTTCAAGCATTGTGCATAGAATCCTAATCATCTGATTTTATCTACTTAATTTCCAATACTTCAAAAATAACTTTACATTTCAGGACAGTGGCTTATTGAGAAAATGCGTCCTGATATCGTGAGGAAGTTCTCTTCAGTCGTTCATGATATAAATGTGATACCACAGTACATCCATCAGTGCAATGCACAAACACCCTCGTAAGTATTTTCATCTCAACTGAGATATATCACTGAAGAACATGTAATTTACTTGTATTCATAGTTGTGCTCTCTGATTTGAACTGATTGAACACCGTTATACTAAAGTTGAATTCTTGGCTCTTCCTCCCCCAATGGGTTTCCAAACTGTAGTGAAACAATAGTTCTACTCCTTGGTTAGCTATTACTAACTTTTGTTGCTCTTTAATTCATTAATGCGTGATTTTTCATCCAAAATAATTTCTAATGCTGTACATGCCAAGACACAGACTTCAGCCATATAGCAATTTTACCTCTCTGAGCAGAACAGATATGGTCCTCCACTAACTCTCCTACAGATATGTTTGAAAGCCAAGAGCAAAACATTGATCTGGATACAGTCAGCATCATACTGGCCAACCATGTTGCTTTTAAGCAACTGCATGTTAACCCTTGTCAAGCTTATTATGTACCGTATTTTTTCGGATAATTCACGCCCTTGCACAATTCACGCATCCCAATATTTTTGGGTCCAAAGTGGAGAAAGGAATGTTCATGTGTTTGATGCACCCACTTCTTCAAACATCCATCCTGCAGCTCCGAATGCGTTCCGAAATAAAGATTTTTAAAGTCAATAACTTCATTATTGGTTCCGTATTGAATCCAGATTCACAGATAAACTCTTCGGGGTGGCCCCTTCCGTGTTCACTATTAAGTAATTTTGACTCTATTTTTCCCATGTTTTGAATTTGTTTTTCGGGATGTAATGTCTAAAATAGCTAAAACACGAACATTCCAATGTCAATAAACTTCTGAGAAGAACATTACCATGGAAATTGCACTTAGCAGCAAAAGCTTTGTGCTTTTTCATTCCAGATCCCTGTGTTAAGCCTAACTAAGGGCCCTGTTTATACGCTCCTTACATCTATCGGCTAATATTACAAACACGTCTAAAGTATACAGTCACAAAAGCGCGTAATTTAACATTATGGATAACGACGTCTTTCACTCTGACAGAAGTAGAAGAGTTCCAGATAAACACATGTAACGCTCAGCTAAGGTTAAGACACAGTATTTGATTTGAAACAAAAGCTATTTGGGAAAATTTGTCATTTATGGAGGCACAGATAAAACTCTGGCTGCCTTGTTGCATTCGTAAGTACACCAGCAATACCTGGAGCAATCATTAATGGAGATTTTATTATTAATCCCTCAATCCTTGAAGATCCTTACTAGTACAACCCTGTGTTTCTCACCAGTGAGCAATATGAATGTAACAGTTTACATTTATTTTGTATAAACTTCTAACAAGACTGCAAGGAAATTCTCATAGTCAGGAAAAGGACCTAGATCATCTCTGTGCATCAAAGATGAACATAGGTGTCTGTGTAGTTGCAGGTATTTGTTGAGCCTTTTTCACCAGTTTTTGGACGCAAGACTAGTATTCTTGGGTGGGTCTAAGATGATGTAATGCTGGTACCAGAATCACTTTCATTGGCTTTGTACCCACATGGGAACAGCAGAAAGTAAATTTGCAGACCAGACTACAAAACAGATGGTATCAATTCCACGTAGAGTAGGTGCCAGCTAGGAATATTATTCTCGGGAGTCCTGGTATTTTTCTAGCTAACTGTACTCAAAACTAACAAAGAATAATTAAATGGACAACCACAGAGTGATCTTCACTGAAGAAGGCTGTAGTTTTATGCAGATTGAAGAGAAGTCTTGGAAAATCCACACACATTCCTCTCATAAAGAGAGAAGACCTTACTTTGTGAACACATGTTGCTGATTTCACCATGGCCATTTTCTGACAATAGTTAGCACTCTCTGATCTTTGAAGAAACCTTAACATGCTAGAAATGCTCACTCATATTAGCCAGCAATAAGATTGATGCTTTTCTATAGTCTGTGTCAGATGTCAAGCGTTTTGGCTTCAAGGCTACCGAGAATTATCCAACTAAGCGACTGCTATTTTGTCACGTTATTCCACCGGTCATTCCAATGTGCTCCATGAAAAATTTCACAGTATGAAATACTCGCGCGAGGCCAAAATATTTTTACTTCTTAAAAACAACCACAACAGGAAGAGCTTCCAATTTGACACAGACTATAGTAATATGCAAGACTAGGATTTATGTGTAATAAAACAATGGCTAAATACGTACACATACATATGGGCTAAAAATTCTTAAATTAAGGAGTATAATGTGGACTACATGCATGCCAAACAACAATTTAACGTTGTCACAGAATAAATGTTTAATATTCTTACATATATAATTGGATTTTAATTTTATGCAATATATATGTATATATTTTTGGTGAGGACAGATCTTAATATTTTAACAAGATTCGTCTGTTTGAGAAGCAGTGGGTTACATAATGCTGTTTTAAATTTTCGAAAGTGAAATCGCATCTATTCTCTTAAAATTGCTTTATACTTGCTGAGACTCTACTCAACATCACAAGAAGTTTTAGGCATCATTCTAAACCTTGCAACTTCTTCAGGAGAAATCCAGATCTACTTCTACACTTGATTCATTACTTAAAATTTGCACTGGTTTTGCACGTATTACAATAGCCTGGATTCATGGCTGGCACTGTTTGTTCACTTGTGTGACTTGAGATGTTCAGTCACTTCCCTTACAACGCAAGGCTTTTGGGTGGGCAGTGTGGTTTCTTGCTTTTGGAGAACATTTAATGCTGTTGTGATCCATGAGAATTTGGCTTGGATGTAAACTGTCACATTTCACTTTTTTTTTTTTTTTTTTTTAAAGCAGAGCTTTCAGAGTTTTAAACACTTAAAACATTTTTTATGGTTTCACTGTTAACTGCATAGTATACTACGGCCTCTAACCATGTTCCCTATTGAGTTATGATTGATTTGGGTAGCAGTGGCATATCAGGGTACATGTGTCTCAGAATCAGAATCTTGCTAGAAGCCTTAAAAACACTTTCTTCATTGAAGATACTAAGAGGTAGGGTAGCCAGCTTGAATATGTTCTGACACCATTGAAGGGCATACATAGTCTGTTGCAATTTAAGTGAATCATCTTGGGATATACTTTCAATGCTCCACCAGCTTTGACCATGTACAGAGCTGCATCACTCAGAAACATGACCACATTTTCATATTTAATACCATTTGGCCATAGAATTGCCATGGAATCATTGAAAAATCTGTCTATGCTCTTATCACATGTATGCAAGACCTCGCATGTTAATTAGAACGGGCTTACAAGGCTCACCATTTACTAAACCAATGACAACATTCCCAAACATTCTTATGTGCTGCCTGTCATCTCAAGTGATACACATATCAAGAGTGTCTTGCATAGATTTCCTTATTTCTTCCAGCAGTTCTTCATAGATCAATAATGTATAGTTCTTCCTTAAAGTTGACTGACTTGTATTAACTGTACTTTTCCAGGAACTCCTTGAAGCCCAGATTGTTTAACTTGTAGAATGCTATATCTGCCCCGATGAGGGCTCGACAAAGGTCCTTACATTGACTCTTTACATTCAGTTGCATATTTGGTAGAAATCTGTTTTCTCTTGCTTTTTAACTTACTTTTGGCCTTGTTTCTTTCTGTCAAAATTTGTTGTTGCACTAGAAATTGTTCAGAACTAAACACTGAACAGAGCAGGTTAACCTAATTGGCGCTAATACTTCAGGTGCCTGGAACAGCCCTGCTGTGGTCAGTTATAAGGAATTATGTTGTCACAGGGTTTGACTGACAAGGCCAAAGACAAGGCCCAGTAATAAACAAAAGAATGTGCTTACCACACAAGTTGTTTTCAAAATTCAATAGAAATTCAAGAATCCAACTTTGAAATACAAATGGTAGTAAAATAAATTTTAAATGATTATCTAAAAACAATACATTTGAAACCATAAATTATGGAACATATTTAAAATAAAACATTTAATTATGTAAAGATATGAGAGTTTAACTAAAATATACAAAAATATATGCTATACTCCAAAATATGGAAAAATCAAATGTCTTATTCCACTCCAAATCTCCTAATTCATAAATATAATTATAACAAAATTTAATTTATTTTCTATATCATTTGCTCTTCAGTCTGATTTTAAATAAAGATTATTTCCACTGCTTCAAAAAGAATGTTTGTAACTGCCCATACATGTCACTTGGTCCCTCTCTGTCATGTTTGTTGCTTATTTTCCATAACTTTCATTTTCACCATGATTCAAAAACTTATTAAAGATGAAATTTTGCATCATAGTGTATAGTGATGGACCCTCACCTATACTGTTCAACTGTGTCCTAGAAATGGAAATGAGGGAATGGTTTAAGAAATGCTCCCTAATAATAAAAGTAGGCAGAAAAATCAAAACAAACTGTCTTCGTTTCACCGATGACTTGACATTCTAGCAGCTGGCTTAGATGAAGCTAAAACACAGATACAGTGCACTCCCGACAATTCACGGGCGGATAATTCGCTTTGCGGTTAATTTGTGGGTCTCAGAGAGTTATATTTTAAAGTATTAATTCTTACACCCACTAATCATCATGCTGAGTAAAATTATCTCTGCCTAGTTTAAAAGAATTTTAATGCGATGCGTGGAGACGAAATCATTGATGTTTGAGGAGACTGGACATTGTTTCTCTATGATGTAGCAGTAGGCCTATATGCACACTGCTGCCAGAATGCTGCAAACTTGGAAACATTCAAGCATGTTGCTGCGCATGGCACAGCACAGATTACCGTAATCTTGGAAGCAGAGACAATGAATCCCCTCAGAATTTACCTTCCCTTTCCCCACAGCCCAAGGTCGCTGAACTGTAAGCCAAGTGAAGGGTAGGTGCGCAGGCAGCGAGTGTGTTGTAGGCTACTGTACAGTACAGTACTTGAGAAGTGTGAACGGAGTGCGGAAGTCTTTTCGAAGTTTTGAATAAGTCAATAGTAAGAGTTTTCAATATGAGTGGTCGAAAAATGAAATATAAGAGGTTAACCCTCAGTGAAAAACTGAAAATTATAGAAAGACTGGAGAAAGGTAAGGCATCATCAAAGTTAGCCTGCGAGTTTGGTTAGGGTGAAACAACAGTGCGAGACATGAAGAAGCAAAAGGAAACCCTTATCAAATTTTCTGCTAATTGTGATCGTTCATCGTCCCGGAAATCGAGAGTATCGGACTATGCAAATCTAGACGAAGCCATGACATGGTGATTTAATCAAAAACGAGCGGAAGGTATTCCTCTTGATTGACAATGCGCCTTCTCATCCACACAAAAGTGAACTTAAAGAAGGTGATATTTACGTGAAATACCTTTCCCCTAACATAACTTCTATTCTCCAACCTATGGACAAAAACGTTATTGCTGTTTTAAAGAACTACAGGTCATCTCTGTTACAGCAATTGGTTGAGGAAGGCATCGATATTCCAACATTTTGGAAGGACTTAAGTTTGTTGGATGCTCTTCATGCAGTCAATAAGTCATGGGACAAAATTGCCACTACTATGCTCACACGATCATGGAAATCTGTTCTAGGCATGGCATTTTGTAATTTTTCTCTAGTGTGTCTTACAATACAATGTGAAGTGTTATAATTATTTTCTGCATTTTATTATTTTAACCTATGGTTTTGTTTTTTCCGTGCTTAAAATGACTGCCAATAATTTGCGGAAGTGCATGCATTAATTACCGCAAATTATCTGAAGTGCACTGTACCAGAATTTCAAAACCTTGCAATTAAAATTGGGCTTAAAATATCATTTGAAAAGACAAAAGTTATATTCCTAAAGCCAATATCAATAAAGGAAATGAGCATTAATGGTAATAGAGGCAAAATTGTCACCCAGTTCAAATACTTAGAAGTAATAACAAACAACGTAAAGGAAAACATTCCTCAATCCAGATAAGAACAAACAAGTTAAAGTGCAAAAATTTGATAAGCTATTGAATGTGAACATTTGTACAGGGGAGATAGAAGAAATACAGTGTGAGGAATCAACAACAGAGGATGATATAACAATGCTGGAGGTGGAGTTAGCAGTACAAAAGATGAAGATGGAGAAAACAACAGGGATGGATGAAATCATTGTGAAAATGCTAAAGGCTCCTGGACCTGTTAGTATGCAATGGTTGTACTGATTACTAAAATGTATGTGGAAACACAAATGTGTACCAGAAGACTAGAAAAAAGGGATAATAATACCAGTGTTTAAGAACGGGGACAAGAAAGTTTTTGGTAACTATAGAGAAATCACATTTTTATCGCAGGTAGTTAAAATACTGGAAAGGCTATTAGAAAGAAGGAGAAGAAAGATTGAAGGAGAGTTACAAGAGGAACAATATGGCTTAGGAGTGGAAGATCTACAGTGAACCCAATCTTTAGCATGAGACAGGTGATGGAAAAGAACTGGGAATATGGAAAGGATCTGGTCATGACTTTCATAGATATAGAAAAGGCATATGATAGTGTCCCCAGAAAGAAGGTTTGGGAAACCATGGTTAAAAAGAGACTTCGAAGTGAAATGTTAGAAATGGTGCAAGCAGTGTAAAACAACTGTGTTAGCAGGGTACTGACCCCAGTTGGAAAGACAGAATGGTTTAGGAATAAGACTGGACTAAGACAGGGGAGTGTGCTGTCACCTCTTTTGTTTATTATGCCATTGAACACTAATCACAGACTTGTATACATGGTAATCAAGTACACAGAACGACTTCTGCTCTCCAGCCGCAGTCATTTTCTTTACTCGCTTCCTGCGTGCTCGTAACGGTTGAAAATGAAACCACGTAGGATGAAATCTAAACTGAACTAAATTTGAGAATTTGTCTTTCTTTGCGCATATCTCACAGTATGATATGTTCATTCGATTTTATAGAATAAATTTATGAAATCGGGTCCATCATTTTGAATTTCCCTGTATATTGATAAATCGCCCAGCTATGCAGGAAACGGTGAGCACAGGCACACAAAGAGCTGCCCTTTTGAATAATGAATTAGTGAGTTTGATAATGAAAAAATCAATTCTGAGATATGTGCTTGCATAGTAAACATATAGTATACTTCATTTAGAAAGTTTCATTGTTGTACATACAGTAGGAGCTGATATAAAAATGATTTAAAATGTCCAAATTTTGAAGGTTGTTTACTGTACCAATCCCCTTAATTAAGGGCCATTTTCTCCAAATCGAGTTAAACCTGGTATAAATTAAACCCGTTTAACTTAAGTACCTAGTTTAAACTAGGGTATATTTTCTCCACCAATTTCTGACACTCGTTTAGTTTAAACGGGCGAGCTGTCGTTGGCGCTAACGTTGGCTGTACTGAAGGAATAGTCGAAGGCATGGTCGATTGGAATTGGCCAATCAGAGCCAAGTAATTCAATGACCGACATTTTTGTAATAATATCAGCTGTTTGTGGCGAATTAATGCTATCGTATGTAGTGAATAAAGAAATTCGGCGGGATATTATCTTTACTGATAAATAAATTGTTTACGTTTGTGCGAAGTGTTGTGTCATATAATTTTACCCATTGCTGTCTACAATTTCTTGGAACGCACTTTTATTTCTTATTTTTCTCTGTCATGCTTTACCATAAACAAGTACCGTGGGCCTAATACGTGTCTTTTGATGTCTGTATTGTCTTACGGAACACACGGGAACGTTGAAATATTAAAATCCTGGTCTTTCAGCAATAGGCCTACGGTATTCCTTTCCTCAGAAAATCAACATTTATGCGAATTTCAAGTAAACAAATTCCAAGCATGCTCCGGATCTATCTCCTATTAAAATCCATCGCCCTCGGCCGGGATCAATCTCACAAACCTTGGATCCAGCAGACAGACCACTGAGGATGTATTATTTGGAGATGTATTACGTGATTCCATATTCGTTTATAACATAACCAAGTTCGCGATATGTCGTACTGTATGCATAATACTCTTCTCGCTATAGCATTAATATTTCTATTGCTGGTATGCTGGCTATAATTACGATGAAACATTCTTAACTATAATTTATTCTATTACAAGTTTACTAGCAGGCATGAAACACTTTATTGTTTTTCTGATCCTATAAATATATAATCTAGCGATTAGAAATTGTATACCACCGCCTCTCCTACCTTGCCGGTCAACATTCTGATGGTAAAAATATTTTCGACAAACTGGATTCGAACCGTCTAGTCACGGATTCGGACGATGCTCACCTAACGCTTTAGCGACCACAGCCACCAGACACCGCATGAAGAGTGGGCGTATTACACGACTTATGTAGGAATATTTTTATGCTTCACATTACAGTATTCATATCACCAACAGCATTTTACACTGTATAACATTATGAGGAGACTGCAATTTAAGGCCTGTGGTCCCCGTTGTTAATAAGAAAAATGCCTGCTTCATCATATCTTAAAGCAACCAGAATCATTGCTTCTAGCGAAATAGCATTATTTAGCGCAGTTGACGTTTTAAATGAATCCTTTTTCGATACTAGACAATCCTTGCTGTTCGCTTATGAATTATAAATCCATGAAAAAAACTCCGTTACATCCGATTTTCCAAGATTGTAAAATTTTGTTGGAATGCGGCTTCTTAACCTCACTTGCACGTCAAAATTATTTCCTATTTTACCAAAGACTTCAATAAATTCTCCCATTTTTCTAATGCTAATACTAGGTTATAATTTTAGTACGTTTTCTATTAAAGTGCTGCAGTACTGGTAGTCAAAACTAACCCTTCTACTAGGAAAATCACAGATACGTTAATAAAATGTCAAGAAGGTTGAATATAAACAGCAGTTTAAACCTACAATACAGCAGGTTTAACTTTGAACCAAGTTTAAACTTTATACAAAGTTTAAACCAGTATGGGGAAAATGAATGTTAGTTTAAACTCAGACTTAAACCAGATTAAAATAAACCTAGTTTAAACTCATTTGGGGAAAACGGCCCTAAGAAGTGTATTTTATTCAGGGAGCATTTGTTCCCTTTTGATGTGTATGTTCCCAGTTTTAATTGTATTATATTCTTAATTATGAAATAACTCAATTAGAAGGGTCTTTATTTTTTCTCCCCTTTTTAAAATTATTTGCAACTAATAATCACATTGACAATAATCAGATGGTTTTGTTGCTTAAAGCGAGTTGGCCGTGCGCGTAGAGGCGCGGCTGTGAGCTTGCATCCGGGAGATAGTAGGTTCGAATCCCACTATCGGCAGCCCTGAAGATGGTTTTCCGTGGTTTCCCATTTTCACACCAGGCAAATGCTGGGGCTGTACCTTAATTAAGGCCACGGCCAATTCCTTCCAACTCCTAGGCCTTTCCCATCCCATCGTCGCCATAAGACCTATCTGTGTCGGTGCGACGTAAAGCCACTAGCAAAAAAAAAAAAAAAAAAATTGTTGCTTAAAATGCCATCACCAACATGAATTACTTTCTGGTCTGTTGCAGGGGTGAAGGAGCCTTCCACTCCATGATGTCTGGGTTTGGTTGGGCCAAAAACCCCATGATAAACAGGCTTGACACTTTGCATCCAGATATTCCTATAACCTTAATCTATGGATCACGGTCATGGGTGGATAATGCTCCTGGAGAAACAATTAAAGAGAAACGTCCAGGCTCGTACGTTAATGTTCAGGTAAATATCAACCTCGAATAATCATCATCATCATCATCATCATAGTCATCCATTTATGTATCGGACCTAGAGACCTGTTATGATCTTGTAAAGCATTCTCTCGCCAATGTTTCGTTGGATGAGTGATGACTCTTGTTCCTTTAGTGTAGTACTTCAGATTTCTCTGGGAAATCTTCCTGTAACCATTCTTTGAACATGGTTTTTCCACCTTTCTTGATAACCATATATATTGTCCTGCTGATTCAGTTTTGAGTTCCTTCCTGTTTAATTTCTCTTATGATCCCATCGAGTATATCCTGCTGTTCTTCTCATGTATTTTACAATTCTGTAATCTTCAGTTCTCCTTATTGTCCATGCTTCATTTCCATTGCATAGGATTGGTCCTACTAAGGATTTGTACATCTGCGTACGTCTCTGAACTAAGGTGGTGGTGGTGGTGATTATTGTTTTAAGAGGAAGTACAACTATGCAACCATCCTCTATATAACACTAATCAGAGGGAAAAAATGGAAGGGATCCAACACTTCAAAAAATGAAGATATCGGCCAAAGGAAGACAAGGGCCACGAAGGGCGCGAAAATGAAAGACTCCCTAGCCCTCACAAACCTAATAGCGTCGGGGTCGGAAAAGAACAAAAGTTGACCAAGGGAGGTCGGATAGGATAGATGAAAGTGAGGAGCCAGGCACAAATAAGTGGAAGCAATGCCAGGACTCAGCTGAGGACCCCATGTCTCTAAACTAAGGGTGGCTTCATAACCTGATTTATAACCTCCGCAAAGTTTTTGTAATTTCATGTGGTAAGTCAGCGTCCTCTCTGTAAGATAATTTATAGCCCAGAAAAGTAAATTCATTTTCTCTTCCCTCTAATTAATTTAAACAATTTCTTGGAATGGGTTTTTAAGTGCTTTTATTTACAGCAGAAACATGCCAAGGTACTCTGAAGCATACATTGAGTCATTTAATGCCATTCTTAGGTATGCAATTCATATTCTATCCTCCACTGAAGAAGGCTGCTGCTGAAAATTGTGAAACCATGTCTTTTATGTGTACTCTATCCATGCATGCTTACACGGTGAGTTTCTGCTCTCCATCTGTTTCTGTAAATACATATATATATATATATATATATATACAGTACTCCACTCCTGTTAGCTTTCTTACCCGAGTATACATAGACGTCAGTTATCCAGCATAAAGCACGGTTGTAATTTATCCATGCTCACCTTGCTTCCTGGATGCATACCATTAATATCTCTTAGGGCCAGTTCAGCCATCTGCTGGTAAACTAGATGGCAGCTACACAGGAGGTAAACTACCCGGAAGAGTAAATCATCTGGTACTTTGGCTTGCACGCAGCCACCTCCGCATGAGCGCTAGGTAGCTACCCGGAGCTAGACACCGATATGCGGGGTCGACTAGACTGATTTTCAGCGACTTCTCGCTTTTGACTGAGGTACACAAGTATGAAGGATGAGTTTCCCACCTAATCAATACTTTATTTTACATAGTGTCAATATTGTCAATATTGTGTGCTTGAACTATCAATATGGACATGCTAATAGATTATAGTTCGACTGAGGTGCTATCTATCGTTAGACGTATGAAGCTCATTTTGATTGTCTTATTTTCCTGTATTTGCATCTGCTGATTATCACCAACAAGCCTATTAAAAAGATAATAATAATAATAATAATAATAATAATAAGGAGAGCATGTAGAGTTATGTATGTCAAGCTTTCGTGAGGTTAATCTATGAGGTTCAAAATTGGTACCTAATTGGGCTCTAAATATCGAGATTTTAATGTTTTCTTATGCCAGTTATAAGCTGTCATGTAAGGCATTGTTTCGGAAAGTGCTCTCGTAGTAGAGTGGTCAATGCGCTCGCTTCGAAATACAAGGTACTCAGATTCTCTTTGTCTTTTGATTTAAATTCAAATTTATTTTTGTTCCCTGCCGTTGAACTCTCTTTTACGCACTTCCGTATACGTATGTACACACATCTTCCTTATGGACTTCTTGACTTAGAGCATTCTATCTGCAGGCTTCTGTGAATTAAGTATCGCCACGATCCTTCACACGCTACTGTACATAATATTGTGATTAAACATTTCAATGAAATATATTATCAAGAAAAGAACATATGAAAAGATGCATGCGGATGAAAATAACCGCTAAATATGAAAATTAAAAAATCTGCCTTATGAGGACTCGAACCTTTGTACCTCCTAATATGAAATGAGCACCTTAGCCACTATGCTGCGAGAATGCTTTGGGTAACTGAGATACATATACTAGTTATACCTGGTGTCTGAAAACTGACAAATAAAAATTGGAAAATTAAAGGTCGTTTGAGATGAATTCCAATTGGGTGTTGATTTTGTATTCTTGTAAAGTTTCTTGGTGAAAGCTTGACATATATATGTCTCCGGCATTGTAGATGCGAGAGGCTGGTGTGACCATTGCAACTCAAGAGAAGTATTCATATTCAAAATCCTGCCATACAAGAACGGTCATTGTTATGGTATCATACTTCTATCAACATACTAAACTAATTTAAGATGTATGTCACCAAAAATATAGCTGATAATGTTCAGCTCTCAAAACTTGCCTGGCAGGTGAAGTCTTACCAGACCCTCGAAGTGGCTAATAAATTACGCACCGGGTATGCTGCCGATAGCAGTACGCGCGAGTGGTCAAACTGAAATATCCTTTTACTTGTAGATGGTAGAACCGGCCCTTAGTAATATTGCTTTTGATAACACTTTTGTTTTCAGTTAGAATCACAGGTAACTTGCTAATCACAATTTGATCATTTCTGTTTTCACAGCACAATATACCGGTACTAATAAAATAAAATATAATAAAATGATTTGTATCACCACAGCCCAGATTTTGATGACATTTCATTTAATTGGTATATCATATGCATTGCTAACTTATATAAAAGTCCTGATCATGGCCCCTTATTACAGAATATTTATTAAGTCATTTTTTTGTCATTGTTTGCCATTTTTACTTTTACTTTTTTTCCATTGTAGCTACATTTTGTCATTTTCATCAATTTGTTACATAACATTCTTGTTTTAAAGTTATTTTTCTTTGTCTGCTTTCAAAAAACTAGAATACCCAAACATCAAACTCAGTTCAAAAATTACGAAATAAGATAACTGTACAGCCTTTACCTGAATTTCTTTGGAAATCCACATTTGGAGAGAGTGACATTACTTCTCATCTGGATGGGCTTGTGATGAGGGTGAGAGGTATTATCACTGTAGTAGATACAAATTCACATTCAAGTAAAGTTGTTGAGAGGTATTATCACTGTAGTAGATACAAATTCACATTCAAGTAAAGTTGTTGAAGTGCCAGAGTACTAACATACATGCTGGTTAGTTTCATTTTTCACAGTGCAAGTTTTATTTATTTGTGTGTGTGTGATTCACTTAATGCCAAAGATAAAGCTTTAGCTGTCCATTGAAGGAAAATATTTCACAATTCAGCAAGTTCTACAGATGGTCATATACTTTTCTGAGAAATGTGTGAGAATTTACCATTCAGCAACAAACACAGGGTATCCAGTGTGTCACTGGATGACCTGTAGATTTTCAGTTGTTTTGCTTTTAAGAACCGCATTTTTTTAAAGGACTAAAATATTGTTCCCTCAGCTGTTTCTTTATTATATTATCATTATTATTGTTATTATTATTATTATTATTATTATTATTATTATTATTATTATTATTATTATTATTATTATTATTATTTATTTATTTATTTATTTACATAGTTTACGCCCACATTGGAGCACTTAAATCAGACTACAACAAATTTGTCTTCCTTTTCTTCTCCCAAAAAGTCTTGAGTCTGGTTGACGTGGCTGCCCTCTCCGCATCCGTTATAACATATTGTTTCCTCTGTACAGTGGTCAGAGGAAGCCTGATGCATTTATTCTTCAAAATACTTTTCTCGCCTCTGTTTTCTATGGTTTGCATGGTAATATTCAACTCCTCCAAATCACTTTGAACTTCTTTAAACCAATTGTTTTTTGATTTACTATTCCAAAAGTAATTAAATAATTGTTTTAAAACTCTGTTATCACTTAGTCGAAATTTATGACAAAAAAAGGCAAGTCTTCTTTTTCTCATCGTGTCTGTGATGGACTCACTTTACCGATAGACAACCTCATTCGGCAACAATCTCCATTGTCCATCCACCTGACGTTTCTTGTTTATGATCGTCCTGAGTATCCTTCGATCAACTCGTTGTAAGCGTTCTGTTGTTGATCTAGTGAAAATGAAAATGAAATGAAAACCTACGACCTGTTTTCCAGTCATTGACCGGGTCAGGGATGTAATGAATGAAACATATATAGGCTGTTATTACAATGGGGTCGCCACTCCCAAGGTGATTTATTAATGAGTGATAAATGCTATGAAATGATAATGGAGAGTGTTGCTGGAATGAAAGATGACAGGGGAAAACCGGAGTACCCGGAGAAAAACCTGCCCCACCTCCGCTTTGTCCAGCACAAATCTCACATGGAGTCACCGGGATTTGAACCACGGTATCCAGCGGTGAGAGGCCGACGCGCTGCCGTCTGAGCCACAGAGGCTCTGTTGATCTAGTATTGAGTTTAAATAATGTTTCAGAAGTATAAGTTGCTTCCGGTTTAATAACAGAGTTATAATGCCTAAATTTAGCATTAATCGAAAGACATTTCTTTTTGTATGTAGGCCAAGTTATCCATTGTGCCTGCTTCAGTTTATATATTCTGCTCTCTATTGATGGGTTTTCATTGCAATTCCAAGTGAGATTTTCACCCAAATATTTAAATGTACTTACAATTTCAATTCGTTTATTATTATTTAATAATAGCTCTGAATTTAAAGTTCTGAAAGTAGGCATTATTTTTGTTTTATCATACGAAATTTGCAATCCAACTTTTTTCGCTACATTTGCAAGTTCTTCCAATTGAACTTTAGCCTCTTCGAAACCATTTGCCAGTATCGCAAGATCATCCGCGAATGCCAAGCAATTTAGTTTGATATTTTTTCCAATTTTGACTTTTGGAGGACATACCTTAGTCCACTCTCGCATGACCTTTTCCAATACACAATTGAACAATAATGGCGAAAGTCCATCTCCCTGGTGGAGGCCTGTTGTAATTGCAAATGATTTAGATAACTCATTTCTGAATCTAACTTTAGATTGAGTATTCTTAAGAGTCATACCAATCAGGCTAATAAGTTTGGAATGTAGACCAAATTCCTGAAGGACATTCAACAGTGATTCACGATGTATACTATCATACGCCCTTTGAAAATCAACAAACGTAATAACTAAATTTTTGTTTCTAGATCTATGATGTTTCATAATCCATTTTAAACTGATGATTTGGTCAGGGCAGCTTCTTCCTGGAGGAAATCCACAGTCAAGATGTCCCTGTATTCTGTTATAGATGTATGTATGTTCAGTCTTCAGCCCTAAGGCTGGTTGGATCCTCAACAGCTCTACCATCAGCTGTCATAGATGGCCTAGGCATCACTGAAGAGGCGTACTAGGGAAATGAGGAGTGAGGTAGTTTCCCGTTGCTTTCCTCACTGAGCCAGAAGTTATTACATATCAGTCTGCCAAGCCCACTGAAATGCATGCACCAACCGACCCTATGAGCAGCATTTTCACACCATTCATAGCAGGGACTGGCTGCAGAAGGAATGGCATTACTAGCATCGCTCATACCTCAGTCACTTTCATATTGTCACAGCCAAGGATAAGACAGAGACAGATCAATGAAAGTAACAAAATTACTCTAGCCCATACCAGAAGACATAGTGCACTATAAACACTAGGTCCTGCCAGCAAAGGCATACTGTTATAGATAATCTTAGATAAAATCTTATATGTAATATCCAATAATGATACTCCCCGATAATTATTTGGATCAGATGTATCGCCCTTTTTATGCAATGGTTGAATTATTGCCATATTCCACTCTTCAGGCATTGTAGCAGTATTCCATATATCTATAAGATGTTTATGTAGATTCTTCTAGCATTCTTCCATACCTCTGCAACGATTTGGTTCTCTCCCAGTGCTTTATAATTTTTAAGGGAATTGATTGCTGCTCGTACTTCATTATAAACGGGCGGTGTAACCTTTTCTAAAGGTATCCTATTTTTTGGATGTGTGTCATATTGCAGATATTCTGAAGGTTCCTCACTGTTAAGTAAGTTCTCAAAGTATCTAGCTAAAATTTCCGCATTATCTTGATTAGTTTGTGCCTGTTTTCCATTAGTATCTCTCATTAGGAGTGTTGGGGGAGTATAATTTGTTTGGTATTGCCGAAATGTTTTATAGTAATCTCTTGTCTTATGTTGAGTAAATGCTTCGTCAATAGAGTGTAACATCTCCGTGTGATAATTTCTCTTAACCCTTCGGATGATTTTAGCCATATGTCGTCTAGCAGTAACAAGTTCTTCGCGTGACTGTTCTGTTTTCCGTTGTTGATCAATCAACCATGCCTTGTGTCGGTGTTGAATCGCTGCATCGCACTCCTCATTCCACCAAGCATGTTTTTTCCTCTTTTTAACGGGAGCGTGTTCCTCAGCAATGGTTTTTAGCTTGTTAATTACCGTTCCCAAATCATCACTTAGATAGGTTTTAGATTGTTCATAATATAATTTATTATTAATGAGATAGCTAGGGTCATATGTTTTCTTCCTATTACATTTGGAGAGAATACGTTTCTTTTTTGGAGTTAATTTTATTTTAATTTTGGACAAATAATGATCTGAATCTATGTCCACTCCACGGAGGACCCTCACATTGTAAATTTCCTTATGATAGTTCTTATTCATATTATTATTATTATTATTATTAATCTTTTAGTTTCAGCCATCTATGAGCTGCGATTACGCAACTTCCATTGCTTTCTCAAGTTTTTTCTCCTTTTTCACCAGTATTCCTTCATCCGTTGGCTTACTCTGCTCGTTCTTCTGCCGAGAATACTCTATTCTTCCTCGTTTTCTCATCAGTTAGGTCCTGCACCTCCGCAACTCTCTGCCTGAAGATTTTTCTGTTTGTTATATCTTCTGCTGTGATCCCACATTATTCTAAATCTCGATGGACTTCTTTTACACATGGGACTTGTGTCTTCCTGTTCTCCTGGAAGGTGAGGATCCTGTTGGCAAGTCTCTCTGATCCCATCCTTTTAATATATCCGTAGAACGCCAATCTCCTCTTTTTCATTGTGGTGGTGGTGGTAATAATAATAATTATTATTATTATTCACTTAATTACAAGTTAAAGGTCAAGTGGATAGTGCACATATTTACTATTTTGGTTAAGTGTAATTTCTTTCATATTTTTGGGTCATTTTTCTCGCCCCTTTTAAAGTAAATTTTGAGTATTTTAAAATCATTTTATAGGTCTTTTTACTTATTTATTAGGTCATCAAAATCTAGGCCCTGTGCATCACCTCTCCGATTAGTACCAACATGTTATCTTGGAATGTTCCCCTGCAGACCAGATGGTGGTGGTGAATTTTGTTTTAAGAGGAAGTAGAACTAGGTAATCATCATCTCTGAACAAATTAAATGGGGACAAAAATTAAAATAAAATAAATGTATTCATTCAATGGAAGAATTTGAAAATGAAATAAAAAATAAAGCAAAAGTTATTTTATTTATTCCAAAAGGTCACAAACGTATCCAAAGGGAACTTATGTTCCCCGAGTAACATAATACTTTAAATTTATATGCCTTTGATTAATCCTCACTCGCACATAAAATGAATGACCAGATCTGCAGTATTCGATTCATTGG
This sequence comes from Anabrus simplex, assembly GCF_040414725.1. Classification (NCBI taxonomy): domain Eukaryota; kingdom Metazoa; phylum Arthropoda; class Insecta; order Orthoptera; family Tettigoniidae; genus Anabrus; species Anabrus simplex. The sequence continues at coordinate 121,066,546 of NC_090268.1, read as the reverse complement.
CTAGTATGAGTTTGAGTGTCTCCTGCAGGCGGAGGTTCCGTCTTAGGCCAGAGAGATTAGCACACACTGTGAAGATGTGAGCTATGCTGAAGTCGGCACCACAACAACACATTGCGGGGGTCTTCCCTTTTCAAGTGGTAAGAATGCGTAAATCTTCCGTGACCTATCCTTTGTTGACACAAAACTAAGGCTGTGTCTAGTGATGAACGAGAGTACCACTTGCTATAGTCCAATGGTAAAGCATTCTTAAATTCAAATCTTCATTAGTAGGGAAGTCTTGTTCGTCAACAGATGAGATTTTCTCCTGAAGACGCGGAGCAAAAGTTCTCTGCGAAACGTAAAGAATTTCACCTTGTTTTCTAACACGGCAAAAGCCCAAAAGCTTATCGTGTCTACAATTGCAGGCCATGAAAGAATCAATCTAAATAAAATTACCATATTGATGATGTAGGGCCTCTAAAAGACATTTACCTGATAAATCAATTAATATTGTACCAGATAGTTGTTTTTACTGATTAGAATCTCCAAATACTGTATTCTTCTATTGGTACATCTTGTTGTTTTAAATCAGGGCCTCTCAAATGCCTAAAATCTCTCACATGCAAACCGAGGTGCAGAGGTTCTGGACCAGCGTTTTGTCTCGGGTGACTCAACTAAGCTCGACTCACCTCTGCTTGGATGGTGGAGCGCTGTAGAGCAAGTGAGGAAAGGGGAGACAGGCGTAGGGGAAGAGAAAGACAGAGCTATTGCTTAAAATCAAGGAGTGGGGTCTTCACTATGGTAAAACCTGGCAAAATCGTCTTTTGCACCTTGCGCCGCTCAATGCATCGGTGCATGCACCCTGAGAGGCTGTTTTACATATTTGTCATATGTGTACACATCTCTTTTTTTTTTCTTTACTAATATCATGAAACAGCTGTGGGTTTTCAAGAATGAATGTTATTGTTCATAGTACAAAAGTATTCTGTTGTTTTCTTTTAAAAATTTGGTAAGTTTTAATGTTCTTTTTTAATATCGAAATGTTAGGTTGCTAACCTTAATTTCAGCTATTACAAAGTAAGTTCTGCTTTCTTAAATTTATTTTAATATTTTTACATTTTAATGAAAATACTATACTCTCTTTTACAGTTTGTTAGAACCCCAACTGAGGAGTTTGGATTTTACCCTCATTTACATTCATGTTAGTGTGACATTCTTGCCATCTATTTAGTGTTATTAAAAAAAATTCTATCCAAATATTTTTTAATTTATACATGCTATGTTCTTCAGATAATATCAGGTGCTGGACATCATGTGTATGCTGACAAATATGAAGCATTTAATAAGCACGTCATTGAAGCTTGTGCATTAACGGATCAGATGAAGGACAGTAATCGCTTAGCTATTCTTCCTGGAGAGGCATCAGCAAATGAGGAACATGAAGCCGTGCAGCCAGAAACTTCAGCTCCCAGATGAAGAAGGAATAATTGTGCCGTGTGAAGATCATGAGTGTGCCATAAGAAGTGTGTGCTGAAGACACTCGTGTTCCTAAAGTATTCAGAGAATCTACAGAAGTTTTATGAATATTGCAGCTGTATTGGAGTAATGTTAATTTCACACAATTGCTCTTCTAACGGTGTAAATCGGTTAGAAGAAGCTGCGGATATAGTTTTCTTTACCATTTTATCTGAGATTGGTTATTGTACTGAGGTCAGTTCCGGTATAACTTATAATCTCTTGCTCTGCAAATATTGCTGTATACGATAGAAAAAATTTAGATTCCTAATTGGACAGCATCTTCTGTTAGTAACATATGCACTTAGAAGGTAGTTGTATTTCTCCTGGTATGCAAAGAATTAGGTAACAGACAATAAACTTCCCTGTTATACCAGTAAAATCCTGATCAGTATTAATTTAATTTCTTATTGCAGTTTTCTGCTGTATGAAGTGTTATGTTTATTTAGGCCTGCCTACCACTCTTAAGTGGACATTTAGAAGCTTTACACCAGTGAGGAAACTTACAAGTTTTGAATATTGTAGTACATAGGTATTTATGCTCCTTACTGTTTGTTACTTGATATGATTGGTATGTTGTTTTATAAAAAGGAGAAACTTGTTTTAAACGATTCATGGCGATTAAAGTTTCCTGTACTCTGATAGGAAGATGAGAGTTAATGATCAAAATTCTCTTTATAGAGATGATTGGTGTAATGTGAACCTTAGTGCTCCACATTCATGATCTATGTCATATAAAATACATATCATTTGTATTTCAGAATTATGTAAATTGTGATTATCTGATTTATGCTTCTGATTGAGGATACTAGACTGTAGACTTTCGAGTGGTAGTGGTAGTTATTGTGGAGGAGTAAGACTTTCAGGCTTATGCCATGTAAAACAAGACAAATTGAAGGAAAACTTGACCTTTTATGAAAACTTTGCTCTGCTTCCTCAGAAGTAAACCGTGTCAGACCGAGCAATTGGCTGTGCGGTTTGGGTCAGCAGCCCTGATAATGGTTTTCTTTAGTTTCCCCATTTTCACACCAGGCAAATGTTGGGATTGTATCTTAAGGCCACGGTTGCTTCCTTCCCACTCCTAGCCCTTTCCTATCCCGTTGTCGCCATAAGACCTGTCTGTGTCATTACGACGTAAAGCAGATTGTATATAAAAATATAAACCACATCTGATCTAATAACACTGAAATAATTTAATTAAATTTCACTATTACTCTCTTGATGAAGCTTGAACTGGTTTATTACTTTCTCACCCTTCCATTGCCTGTAATCTAAGAGTTCACTCATTATTCCCACTTGGATTTAATTTTTTTCTTCCCCTGTCATTCATTGCTCTTGTAGTTCCTTGCGAACCCTTTTCCTCTTGCTTATTAGTCTGATGGTCTTGTTATTTTATATTGCTTTTTAAGTGTTAAGTAATTACCGAGCATCACTTCTGGCAAATACGACAATGAATGACCTTTTCATCAACAAGGCAGTAGGAAAATTTAATTCAGCTTTTCAGCATTATAAGAACAGCTGTTGTTTTACCTTTGAGAAAGCAGAGTAAGGTCTTAGCAAAACCTCAAGTTTCTAGTCATTTTGTTTTTGTTTGCATAGTCAGGCTCACCGGACAAAAAATTAGTGACCCCCTGGAGAAATCATTCTAATTATGTAAACTGCCTCCAACTTTGATAACCACCTTGATTCGGCAAGGAAGAGAGTCGTAAGAGTTTCTGCAGGTATGCCATATCTAGTTCTAGCCACTTGCTGATGAGATCCCGTAAAGCCACCACATTGCAGAGTTGCTGATGTCTGTGTTTCACTCATTGTTCCAAATAGCCACACATTTTCTATGGGTTTAAGATGAGGGGGTTTAGCAGGCCAGTCGAGGTGTGACAGGGAGTCGATGTATTCGTCATACCTGTCAAGTATGCATGCAGCCCTGTAAATATGGCTGTTGTCATCTTGGAAAATGGGCATGTCCACAACATACTAATCATGAAGATTTTGAATGAAGGGGAACACTTGGTCACCAAGAATATTAAAATAAACATCCTGGTTCATTTTCACATTGACCTGAATAAGTGGGTCCGAGTCACAGAACGATAAACACCCCCAGAACATCACAGAACCACATTCAATCTGAACTAAACCTTCTGCATGCTGTGGGTTTAAATGGCTCATTGGGCTGTTGGTGCAAAATCGCGATTTGTAGGACCACACTACACTGCATGCCTCTAATTGGCTACTGTCCATGTTTGGTGGTGTTTTGCCCATCGAAGACTTTCATCTTATGTGCCGCTGTGAGCAATGGCTTCTTACGAGGTACCAGACCCCAGATGTTTGTTGCATGAAGTTCCCGTGGCAATATTTGCCCAAAAACTAGTTGAGATTGTTATTCACTGACGACAGCAATTCCTGGCAGGTTTGAACCTGATTTTCATTGACAAGGCAAGATACATGTCTCCAGTCCCTGTTGGTTAGGATTATCTTGTGTTTAATGGCCGCAAGTGATACACCATTACTGGTAGAAAGGTTGAACAGTCTACATTGATACACCAACAATCGGGCAATTTCGTTCTCTGTGTGGTCATGGGCACATCAAAATAAATTGCCCCCCTTTTTACCAGTTTGTTGCATCTTTGCTTTGACCCACACACACACTCTCTCTCTCTCTCTCTCTCATATATTTGTGATGAAGAGCCATATGACCACCTGGTATACCAGTGAAACACAATCTACATCACTCCAAAGCTACTAGCATGTTCTTTGAAATCCAAAGCAGTGACTAATTTTTTGTCCATTGTCTAAATAATAATGATAATATGAATCAATGTGTGATAAAAGAATATCACTTGAAATGAATTAGGATGATACAGTTTAAATATGCTGTTTTCTTTGGGAAGAATCTGAGCTGTTGTGCGTGAACAAAAGTGCTTACTGGGAGATTTTCCTGTATTCATACTTATTGCCTGCATAAAGTTATAACTGTCACAGAGAACATTTTATTTAGTTTCAAAAGTGTTTTTTTTTTTTTTTTTTTTTTGCAGGGTAGGTGCTCATGGCTTTCAACAGACAAAATGTGTTACAGTTTTTATTTACATATTTAAAACTTATTTTTATACTGCTTTCTTCTGGGTGTTGTCCTGTGTTCCAGTTAGTCTTTGGCTTCCTCATTTGACCACCTCGGTCCACGCATCATTTTGCAGCCCAGGACTGGATCCTTCACAGGGGTTTTGCTATCCTGGATTTGTTCTTTGTTCTGTTGTATTTGGAGTACAGTTTCTTCCATGCATACTTATTTCCTCAGAGTGAGAGTTGCATTGATTTGTGGAGTGCAGGATTTTTTTGGTAGGGAACATGTATGGCTTGTTACGTTAGAGGCCGATGTTGACTAATCCCTGTCTTTATAGCTTCTTGAATGCCTTCCATAATTTATTCCACCATGATCTTCATTTGTGGTATTAGGGTGTTTCTGTGGCAACTGCTACATTGAGTTGCCAGTTTATTGCTCATTGATCATGGTTTTACATTATGGGAGTTTTTGCTGGAAATGAGAGTAGTTCATATCTCTAGTTGTTCTCTTGTTCTCTTGTATTTCTTGCTTTCATTAACATGGCTTCCCCTTTGCTGTATTTGATATGGGCTGATTGATTTGGTTACTTAATATTCTATTTATTACGTTAGTATGCACATGGCGAACACTTCCTCGGATGTGGTTTCGCTTTCCACACTAATCTTCACACTCTCAGATGACACTACTGCACAGAATCACTGTAAACATTTATTTGAATGTACACCATTAACACTATCTTGCACAAGCAGTCGTCTGTTTCCTGTTTTGGTTCTTCATTTTCTTATTGAAAAAAAGAAGCCAGTCCGTCATAATTTCTTGCATCATCTCCAAGCTTTTCTATTAGCTCTTCATTCAACTGGTGGTAATGTCCTTACATTGAGTCCTTTAAAACTGTGAGGGTTTGATGCCCTTCTGATATCAGGAGGTTTTGATGTTTCACCTGCCTTATTTGAGCAGAGTCGCAGTCAGAAGCTCTTTAGAAATGTTTTATTTGCTACATTTTCCTCCCTGGAAACTTAGTTTTGTCAGGATGAGTACGAAAAATAGACCAGTTTCATCTGCATTATAAACGTCTTTTTCCATTATAACCTGCAATAATGGAGGAAATTTTCTCTTTCCACTGTTCAATTTGTGGGCCAGTGACATCAGATTCCCCATGCACAGTTTTGTAGCTAATATTATGCCTAACTCAAAAACATTTTTCAAACAACCATCAAAGGCTTTACTAATTCCTTAGAGTTTTCTGGAATAATAGGGCTGAATATGGGGAATGTTTTTGCTTCTTGCAGCTGAAAAACCACTCAAATAGAACTTTATTAATAGCATAACCTTAAATTTTAGGAAATTTGTCTTTCTGTTGACATCAGCATTCTTGTGCCACTGTTTTAATATGCATTATTTTTGTCGGAGAGTTAAATTTATTTCCCACACCAAATTTATCTGCAAGCGATAACTTCTTGCAATGAAAAAAAAGGAGATAAAGAATCTGCCTTGTCAGTTCAAATAAAAAAAAACTATGTAATATATGTTAATCGTTCATGTTTCGAGAACATATCCTTCTCTTCTTCAGCGGAAGTATTTCACAATTTCAGTGACTTGATTAAAATACGTAGTCAATATATACCGTTAATATGGTCAAGTTTATAGATTCTTATTTTATCTGCAAGCACATGCACACTGAGCTTGTTGTTTGACATGCACATGATAACTTCAATCTTTCCCCGCATTGTTAAACCTTTTTTTTAAGATGCCTTAGCTCTGTACTGAAAGAAAGCGATTACACAGAACTACTGGGCTGCTTTGTCATCTCGCCTCAATACTCCCTTCTCAGCACTAAGAGTTGACTTCTCAGTATTGAAATGAGGAACAACTGATTTGACATGTTTTTCAAATCCTTACTAATGCCACTGTAATTGCACTGTAATTGCTGAGACTCAACGGGTTATCACATACAGCCTAGGTGCACAAATATTTCCAGGAAATACTGTACCTGTAGTGCACTGTGTTTATTTGTATCACAAGTCTTCCAAAATGTATAAAACTACACTGTAGTGCAGTTCAGTCTTCACTGTATTTGTGTCCGTAGTGAAGAGGTAGAAGCATTCTTTGGAACCATGGAATAGTATCTATGTCTGTATTTGGGAGTGTCTGCAAAAGAGAGGTAACGTTATCATTCTTCATATGAGATTTATGTTGCGAAATAAAATTCTGTCCATATTAGGGGAGTTTCCCATCAAGGGGAGGTTTCACTGTATTATGGTAAACAGGGAAGGGGATACCAAAATACCTTCGCCAATATCTCAAGAAACACAACTTTCATATTCAAAGGAGTTGAGAATGACAGGTATTGTTTGTTCACTGTTAGAAAAGTAAAACCACACAGGTGCTATTATTCTAAGAATAAATAGTGAAAAATTAACTTCTGATTGCAAGTAATTATTCAAAGCATACAGAAATATTATTGTAGGCATTAACAAAAAGAAAAGTATTTGCCAAACTTTTCTGCCACACCTAGGCATGTGATTAGCAGTCCTGTATGATAAATCCGACTCTGATTACGAATGCAAAGTAGTTAAATAAATGTGCAGTTTGAACTGCTACACTGTGGGATGTAAATCATCTCGGACGTTTACGTGATTTGGAACAAAGTGAGGGAGCTAACATCAACCCTCTTTTCTCCTGAATCTTGCATGTTAAGGAACGTAATATGACAGTCACATCTTGCACAAATTAACAATGTATATGTATGTTAAATGAAGAGATCAATAATATTTTAAAATAAATCTATATTTTAAAATATATCTTCAATGATTATACCATTGTTTTGTGCCTTCAAACAACCAACAACAAATCATTATTTATCTTCAACCAGATGCAGCCAGGTCAGGGTAAATATGGTTCCCCTCCATATTTTTCAGAGGCACATTCGCAGTCATTGTTATTATAGGCTATTATTACAATGAGTTTGACACTTACAAAGTTATTTTGTACCTACTACCAGCTTTTAGTTAGGTTATTCTTAATGTGGAGACAGACATCTTTTACAAATGCTCTGATTATGATACTTCCAGCTTTATGTAAAGGCAATATTTCCTTGCTGAATTTGATTACCTACTAAATGTAGAAGGTAGTTGTGTTTAAAATGGGCTGTTATCTTGTATTTGTCAGTTTAGTTACCAGCCTGAAGGCTGATTTGATCCTTCCATAGAGCCACCAAAGGTTATATAATTATAGGGAAACCACAAAAGCTTATTGCAGTGCTATTATGAGTAGAGAGATGAATATTATAATACACTGTAGAAAAGTTGTGCAATATTATTTGATTGTAGTAAAGTGTGCTATGTGAATTAAGGTTAAGTTTGAATCGTAGAGAAATAATAATCTGATATAATTTGCATAGGTGTACTATTTTTAGTTTGAAGCTTTAGGAAAATCAAACCATCATTTCAAATAATTACCATTATGAGAACTATGTGGATATTATTTACTTAGCAATTTAATCACAAATTTGTCAGGTGTTCTGTCATAGCTAAGCTTTTCTTGTGTAAGCAATTACTGGTGTGTCTTAAATTAGTGTGTTTAAACCTTAGCAGAAGAAAAATACAAATGTCCAAAAAATTATAAAAGTGGAAAAAAATTTAGAATCTTCATTATAATGCAAGTTAAGGAAAATGTGGCCCAGCAATAGAGTACATCTTATAGCACATCCCTGTTTGCATCACATTGTTTAAAATTTTAATTTTAATCATTGTTTGTGGTGGGGAGAAGAGTTTTATTTACCTTAATTAACTTATTTTGTGTTCAACAATGCCAAAATATAAATATTATATGCCAGAAAACTGAATCTTAATGAGGTTCATTCTAGTTAGTTTCATTATGATACAGGTTCTCCACCAATCAGAGTTCAGATTTTCATTATGATACAACTGTTTGACCAAATAGGTAAGGATAGCATCGCACCTGCGCTCAACGCACTAGCTTCGCACTTGTTTCCAAAATTAAACATGTTGGACACACACATTAATATCAGTGCACCTTCTACTTCCAATATTCCACAACCACACGGCACATTGATGCAAATTCACTTCACCAACTGTACAATAAACAGTTTGTATTTGAAATAAAACTAAGTTATGATAACCTTCTATCAAACCTTTGAAAACATATGACATTGTCAAGTTCTCTGATCCACTCACAGAAAATCAATAACCCAGTGCATGCGCTGTGTGCTCCGTTCAGTTAACTCGGCTGTCAAGCGACATTTCGACAGAAATTTATGAATATTTTTCAAAAAAAGGAGTTATATTTATCGATGAGCATAAACGGCGCTTGTTTTATAAACATGCTCATGTCTTAATTATTGCCATTATAGGCTTGTTGCATAATATACTATTGAAGCACACCTCAGATGGGCTTAGTTTATCTACTTTATTGGGCCTTGGTGTATGTAGCCAAACCAGGTAATTGATTAGTGACAGAACAATAATTATTGCTATAGTATAAATCACTGAAGAGTTTAGAAAAGACCGAGCTCGATAGCTGCAGTCGCTTAAGTGCGGCCAGTGTCCAGTAATTGAGAGATAGTGGGTTCGAGCCCCACTGTCGGCAGCCCTGAAGATGGTTTTCCGTAGTTTCCCATTTTCACACCAGGCAAATGCCAGGGCTGTACCTTAATTAAGGCCACGGCCTGCTTCCTTCCACTTCCTAGGCCTTTCCTATCCCATCGTCACAATAAGACATATCTGTGTCGGTGTGACGTAAAGCAAATAACAAAAAAAAAAAAAAAAAAAAAAAAAAAAAAAAAAAAAAAAATAATAGTAGTTTGGAGAAGTGTTTAACACTTGGAAGAGGAAATCTGGGCACACCAATTGCCATGAGTGTCTAGAGTATAGGCCGGGCTGTCATATTTATCTCCGTTAGCAATTTGTAAATGTTGTACACTCAGTTTATGACTGTGTACAACTCTTCAGAGACTATCTAACCTGCTCTAAGCCAATTGTGCTGCCTTTTATGCAATGTGCTATGAAATATAATTGGAAAAGAGTCTTCGCGAGTTCAGTTACCTGTTCTTTTGTTTTGTATTACACCAATTTTTGCAGTGCTTTAGTTCTTTCGTGTGCTTTGTTGGAGATTCTGAATGAATAAGATATTTCATAAGCTTTAGAAGAACACTTACATGATTTTGGTTCAAATGGCAAAGTCGCTATTGAAGATAACAACCTTGACACCAAACCAACAGAACTTCCATCTGATAAACAGTTATACACAGATGTCTTTCAACTGAAATGTACTCATCATTGATACATAACACATCTATTCCTCTGCTTGTTTGAAATAAAAGTAGAAACTGTTCTCTGTAAATATAAAATTCTGTTGGTAAATACAATTTGAAAACTTAGGACTATTCTCAAGATTTTTTTCGAACACATCCAACAATCTGAGCAATGATGGTAGCCAAAAGCCTGGGCTTCTAAGTGTTAAAAGGGCATTAACAGTAAGCTTAGCAGCCTCTTATAACATACAAGGAAAGTGGAAAGGGATGAAGTTTTAGGTAAAAGAAAGGAAAGGGCCATATAGGGCAGGAAAATGAACCGATGGTGGTGTGGTGGTGATTATTGTTTTAAGAGGAAGTACAACTGGGCAACCATCCTATATAACGCTAATCAGAGAGAAAAAATGGAAGGGGTCCGACACTTCGAAAAATGAAGATATCGGCCAAAGGAAGACAAGGGCCACGAAGGGTGTGAAAATGAAAGACTCCCTAGGCCTCCATACGTAATACCGCCGGGGTCGGAAAAGAACAAGAGTTGACCAAGGGAGGTTGGATAAGATAAATGAAAGTGAGGAGCCTGGCACAAGTAAGTGGAAGCAATGCCAGGACTCAGCTAAGAGCCCCGTGGGTTCGAACCCCACTGTCGGCAGCCCTGAAAATGGTTTTCCGTGGTTTCCCATTTTCACACCAGGCAAATGCTGGGGCTGTACCTTAATTAAGGCCACGGCCGCTTCCTTCCCACTTCTAGCCCTTTCCTGTCCTATCGTCGCCGTAAGACCTATCTGTGTCGGTGCGACGTAAAACAAATAGCAAAAAAAAAAAAAAAAAGAGCCCCGTGGTCACCAACCCACGCTCCCAAATTCAGAGCCCCTGGGGCCCCTTTAAGTCGCCTCTTACGACAGGCAGGGGATACTATGGGTGTTATTCTACTGCCCCCACCCACCACCGACCACCTAAGCCTCTTAAGACCATGAGAAGTCGACAGGAAAGATGAGTGGAAGCAACTGGTAGACTTAGCTGGACTCCATGGTTACCATGTACATCTCACAATTTATGAGTCTCTGTTAAAAATGTTTCTTAAGTAGAATATTCTAGCTGAATATACTACGTGCCCATGAAAGACTCAAACCCTGATGTTATAATTTTGTTAGGAAATACCTATTGCACTTATATTAAAACAAGAATGTTCTGGGTAAAAAGCCGTATTTTCACCTTAATTCTATTTAGTGAATTGAAGGTGTAGATAGCTCTCGTAAATTACTCTGGTATAGTATGATGTTTGCCTTATTTAATGCAAAAGATTTATGCATTTTGACCACCAGTGACTGCTAAATTGTCATACTACCCAAGTTGTCTATTCAGAGAAATATATTACTGTGTATGAAAGAATTCCATATTTTTATTTTAGTTTTAGAAATGCAGTTGATTTACAGATCTCTCTGCACAAGGTATTAAATAATTCTCACTACCAATGTAAATTCCTGGTATTTGTATTGAGATAAATCCACGAGACCAACTCTAGTCTTCCTTGAAACTCCTGGATTATTAAGTTGACATTTTGCAAATGTGATAGGAAGCTATATACATGGCTAGAATAACTTCCATGGAACCATTCATCTCTATGTATATACTGTTATGCTCTACATTCTTATTAGAAACTGCTCCTACTTCCTACATTCCTATGCTGAAATTGTTTGTAGTGGTTCCTTCAAGAATTTGTGATGTGTTTTAATTGTTATATTTTTGCTAGAAAACTTCTTACTAACATAAAATATAGGTGATAACACAAACTATTATTGTTAAAAATACTTTTGTTAGGAGCTATATTTTTTAATATGTTATGTAGATATAGTATTAGTGAATATGAATCAAAACAGGCTAACCCTTAATTACAAATGTATATGTATCAAAATGGGTTAACCTTTAACTACAAAGAAAATAGAATATATGCTTCCACTTGTAGGGAACATAAACGGCTAGTTTTTTAATGTTCTGAAGTTCAAAATCAGTTTGCAAAATTAATGTCTCTACACTCTCAAAATGATACTGCCTTACCCACAATTAAGTAAATCTTATTGTATTTACTTGTAAGAATATTATGTTGAGGATGAAAGAATGTTAAAAATGGACTCAAATGTGCTGTAGTATATGTACCGTATATCGAGCTATTTACTCATGGTACCATCATAAATGAGGAGGGCTTGTTGTAATAGTAGCAACTACATCCTCTTATGGTGAGTGTACCTTATTGCTTACTTGCTAAAATAAGTTTACAAGTGTTCCTAGTTAATTTCTGAACAAAAAATTTCTAAAATGTAAACCAAGGAATACCACCACTTCCTAATAATTAAACTATTTGACCCATATTGAGCATGTATTTTGTACCCTGTTTATTTTTTACAGTGTTTTGTCATAACTTCTCAGAAGATATTCTTCAGTCATACTCAAGAGATTTCTTAACAACATATAAATTCATAGTTCCTTTCCACTTTCACTACTGCTTCACTTATAATTGAATTCCATACAATCTGAGTTCCAGTGTTATAATTAATAGTTCTGAGTTTCAAGTGAAAGAAATGTGATAATTAGAGATATCCTTTCACAATTCATGTATGCCAGTATTGTATTTAACCTCCAACATGCATTTTCTATGAAGTTCTAATCTGTTATTTGCATGTATTACCGGTACTTGCCTTTGTTGTCACTCATAATGGCTATGTGCTACTGTAGTTCCAAGTTTGGCCATTTAGCTTCTGATTTCTCAACATTTCAAAAGTACAATAAGGCAGAGTTACTGAATGCTGGTCTTATGATGCATTCATGAAAAGTTGAGGCAGTGTGTCTGAGTTTTGGTAATCTGGAATAAGGTGAGGACAGTTGAGGAGGTGCAGAAGATGAGATGCTTGAGATGTAGCAAAGATAACACCCTGGTTCAAGAAGCCAAAGTTAACTACTGAGGGATCCATAGCACTTACTGGTACTATGTTCGATGTTCCATTTACATCAAAGAGGCATGTTCCAGGTGCAGCCATCTTAAGAAGAGGTGGTCGTTTAAAGGCTGGAATTAAAAAGCACTGTCTGAATTCAGTTTTTATTGTTTTACTTCTATATTTCAAGGAACTGATGTTGAATTAGTGTGATTGTCATGATATTGCCATTTTTTTAAGTTCCAAACTGTGGGTTAGCCAGTTTTTCATTCATTCATTATTCTCTTTGTCACTGAGCACTCTTTTATTTTATAGATTTAAGTTTGTTTTGAAAGTAATTGCTAGTCAAGATATCTTTAAAGTTTTACTCTCCCACTTTTGCATCACTTCAGTTTCATTTGATAAGGTAAACAACATTTTAGTTTTAACTCTATGGTTAGTTATAAGATACAGACACCAATCTACATTATTAGCCTTCAGTCTGCAAGCCTCTGTGAATTTTTGCTAAATGCTGTCACAATCCTCTATTTGTAACTAGCTCTGAGGCCTCATTTAGTTCCACACCTCTTATCTTTCAGTCATTAGAAAAGGAATCTAACCATCATTGTCTTTATCTCTCTCTGCTTCTCTTACCCTCCATGACTGAGTCCATGATTCTCCTATATAACCTATCCCCCTCCATTCGCCTCACATGACCCCACCACCGAAGCCGAATTATGTGTACAGATTCATCAATAGAGTTCATTCCTCACTTAGCCTTATCTCCTCATTCCAAGTTCCCACCTGTTTGTACCCATGATCATTCTCGCTACTTTCATGTCTGTTACTTCTAACTTAAGAATAAGATATCCTGAGTCCACCCAGCTTTCATACCCGTAAATTAAAGTTAAGTTGGTTTGAAAACAGACCAGTGTAAAGAAAGTTTTGTCCAGGAGTTGACTGCCTTCTTAAAGAATACTGTCGATTGCTATTTTGAACTCCCTGCATTAGCTTTACTTTGATTCAGTCTTGCAATACTACAATCTCGAGAGAATAAAAAACCTAAATACTTAAAATTATCTACCTGTTCCGGCTTTGTATTCCCAACTTTACATTCAGTTCTCTTAGGTTTCTGACCTACTGACATCACTGAAGTTCCTAGATATTAGACTGCAGGCTTTCAGCACAATCTGCCATTAAGACCAAATCATTGGCATAGGCCAAACTGCTTACTACATTTCCACCTAACAATCCCTCCATGCCACTTTATACCTTTCAGTAGATGATCCATGTAAACTATTAACAACAAATGTGAAAGCTTACAGCCTGGTATAACCCCTGTAAGTACCTTGAACCAAGAACTCATTTTACAGGGAACATATTCTCCCTCAGTACTCTCATATGCCTTCTCTAGATCTACAAAACATAACTGTCTACAGCATTCCTCTCATCATTTCTCAGTTACCTGGCGCATACTGAAAATCTGATCTTGACAGTCCTCTGTGGCCTGAAACCACACTGGTTTTCGTCCAACTTACTCTCAACCACTGATTACACACTCCCCTTCCAAAATTCCAGTGAACACATTGCCTGGTATACTGATCAATGAATACTTTGATAGTTGTTGCAATACTTCTGCCCTTGCTTGTAGAGAGGTGCATTCCATGCTAATATTATTCTATGAAGCCATTTCATCCTTGCCTTCCCATATATTTCACCATTTCATATTTAATTTAATCTATTCCTGCAACTTTATGACCATGAAGTTTATCATTCTTTCTACTTCTTCCCGCATCGTAGTGACATAGTGAACAACTGAGCTCATGGAGAGAATGACAATGATATTGCCAGTATTTATCCTTGTTTGGAGCCATTTCTGATGAGTCTTCTTTTTATGTGTACAAGCTGCTCTCCCTTCTTCATTCCACCGAGATGTTCGCTTTTTTCCTGTCTTTACACACTTGTTCCTAGACATTTCCTTACTGTTTATACTACAGCACCCCTGCATGCCACCCATTCTCTTTCTATATTCTGAACCTGCTTACTGTCTGTTGTTCAGAACTTTTCACGTACTTCTGTGTAATTTCGTCCTAGAGATTTTCTACCCTTATTCATCTGCAGACATATTTCTTTTATAGACCTAGAGATACTTTGTTCATATCAGATCAGACAGTGGTCAGTATGATCAGAAAATCCCCAAAATACCCTCCCATTCCTAACAGATTTCTAAATTCAAAGCTGTTATGATATAGTTTATTATGGATATGATGCCCCTACCCTGCCATGTGTAGTGGTAAATAGCCTTATGCTTGAAGAATGTATTTGTAACTGCTAATCCCATATTAGCAGTAAGTCTAGTAAACTCTTCCCATTCCTAGCTTCTATATCTTCCCACATTTACCCATCATCTTTTCGTATCCTTCAGCTCTTGTATTAAAGTTGTCCATTAGTACTCTCCTATTATTTCTGTTGACCCTGACTACGATGTCACTCATCGCTTCATAAAACTTGTCAACTTCATCCTCATCTGCACCCTCACATGGAGAAGAGACGTAGACTATTCTTGTCCTAATTCCTCCAACTGTCAAATCTGCCCGTATCATTCACTCATATACATGCCTAACAGAAACTATGTTGCATGCAACAGGTATAAGTTATAGGTTATGAGATGTATAATCTAAAATTATTTCTATAATTCAGGTATTAGAATCCATCTCTTATGTGTCAGTATTTCACTAATGGAGTCACCTAGATCCTCAGACCCCAAGATTAAATTTTAATATAAATAGGCTCATCTAAATCTGAAGATCCTAAGTTTTGAATGTATATTAAGAAAATATCCTGTCCATTTCTTGTAGAATTCTTGAATTATGTTTTTTCAAATGGTTATTCTACGTAAACATAAGGAATCTATTGTCCAACATAATCTCTTAATTTATGATAGGTAGAAGGCCTGTTGCAGGGTGAAGTAGCACATGACTAATGGAGAGTTGTTAAGGTACTAGTCTCATAACATCAGAAGTTAAGGGAGACTAGTTCATGTCCTCTGATCACTCCTCTTTAATTAGCCAGTCTAGTAAGAGGCACATGATGCCAAATAAAAGGAAGCAGAACATTACAGATCTTTAACCCGCGAGGGGTCGCATGCCGAGTGTAACTTCAGGAGTTGCGTACGTTCGTTTCGACCGGAAACCAATAAAACACCAAACGCTTACTTAATATGCTATTTATTGTTACAGTAATATAACATAATACTATTTAAGCACAAGTCACTTTTTAACATAATTATAATAATAAGATTGCCTTTTGCTGATGAAAATAAAAATTCAAGTTCTGTTTATGGAAAATACTTTTAAAATGTTTAATTTCATTTAACACACATCTAGACAATGCTCCTTCTGTCTCGACTCAACAGTGAATAACAGTGCAGTTTCTGTATTATAAATAAGTCTACACCATGAGTCGCGTATGGTTGAATAGAATGGAGACAGGTAACGTGAGGAGTCGTGTGTGAACGAAACGACCAGATAGCCAGTTTGTCACTCACTGAGGGAGTGGAGAAGGATAACAGTGGTGTGACAGAAGTGTGGACGTGTCCATTGGAAGGTAGTGAGGGATAGGAAGTATAATAAACGGTGTTTGCGGAAGGATTGATCAAAATAAACAGAAATGGTTGAAACGACCGGACGCGACCCCTCACGGGTTAAGCAATCTGTCATGAAATTGCCAGCGTTTCACCCCAGTATGGTAGTGGACTCATTAATTTTTATATCAGAAGATTTATTTGTCCATCTAGTCTTCATTGTCAATGAAAGGGACCTCTTAATAAAATTAATGGTGAAAGAAATAAACAACCTTAGTGCTGTGAAAGGCTTAAGTTGTGAATATATTTTTTTTGGGTTTCTTTATTATTTAACCTCCGTGTTTCATGCAAAAAAAAAAAAAAAAAAAAAAATGGTATTGTCAGAAGGATTTAAAGTACAACCATGACATGCACAGCATCAGTAGCTTGTAATTATTGAACAAGGAAGTGAGGGAAGTTGATAATCTTACTTCTATGAAGGATTATAAATAAGCAGTTGTTAATTGTTGTTATAACTCATAATGAACAATAGCATTGATGATTAACAATATAGACGGTATATGAGTATGTCTGTAATTCTTGGGTATATACTGTGTTTGAAACATATTGTCCATTAATTACAGGCCATGATAAAGGGAACTGGGACACTTAAAATCAAGTTAGGAGCCATCGTCACTAACTCACAATTTTAATCCAGATTCAACTGGAGCAAGTATTGTTATGTTGTTTTAAATGAGGTCTGCAACCCAAATATTGCTTAAAATAACTTAGTTCTTCTCCCAGGTTGAACAGTGTTGTTGTTTGCTGTACGTTCCGTACAGTTTGCCGACGTTTCGAATATATTGTAGTATTCTTTGTCAAGGTGACTGAAATACCCCTACTCGATCAGAGTTAATCAGTCTCCCAGGCAGCTAATCAACTTAAAATTCCTCACAAGGAGGTCTAATTACATTTTAAATCATAGTTATGTTGCAAAACCCACTTCTATGGTGTCTAAAGATTGTGAATCATCTATAGCAGAGGTGTTCGTGCTGGGCATTTCGTCCCACGGGCAGGCGATGGGCATATGCTATTCAACTGAGGCAAACAAGGCATCGTAGGCCTTGTATTCAACACAGTGATTTTATGGATGTTATGGTTATGTCACAGGCTGTGAAAGTTGAGCGAAGTTCTCCCAGTCACACTCGATCACAGAGACGATATACAAGTTTGAAATGAATAATGAAAGAAAGAGGACAGAAATCCACTTCATTTTCAATTTATGTTGTAAGAAATAAGTTATTTATGTTCATTGCAGTTTATGTATTTTGACCGGATACTATAAAGAGTTAAGCCAACAACATAAAATATTTTTGTACTATACGTAATGAATTACAATTTTCAATATTATATTTTAAGAGGTGTTTTAGAAACATTTCTAATATAATACAGAGTTAAGGTGGATAAGCTGTGGCTTGTGTTTGCTTGGGTTTAAATTATCCGATAAACTCACCAACAATGCAATCATGCTTACTGGGAATAACATCAGTTAGGTTATTTATTTGAAGGCATACTGTTTATCCATTTGGTAGATGGATTTACATTGTTGTTGGTGTACTTTAATCTTGGATAATAAATATGTCCTCACTCGTGATGAAACTCCCTCACCATTTAGAGGCTAGGTATTATCATAGGACGCCTGGCAAGTTTTAGTACTATTTTCACAAATTTAGTGAGCGGGGATTGTCTTATAACACTACAACACTGTCCAAAATCAAGCATTAAACTCGTTGAATTATGTAGGCCTAAATGTGCATCCAAAGAATTGTAAATCGTAGCTTTTACGCTTAAACCCTGTATCTTTGTAAATTGTAACACAAAAATTATAACGTGTCTGTTCTCTTTGAATGTATATATATATATAATATATAAGGAAATTGACTGTTTATATGAAGTATAAGTCAAAATGGAATATGTTGAAAGGGTCAGTTTTCTTGCGATTATAGCGTTTTTATTTTCATTACTCTACCCGAATCAACATTTCGCTGAGTAGTGGAGGAGAGCTTCGTAGTCGCAATCAAATGACACTGCTTCACTTCCCTGCCAAGTGCGTTCCCTCTCTCACTTCACTGTGACTTAAGCTGCCCGCATTTACATCAGGCCAGCCCGCCCACACTGGGCTAGCCTTAACAGGCACCCAGCTGAGCACCTCTGATCTAGAGCCATCAAAAACAGGATGTAGAATTTTTGCACAAGTACAATACTTCCTTCACTCCTATCATCATTTGAAAGTTAAAAAATGGAGTAGACAAACCAGAATAACTATAGACTCCCATTTGATAAGTTGTGATTGCAAAGTTACATTACGTTACTTCTTGTTGATGCAATGAAAATTGCATGTTAGAGGGTTGGTTCCTATTGTCATGGTACTGTCCTGATCCCTGTTTTCTCAGCCTATCATTATTGGACATAATTTTTTGTACACCCTGCATATTCAGGTTTATTTTTCTTCCATTATTGTACTAGACAAGATATTTTTACTATTTTAGACTTCTATTTTACAAGTTTTGATAGTGTCATTTCTTGATGAATAATTTTATGGGCAGTGATGGCTTTTTCCAATGCCCATAAAGTAATTGTTTTGAACACGGTGTGTGGTCTTTATGAAATGAAAATGTTTGTGATAAAAGAAAAGTCTTAAAGGTACTTACGTACTAAAGACAGTAAGCATACTGTATTCATGAACTATAATTTTATATAGCACAGAAGTTATGAAATAGCCAGTATATTTAAGCATAATATTATACTTTCAAGGATGTTACTCTTCTTGCAGGTCAAGAACTTGAGTCTTATGTTTATAAATGATGGACTATATTTTAAAAATTGTTACCAATATGATGTCAACATTTTACCTTTGTGCCTTGAAACAAATAAAGAATTAACTTGTTGATAATTTTAGATTTTCTTTCCTTTCCTTAAATACATAGTCTTTATTAGTGGCAAAGGTAGGACTTTGGGCCTTTTTTTTTTTTTACACTTAACCACATTCATAAAATGACTAAAATGGTACAAAATTAAATACCAGTAATACAACTAGTAATAATAATTTCAAAATAATATAATAAATAAATGTAGAACAAGTTCTTATCATTTTCAATAACTCAAACAAATCCTAATACATAATTACAATGTAAATGCAATAATATTTGACAATTTACAATGGCTCTGAAACTAATACTGATACATAGTAAATTATAATCAAAGTACAACAGTACCTGTAACTGACAATACACACATACTGAGTGTGATGGTTAGGGTTGGCAGACAAAATCTTCAGAATCTTATAACCCCTCTCGAGGCAAAGTGAGTGATATGAACACAACTGTTTATTTTGAAAAAAGAAATGAAATAGAAGAAAATTTAGGAAGCCTTCAAGAACAAACTATTATTTTCACACATGAATATTCAGTGTTATTCCTTTGATTATGTTTTCTTTGTGTCCTTTTTATAAAATCTGTGTATTAAACTACTTATCTGCAAACAAAAGGAATGAAGAACAGAAAGTAGTTCAAGCTACAAACCGCAGCCTGCATAGTAGGAAAGCTACTGTATTAGCCGATGCTTGACTCCCTTAAATGTCTCGTGGCTTTTCAAATTGTGAATCGTGTCTGATATATTTTTACTTTTGAACTAATATTCTGGGAACAAATATTGCATTGTACTACATTTTCTGGGACTTCCGTAAAACACTACCAAGACCAGGACTTTCTCTTGGTAACCATTACTGTGCCTAAAATATTACATTCAATGAATTGAGTAGAAGGGCACAAATCTCTCCCATCCTCCATAAATCAAAGGCTCTGGCTCAAATTAAATGGCCAGGCTGAGTCTCTTGGACAATATGGCACTGATCATCTGTGCTCAACAACTCAGGCTCGATCCTGGCTCAGTCATGGTATTTGAAGCTGCTCAAATACATCAGCGTTGTGTCAGTAGACAAAATTCCTGCACCTAGGTGTCTTCAAAAACTGTAAAAGTAGTTAGTGGGATGGAAAAAGCCATTAATTATCAAATGAAATGCCACATTGTTCTCTTCACCTTCTGGTTTGACTGAGGCACATCAGACTTCCTACCACCTTTCCTCTCGATTGTATATACGTCTGTGCTATTCACTCATGGGTCGATGACCTAGATGTTAGGCCCCTTTAAACAACAAACAAGCTATTCACCATGAATGGAAGACCAAACAGCCTCCTGACTTGTGCAGTTGACAGAGATGTGGGAGCATGTTGTCACTTCCAGTGTACCGTGTGGTGTAACAAGCATTCTTAGTCTTCTCAAAGCTCACGAGACGAGTCTCCTCAGCAAGGTTTCGAGGAATCCTCGAAATATGCGCTCTCATTTCCCATCCCCATAGTAATGATTATAATAATATATATTAGTTTGGGATAAGTTCAAATCTTGCTGAGAATGCTTACAATAGATAAACACTCCATGGTAAAGAATGTGATGATGGTCAGTGTGTTGCTGCCTTGACTGAGTTGGAATGCTATTAAAATGCACCTTCATCGGAATTATTCACAACAGTGCAAAATATGTTTGAAGGTGATTAACAGTTATAATGTCTGCCCTTTGGTCCCATTTCTTACAGTTAGTACGGAGTCTATGATGAGGTAAGATGAATTTATATGGCATACTTTTATGGCCGGATGCCCTTTCTGATGTCAAAGTCAGTTGAAGAGTTAATGAAGGTGAAGTGATTGATAGTGAATGAAATTGGGTAAAGAGTTGGAAGGAATCAGCTGTGGCCTATGAATAAGAACTGTTCCAGCACCGGAAGTGAAAATGGGAAACCAAGGAAACCATTCTCAGAACAGCCGATGGCAGGGTTCGAACCCACGCATCTCCTGAATGCAAAGTTTCGCTCAATAACCATACAATGTTAACACTCACGGCCATTCCGCTCAGTTTTTTAATAGTTATAATAACCAAAAGTAATGTTTGTCTTTCTTTACATTGCTAACATAGAGCGAAACAATGATGGAGATCATGAAGACATCAGCAAATTTGGCGTATAAAGTAAAAATGAAAGAGATTATCTGAATTTCTATGTTTACATTTTTTCAAGAAGAAAATTCAGTATAAGTGGACATTGCAAAGCTCAGGTGATCAAATCGATAATGAGGCTTTATCCTTCCTAACAAAAAAAAAAAAAAAAAAGGTCTACTGCAAAGTTATACCTGTACTAAACAGATTTGTTGCAAACAGTGACCAGAGACAAGTTCACGTGACCTTCACATACAACCTCAAATTCCATCAAACATTGTCTGAACTCTGTCGGAGAAAATAGCCCTTCAGAAAATCTTAAATATGTAGAAATAATGAAACTCTTGAGATAAATAACACTGAGTTTTCGTATGACAGCAAAGGAAATCTTATCCTAAAAACAATTGCAAGTACATTGGGTGGTTTCCCCACCATTATGCAGGGTCCTTAAGAACAGGAAGAAAACAGGGAGGAATATGGAGACTTAAACATGGCCTTTCGGACATAAATTATAAAGGAGCAAGGGCCGTGAAGGGCATGAAAATGAAAGAATCCCTAGACCTCAAAAACCTAATACCGTTGGGGTCAGAAGAGAACAAGAGTTGATCAAAAGAGGTTGGATAGCAAAGAACAAAGCAAGGGGCCAGACACAAGTAGCTAAGAGACGTGATCACCAACCCATGCTCCAAAGTTCAGAGCCCCTGGTTCCCATTTCAGTCTCCCCTTACAACAGGCAGGGGATACTGTGGATGTAATCTCCCACCCCAACCCACAGGGGGTTGAACCATCCAAAGATTAATGATTAGTCCCAAGTAAGAAAGATGAAACCAGGAGTAGCTATCAACAAGCCTGAGAATGCACTTAACAAACATCGAAAAAGAAAGAAATTTCTTAAGGAGAATACTGCAAGAAAAAAATTTGTGAGACGGGAACTAGGAGGAAGATATTTGCTGGTTCTCTAATGATGGTATTTTAACTCAAAATGGCCCTTAATGATCTGAAGATAAAATTAGAACTCTTTAACTTCATCTTTGCTGCATCCAGGTCAAAATTTTATATACTTAACACATCAATATTCCCATCTTTCATCAAAACATTCTAGGCAGTGCCTCTTATTGAATATGGACCCAGGTAAAATTATAAAAGGATCACTTGAAGAAATTCTAGCTCTTCCTGTAAATTTGCCTGATGCAATGGAATGTAACTTAAAAGTTTTCCAGTCTGTCGAACACACAAGTTCAATATAAGTATTACACTATAACATACCCGTAAAAAAGCACTATTAAACAAGGAATGAAAACACACTCTTAAACAAAGAATGGCATGTTTTGTTCTTAAAAGAACATCATCAGCTTCTATCAAGTCACACTCAACATTTGGAAATATTTATTTTTGTCCAAACACTTAGGAATTTGAAATTTGGAACTTTTCTTAATGCCGGCCCCGAGATGTAGGGGTAGTGTGCTTGCCTCTTACCCGGAGGCCCCGGGTCCGATTCCTGGCCAGGTCAGGTACTTTTACCTGGACCTGAGGGCTGGTTCAAGGTCCACTCAGCCTATGTGATTAGAATTGAGGAGCTATCTGACGGTGAGATAGCGGCCCCAGTCTAGAAAGCCAAGAGTAATGGCCGAGAGGATATGTCGTGCTGACCATATGATGCCTCGTAATCTGCAGACCTTTGCACTGAGCAGCGGTCGCTTGGTAGGCCAAAGCCCTTCAAGGGCTGTTAGTGCCATGGGGTTTTGGTTTGGTTTGGTTCAATTATTATTACCATTGTTGTTTCACTGTTGCTATTTTTTTCTTGTATTACAATTCTTTTTTTTTAATGCAAAGATTTTTAATGAGCATTTAATTGTCTGCCTATTATACTGGTCATTTTATTATCATTATTATTACTTTTTGAATTAGAGAGTTCTTGTAAGATGTTATTTTTAGAGACAAATGGTAATCTAAAAGATCTCCTTGAGTGGTGAAGATGGTGCGTAAATTCAGAAAATTTACTACAGATAAGAATATCCTAACCCACATTCCAGACCTCTAAGTCAGAGATTACTTCCTGCAAAAAATGTAAATTTTGTCCAGATATTAATTAAGTAGGGTAAATAGTGGGGGTGGGGAATGTTTTTAAAATCTATGGTCATTCAGGTTGGTTTATGTATGGTCATTCAGGTTGGTTTCATTAACTTTTATTGTGATGTAAACTTTGATTGCTTCTTTAATATACAAAGACTTATTTTTATAAAATATTTGATGTGCAAGAATCTTAAAACTGTGTTGATGTCTTTGAAATGGTGTGAACTGTCATATATGTGCTCTCGGAAGGCTGAATGTTGATGGTATCTGATCGTGTTTTTTCAAACACGTCACATCATATGCTAGAGTGGAGACAATGCAGGAATTCACTAAGAAAAGTTCCTAATTTCAAATTCCTAGGTGTTTGGACATACAGAAACATTCGTATTTCCAAATATTGAGTGAGACTTGATAGAATCTGATGATGATCTTTTAAGAACAAAACATCATTTTTGTTTAATAGTTTGTATTTTTATTCCTTATTTAATAGTGTGTTTTTTACAGGTATATTATAGTGTACCGTAAAGTGGGGTAACTTCAGCCATACAGGGTAACTTCGGCCACTGTCGAATAGCAACACTTATTTTCTCCTGCCTCCTATACTGAAAAATATGAACCACTTGCAACAACTAAAATGCACATACAATAGAATGCTCTATCAACACTCGGTAGTCCAAATAACATTGGTGGGCTCATTGTTGAGTCAATTGATTTTTTTTGCAGCCCCGACTATTGTCTTCTCTGGTAACAGTAGAAAACAAACTGTTCTCTAGCCCCAGCATTCGATTCTCCATTCCAGTGGTTTATGGGGTCAAAATGTAAGTTCGTCTGGTAACTGATCAACACAATTTGATGCATTTTATTCAAATAGGTTTTTCAGGAAATAGTTTTGTGATCAAAGTTGTCATCTTCCAGGGTAACTTCGACCATGCCAAGAACGTACAAGAAAACATTACACGGCCGCAGATATTGTAATTACAATCCTGTTTACTTCAAGAACACTTTAGAAGAGATTAATAAAGGCACAATAACAATAAACGGGGAAGTTTATCCCGACAGGGAGGGGAAAGAGTTTCCATTTTCAATGATAAATAGACGGATGTCAGTTGACATGGACGATACACATTTAAGAACTTGATTGATGGTCCAGATATTTTCTAATTTAGAATACAGTGTGTTATGAGGACAGTCTACAAGACTGCTTCTTTTCCAACCGCCTTTTCTCTCCATACAATTGGGCTTTATGATTTCCGTACCTTTTATTTATTATCTTTTGTACCATTACAAATATTTATGCAATGCAACATGTAATTTGTAATATCATACAATGCTTGTATGCTTAGGCTAAATAAAATAGTTTCTTCTTTGAGAAAAAAAGTGAATTTGATCACTATACATCTGTTTCACCATAAATAATTTTAATTTGTTTGTGATTGTTGATACTGGGCATTTTTCAGGTTTTTAAAAAACATGCACGGTGGCCAAAGTAACACTACATAGTGTGTCTTTTACAGGTATATTATAGTGTACCGTAAAGTGGGGTAACTTCAGCCATACAGGGTAACTTCGGCCACTGTCGAATAGCAACACTTATTTTCTCCTGCCTCCTATACTGAAAAATATGAACCACTTGCAACAACTAAAATGCACATACAATAGAATGCTCTATCAACACTCGGTAGTCCAAATAACATTGGTGGGCTCATTGTTGAGTCAATTGATTTTTTTTGCAGCCCCGACTATTGTCTTCTCTGGTAACAGTAGAAAACAAACTGTTCTCTAGCCCCAGCATTCGATTCTCCATTCCAGTGGTTTATGGGGTCAAAATGTAAGTTCGTCTGGTAACTGATCAACACAATTTGATGCATTTTATTCAAATAGGTTTTTCAGGAAATAGTTTTGTGATCAAAGTTGTCATCTTCCAGGGTAACTTCGACCATGCCAAGAACGTACAAGAAAACATTACGCGGCCGCAGATATTGTAATTACAATCCTGTTTACTTCAAGAACACTTTAGAAGAGATTAATAAAGGCACAATAACAATAAACGGGGAAGTTTAACCCGACAGGGAGGGGAAAGAGTTTCCATTTTCAATGATAAATAGACGGATGTCAGTTGACATGGACGATACACATTTAAGAACTTGATTGATGGTCCAGATATTTTCTAATTTAGAAGACAGTGTGTTATGAGGACAGTCTACAAGACTGCTTCTTTTCCAACTGCCTTTTCTCTCCATACAATTGGGCTTTATGATTTCTGTACCTTTTATTTATTATCTTTTGTACCATTACAAATATTTATGCAATGCAACATGTAATTTGTAATATCATACAATGCTTGTATGCTTAGGCTAAATAAAATAGTTTCTTCTTTGAGAAAAAAAGTGAATTTGATCACTATACATCTGTTTCACCATAAATAATTTTAATTTGTTTGTGATTGTTGACACTGGGCGTTTTTCAGGTTTTTAAAAAACATTCACGGTGGCCAAAGTAACACTACATCGAAGAAAACTTTGTTTCTTGAGTAATTTTTATGGCGGCCGAAGTTACCCTAAAACATGGGGTAACTCCGGCCACTTTTTCGATAATCATTATTCATTACTGAATAACAATTAGAATTATGTTCATATTTAAAAATGAAGAACAAACATGGCAGAATTTATATTATATTTTTCAGAAAATTAGGGTGAATATTTCACATTTTTTTAAAAAAATATACAAAAAAGTGGCTGAATTTACCCCGTTTTATACTGAACTTGTGTATTTGATAAACTGGAAAGCTTTTAAGTTACAATTAACTGAGTTAACACTGGAAAGTATGGCTTACTTCTTAACAAAATGATGCAATGGTGTATACCCATAGGAAATATAAGGGCCTAGGACTATTTAAAATGCTTTAGGAAGCTATATTAGAATTAATAAATGGCCTAAACAACTTTAAATCCTCACAAAATAATGTGGTGGTGGTGATTGTTGTTTTAAGAGGAAGTCTTTCTCTATTAAGTCTATTAACACTAATCAGAGGGGGAACTGTGGTCGCCAACCCATGCTTCAAAGTTCAGAGCCACTGGTCCCCACTCTTACAACAGGCAGGGGATACCATGGATGTTATTCTATTGCCCCCACCCACAGCAGCTGCGCAGGAAGCTGATAAATTTGATGGAGGTTCCATAATGGTCTGGGCAGGTATTATGTACAACAGTAGTATGGATCTTATAATTTTTTTTCTAGCTGAATCCTGTCTGGTATAGTGCCTTCTACCATTGGAGTAGACCCTGAATTTTTGTTTGTTCATGATTTACCAGAACACATTCCACAGTTGTCAACAGGAATTTCCTAAGACAGAAAGAAAATGAAGTAACAGAGTGGCCAGCGATCAACCCAGACCTGAACCAATTGAACACTTATGGGAACCAATGTGAAGCTCCACAAACCCTGCAGGAACTCAGAGATGCTCAAAGGAAGGAATGGAAGAATATCCCCCAAGAGGAAATCCAGTATCTCATAGGAAGTGTGCCATGAAGGTGGCAAGCTGTCATAGAATGTTGTGGTGGCCATGCACCATACTAGACCTTTATTAGGGATGTTTAAATCTGATAAGTTACGACAAGATTTAATTGATTACTTAGTAGAATTTTCTTATAAAGTTGTTCATTGGTATTCAAATTCATCATTTATATGTTTTTATTTACATGGTGTTAAATGGAGTCCTAAATAACATATTATCAGTCTTCCTGTTTGTACCCTTGTTCAATGAGAAATTATTTGAGAAAATCAAAGTGTCCTCTATTGTGGTTTTGAAGTCATACTATTTTTTATGGATATCAATATTGGTGTCATAAAAAACAAATACAAATTCATGTTGCATAATATCTTACTACCGGTATATCTAAAAGTATAGATATCTTAATTGTGCAACTGTTATTTCGTTAACTGCCTCATTTATTTTTATATTCTTTACATTAATTAAATGTAATCAATTATTATTATAATTTTTTTTTTTTTTTTTACAAGTTGCTTTACATTGCACCGACACAGATGGGAAGGAAGCGGATGTGGCCTTAATTAAGGTACAGTCCTAGCATTTGCCTGGTGTGAAAATGGGAAACCATAACAAACCATCTTCAGGGCTGTCGACAGTGGGGTTCGAACCCACTATCTCCCGAATACAGTATACTGGCCGCACTTAAGCGACTGCAGCTATCGAGCTTGGTCAGTTAGAGTTTAATGTGTTTTGCTTATGTGCAAATTAGTTATATGTCTTTAATTACTCAACCACTATCTCATTTATTATATAAGTTATTATGTGAGATTGTTTTTGTCATAATGTTTGTAAATACGAGGCTCGAATTGTAAGTCATGGCAACTATTTTTTTTTCTCGCAAACAGGAGACAACACGGAAAATCTAAGATATGCATTTGGAAATATAGGGCATGTACTTATGCATAGTGCCTGAAGACAAATTCTGACTTCAGGAGATTCTCGTATGAAAGTGACAGAACACAGGCCATTGGTAAACATTGTTTTATTATGGTATAGACAGAAAATACACAAATTACGTACAAAGGACAGGTCTCCACTGGTTACAGACCTTCGAAATAATCACCCAAGGTTTCCACTGTGTGTTGCCAGTGGTGGGGCAGACGCTGAATACCATTCGCTGCATGCGTATCGCTAACGTGTGACACCTCTCTCCGAAATGCTGTTACAATGTCCTCTTTGTTAGCAAACCGTCGTCCACCTAATGCTTCCTGCAGCTCTGCATGGTATTGGCATGCATTTCTGCCATGGAGAACTGCTATTTTAGTATACGATCGTTGCTCCTGCTTGTTGACTTCCATTTTGTGATGCTCTCACTCACACACTGAACTTGGGGCCATGCTTAGACCCACACTGTTGGTTACATACACCATCTGGTGGCGTCATACGCAAGTATTCACTTTGTTATCCGGCCAAGAATCTTGAGAGAGAAAAAATGGAAGGGATCCGACGCTTCAAAAAATGAAGGTATCGGCCAAAGAAAGGCAAGATCCACGAAGATTCCTTAGGCCTTGAGTGCTCTAATACGGTCGAAAAAGAAAAAGAGTTGATCAAGGAAGGGTTGGATAGGATAGATGAAAGTGAGGAGCCTGCCACAAGTAAGGACTCAGCTAAGGGCTCCAAGGTCGCTAACACTTTTTCTTTTTTTTTTTGCTTCACGTCGCACCGACACAGATAGATCTTATGGCAACGATGGGACAGGGAAGGCCTAGGAGTGGGAAGGAAGCGGCTGTGGCCTTAATTAAGGTACAGCCCCAGCATTTGCTTGGTGTGAAAATGGGAAACCACGGAAAACCATCTTCAGGGCTGCCGACAGTGGGGTTTGAACCTACTATCTCCCGAATACTGGATACTAGCCACACCTAAGCGACTGCAGCTATCGAGCTCGGTCGCTAACACATGCTCCCAAGTTCAGAGCCCCTGGGGCCCCTATTAGTTGCCTCTTAATACAGGCAGGGGATACTGTGGGTGTTATTTTCCTGCCCCCACCTACAGGTGGTATCCTCCTGAGACCTAGCATCGCTTATAAATTAGAATCCTCTGCATAAAGAAACATTGACTACACGTTGGTATTTTAGTTGTTGGGAAATGTAACTACAGTACCTTGGTGTGGGTTAAATATCATGTACCTGACTACCACCAAAACACAGTTAGGATAGTATGAACAAAATAGAGACACCAGACTTAACTTTTTTCGATGTCAAGCTCCGAGATAAATTTATTTTTCTGCTAATCAAAGAGCTTTTTTAATTATGTATTCAGTGAAACAATAACTGTAAATCTTACCTGTTATGTAATACCAGTTCAGGAAACAGCAGTGATAAACTTATACTTTTCAAAGGACAGCAAGTTTCCTTGTTGCATGAGCCAAATGAAGTGGATAAACATTTGTTGTATTTCTTTGTGAAGAGTAGTGCCCAATTCAGTCAAAAAATAATTTTTATAAGATTTTATCCTACCAGCCCCTACCCTGATAAAAGGGTTCTGGTTCCCATGAGGATATACCACTTGATTTTATACTTATTTGTTTCCTTCTAATTACTTATATTAAATAAGTAAGATAAAAGTTGGCTGCCATTTCTCATTTGTATGTGTACAGGTGTAGATATATCTTGTAGCAATCAAGAATGATGCAATGAACCAAAATATATATATCAACCTTTTAGTAATCCTCAGAAGTTGCTTTCATGAGCAAAGATGTTTTAGGGTAAGCAATACACCTTGTTGTTGTGAATGGATAGCTTTGCTTCAATAACAGCCATGTTGCACATCATTCTTGCCAAAGTGGTTTTTTTTTTTTTAATGTATAAGGGCATGTGAGCTACAATAATAGCTGAAGGATTTTGCTACTAGGGCATGCCATGTTAAGTTGTTTTATGTTTGTTAGCATTTTGTTTCCGTTTTAGGGAATTCAGACACCCTTGGTCATCAATCTCCGGTACTGGAGATATCTTGAATAGCTGGGTTCTTTTGCTGTTATGGTCTTTAGAGGACTGGGACATCTGTGGTCATCAGTCCCATGCTCTAGTGACTGTGGAAATGGCCTGATAATCTATTACAAGTAATAAATTTAATCTTGATCCGTGGTGTGGTTATTATATATAACAAACTCCAACTTGTATGTTTTGGGAAGTTCCACCTTTCCACCACTTTAAATCTTATGATTTTCTTAGATTTCATTCATTTATTTTAGAAACATTTTTGATGGTACATGTTTCATTTTCCGTGGAAAATATCTTTAGCTGTGACCCTGAATGATAGTTAAAATATACACAAAACACAATTAGTAACATAGGTAAAACACAATATTAAAAATGACTTGTCCCTGGCTAATAAAAGGTTTAAATGTCTAAAGAGTCAATGATTTTCTCTTCGTACTCTGCAGTAGTAGTAGTAGTAGTAGTAGTAGTAGTAGTAGTAGTAGTAGTAGTAGTAGTAGTAGTAGTAGGGGCCCAACTTGGAAGGTTCGATCCTAACTCACTCCAGTGGTATTTGAAGGTACTCAAATACGTCAGCCTCATGTTCGTAAATTTAGTGGAGCGCAGAAGAACACTTGCAGGATAAAAATTCGGCACCTCAGCATTTTTGAAAACCATAAAAAATGTTAGTGGGATGTAAAAATTATTATTATTATTATGATTATTATAATTGTTATTATTATTATTATTATTATTTTGCTAGTTGCTTTATGTTGCATTATTATTATTATTATTATTATTATTATTATTATTATTATTATTATTCACCCCCACTGTTCATTAACTATTTCTATAAATTTTTGTCAGCTTGGATCACTGAGTAATGTCATTGATGTCTCATGAATCACCCACAACTGCACAACACTTGATTCACATGTACGAAGCACGTTTTAAAAGTAAGTACCATTTTTAAATATGGCCACTGCAGCGCTTCGATCATCGTCCAGAGCATGCGCGCTCAGTACATACATCTGTATGCTAGCCACAAATACCATTAGGAAAGCATTCACCCGTATTTTATGTTTGTTTGCGCATATTGAAAATGACTTTGACAATTAACGGTCCCGCCGAGTGTAAAGTACACGCTGTGATTAAATTTTTATTTGGAAAAGGCGCGAAAGGTGTTGAAATTCATCGGCAGATTAGTGAAGTGTATGGTGAACACGCTATGAGCAAAGCATTTAAAAGAAGGCTGTACTAATGTCCACGACGAAAAGCGTGGTACAAAAAGTTGATGCAAATATTCGAGAAAACAGATGCTTTAACATTTTGTCATTAAGTTATGAGTTGCCTGAACTTTCAGGGAGTGTTCTTTATGAAATTGTGTCAGGATGCTTACATTATCATAAGTTGTGCTCACGCAATCCAAAACAAAGGGCTTGTCATTCTCACATGGAGGATTGTTTTGCTTCATGACAATATGCAATCTCACATGGCTAATTGAACCCAAGACCTCATCGCTTCAAATGAATGAGGACAATTTGATCATCATCATCATCATCATCATCCTAAACCATCTCCAGTTTCCCGGGTGTGGTATATGAGCCTCCTCCATCTCATCCTGTCCTTGTACCATTCTTCCTCCACCAACTTGTCCCAATCATGACCTCTCAGCAGTACATCGCTCTTAACTAAATCTATCCATTTCCTTCGTGGCCTTCCCACGGGTCGTCTTCCTTCTACCTTTCTGTCAAATTCCTTCCTTGCAGTTCTGTTTACTGGCATCCTCTTCATGTGGCCAAACCACTTCAGTCTTGATATCTGAATCTTATTGAGGAGAGAATCATCTATTCCTACTTCTTCTCTAATTTTCTCATTCCTAATCTTGTCTTTTCTGGTTTTCTGGATCATAGTGCGTAGGAATTTCATTTCAGCTGCCTGAAGTTTGGAATTATCTCTATTGGTCAGTGTTGTGGTTTCGAGACTGTATGTAAGAAATGGTGTATAATAGGACTTGTACAATGCCATTTTCGTTTTCATGGGTATTTGCTCATCCCACAGCAGGTGTCTTACCTGGTGGTAAAATTGTGCTGCCTTATTGATTCGATTGTTCACCTCATGTTTTGCTAGGTTGTCATTTGATATAACGCTACCCAAGTATTTGAAAACTGGAACGCTGTCCAGTTGAGCTTCATTTAACATGACTATTGGTTCTGCTCCTTCCCCATACACTTTCATCACCACCGTCTTGGTCTTGCTGATGTTTAAACCATATTTCTTAAACTCCTCATTCCAGCTTTGTATTCTCTCTCCCAGTTCCTCTTCTGAGTCACTCCAGATCGCAACATCATCTGCAAATGTGAAGGCTTTGATATCTCCATGTTCTTTCCTTTTAATAGATTTCATTACTGCATCCATTACAATAATAAATAGAAGTGGTGACAATGAGCTGCCCTGCTGCACTCCTCTCTTTGTTTCAAACCAGTCCGACAAACCACATCCTACTTGAATACAGCTTCTGTTCCCACTATACAACATTTTCACTTTGTCTATGAGGCTGTCTCGCACTTGAAGTTCTTTCATGCATTGCCAAATTCTTTCCCTTGGTACACTGTCGTATGCTTTCTCAATGTCCAAAAATATTAGAAATAAAGGCTTGTTCTTCTCCCAGTATTTTTCCATTAGCATCCTAATTGCAAATATAAGGTCTGTAGTTGACCTTCCTGGTCTAAAACTATATTGCTCTTCTTCCAAAATTGGTTCAACAATATCTCTGATTCTGGTCTCTATTATTTTTTCCAATATTTTCAGGACATGAGACAGTAGTGTGATACCACGGTAATTAGTACATTTTCGTCGGCTTCCTTTCTTGAACAGAGGTACAATGATGCCCATCTTCCAGTCCTCAGGAATAGTATTTTCCTCCCATATCTTGTTGAGCAGTCTATAGAGCCATTGGATTCCTGGAACTCCCGCTGCTTTCAGCATATCTGCACTTAGTTCATCTATGCCCACTGCCTTTCCTTTCTTCATGCTCTTGAGCGCATTTTCAACCTCAAGCCATGTAATTGGTGGTTCAGTTGTGGTTCCTCGACTTGGCTCTCCTCTATCCGTTATGTTTTCTGTATCTCCATTCAGCAGCTTTTCGAAATAGATCTTGAGTTCTTGTTTAATTTCTCCCTCTTCTTGTGCCAGAGTTCCATCATCACGTTCCATTGCTTTTATGGTCTCTTGATCCCTTCGCTTGTTTTTCACTACTCTGTATAGCAATTTCATATTTCCTCTACTGTCCTCTTCCAGTTTGTCTGCAAACTCATTCCATTTCTTCTCTTTTTCTTCCCTTACAATGTTCTTTACAGCAAGTTTCTTGTTCCTGTATACTCCTTGAAGTCTTTGTATTTCTTGTTCATTTCGTTCTTGTCCCTGTTTTTGTTTTTCCTTGTCCAGTGCCTTCTTTATTTGGTTTCTTTCTTTCACCGCTGTTTTCACTATCATTCCACCATGGTGTCTCCTTTTTTCTTTTGATAGAACTTGTAACTCCACATAGGTTTTTGGCTTCTCCCACAAAGGTGTCTTTGAAGGCCTTCCATTCTTCATTAACGCTGGTTACTTCACACTTCGGCAAACTCTGTTGAATCCTTAGTTTGTATTCTTCCTTTATTTGGACTTCTTGCAACTTCCAAGTTTTAACCCTTGGCTTTTTCGTAATAAGTTTCTGCGTTTCATTTGCCTTATGTTTGAAGTCTACTACCCACAATCTGTGGTCACTGTCCATGCTTTCACTAGGGATGACCTTTATATCTGTGATGTATCTGCCACCATCTTTATTTGTGATTACGTAGTCAATGTTCTATACTGGCCATCCCAACTATACCTTGTTATTCTGTGACTGTCTCCTTTTTTTGAAGAATGTATTTTTGATTATAAGATCATTTCTTCTGCACAGATCTAATAGTTGTTCTCCTTCTGGGTTCCTTTGTCCAAATCCATGTGGACCAATGATGTTCTCGTATCCAAGTCTGTCTACCCCAACTTGCGCATTTAGATCTCCAATAATAATAACATTTTCCTCATTAACTGTATCTTCCAGGTCTTGCCGAAATTTCTCTTTGTCTTCCTCACTGCAGCCTGTCTGTGGGGCATACACTTGTATGATGGTGTACTTAGTGTTCTCCAGTTTCATGAACATTTTAATGATTCTATCACTTTTGCAGATAACTTCAACTGTAGCATCAGTCCTTTCGTTAATTAAGAATCCAACACCATTTTTTGCTACCTTCTCCTATCCACTCCAGTATAATTTATAACCTCCACGAAGTGTCTTACTTCCAATCCCTTTCCATTTGGTTTCACTTAATCCCAATATTGATATTTTTCTTCTATCCATCATGTCTAGGAGTTCTTCTATCTTTCCAGTTAATGATAGAATGTTCATAGTTCCAATTCGGTATTTGGGTCTCTTTTTTATTTGGGGTTTCCTTTCAGAACATTGTATATCATCAGCCTTACGGTCATCATACTTTACAATTGTCTGAGAGGACGTGTCAGTCCGGTCTATAATATTCTTTCCGAGGCTCTTTTTCTTATTGAAAGCAACTGTACTCAATACTCTCCTGCTGACTTGCTAGGCCTAACGCATAAGAGGATTTTCTTTCAGGGTTTACTCCCTTAGCCATTGAGGATGCCTTCCTCGTCCTACAAGGCAGTAGGTTCCATCTGTACACCCCAGAAGGATGGGTTGCCTCTTCCGCCATCTCCGCCGTACCGAAGTCCATCTTCTCCGCCGTAGATGCCGTTGAGGTCTTCACCCTTAACCCAGGGCAAGGGCCCTCCATATTTATGACCCCTGGAGAGAGGGTGTCCCAGTATTTTAAAACCCCCAGGAACTGGGCTACCTGTTGGTCCGCGGGTTGTATTGGTTATTTCAACCAGCCCTACATACTGTAGGGGCCCCCTATCCGCCACCTGGGGACGCGCTCTGTAGGGGTCAGGTTCCCCTGGTTACTTATTGGAAGTTAACCCCACCCACAAGGAGTAAGGTTATTTGCAATTTGATCATCCTTCATATAGTCGTGACCTAGTGTCTAGTGACTACCACTTGTTCCTGTGCCTGGAAAAGCATTAAACAGGACCGCACGGCAGTGGCTGGCATATCAGGCAGCAGATTACTATGTGGATGGAATTCAGAAGCTGTATCACGATATGACAAGTGCCCTAATATACCTGGAATTTACATTGAGAAGTAAGAGAATTGTTTAAAAAATTGCATTACTTTTTTGCTATATAAAAATATTACTTACTTTTAAAACATGCCTCGTATATGTTGGTACAGATGTTGTATGTCATATACTGGATATAAATGAGTACAAAATAGTACTCAGCAGCAACGGGGTACAAGAGTGGATACTTCAGAAAGGATTACATGTACTTCTAACTGTGTAAGCTAGATCGTTTCTCCAATACAGCAAGTCATCTCCTCCCATTCGTGTTTTCCCTCCCCTACTTCCCAAGCGGCCAGGGGAACAGTACAGCCACACGAGTTGGCCTGCGTTAATAAACAGGTTCAGTGACCCCTGTACTTAGCTACTGTAGTTTAACACTCCACAATATGACGACAATAATAATGTTATTTGCTTTACGTCCCTCAAACTACTTTTACGGTTTTCAGAAGATATGAGGACAGTATGACGAAACTGGTGTTTCCTACTATGGCCATTCAAAACACATTAGGTTCTAAAATATTTAGCTCATTTATAGAGAAACTAATAGGAAAAGTTAAAACATATGAGGGCGAATCGAAAAGTTACACTAGCTCGCCGCGAGAGCACACTGTGTGTCATGACCGTGGCCAAGCGGGGCAAGTTACAGTAAACGCTGACATGTCTGATAAAAAGGTTGGTGTGGTATCCCGTCGTGTTGTGTGTGCAAAGTGGGCTAGTCTCAATGGCGCGTTAACTGGATGTTCATTCCAAATTGGAGGTGCGTGCAACGATCAGATTTCTATGGGTTAAACGGCTCAGTTGCATGGACATTCATCATGAACTCACTGCGGTATATGGTGAGTGTGCAATTTCTCACCCAGGTATTGTAAAGTGGTGTAAGCAATTTGACACCTGATGCACGGATCTCAGGGATGAATATTGCGAAGGCAGGTCTGCAACGTCCAGTACCGTTGCAGATGTTCACCGTGTGGATGGGATCATTAGAGAGAATCAGCGCATAACACTGCAGGAAATTGCCAGCATGTTGAACATTTCATATGGCAGTGTGTTCTCTATTGTAAACTGTGTCAAAGATGGGTCCCATATCTGCTTACCGATGTTCACAAGGGACAACGTTTCCAATCGTCACTGGCATTTTTGCAACGGTATTCTGTGGAGGGCAATGAGTTTCTGAGGCGAATCATCACAGGATGAAACTTGGGTCCACCACTCCAACCCCGAAATAAAGAGAACATCGATGGAATGGGTGCATACCACATCACCACCACGAAAAAAAAAGCCAAGGTTCAACCTTCAGTGGGAAAGGTAATGGCGACAGTGTTCTTTGACATGGAGGGTGTGATGCACGTGGTGCCAAAAGGCACGACAATCAAATCAGCTTCATTTTGCCAAACGTTGAACCAGTTGAATAAGGCAAGTAAAGAAACGCAGTGGAGAAAATTTAGCGCTGGTGTGATTTTGTTGCTATATAACGCAACACCTCACATGGGCCGCCAAACATCCAAACTGCTGCAGCGATTCAAGTGGGAGGTAAAGCAATATCCTCCATACAGTCCAGACTTAGCGCCATGCGATTATCATGTGTTCAGTAAACTGAAAAAGGAACTCGGTGGATGACGATTCCGAAACAATGAGGAGGTGAAAGCAGCTGTCTCCAGGTGGTTACATTGCACTGGAGGTGATTTCTACGCATCTAGAATCGAAAAGTTGGTCGACCGTTCCGAGAAATGTTTACAGTCTCTTGGGGACTATGTGGAAAAGTGAACTTAAATTGTATGTTGTCACAGCCGTGTTGCCTATGTGTAGGTGGTTTCATAAATGGCCATAACCTGGAAGTTTGATTCACCCTCGTACATAGCATATATTGCGAGAAGTATTTTTCTCCACCGACTAGCAAAATATCTGCAAGTATATCCCTAACAGCCTGTACTATAGGAAGAAGGAAAGAATGGAGAGACTCCTGGCTTCTGAAGTTTGGATCTCGGCTCAAAACCTTATACAGTACCGGTATTCAATAACCAACTTCTACAAGTTGAAAGCCTCTGGAGGTGAAACAGTTTTAAATTACTTTACACTGATACAACAAGGCTTCATTGATTTCTTGATGTTGAGAAAGAGAAAAGAGTGCAATCTATATTTGATGCAATTAGAACATTGCCTTTTTCCCATTCTGCGTTAATTGTCGAGGGTCTCCTTTTATTTTGAGATTATCTAGTCTGATAAGCAGTTACCAAACAGTTCTACAAGTATTTCATCACAATGATGTGTTTAAAACCTTTAAGTTCTCCAAAAGCATTGGATGGTCCCTGATCAATATTTTAAAGACCACAAATCATATAATCCAGCTTCATCTCATCTCTCCTTAAACCTTTGTAACCAGCCAAAAGTAGCTGAAACTATTTTGCATTAAATCTAATTTAGAAATTCCAGGAAACAGTTTTGGCTGTTTAGAGGTGAACAAAGGCACTTCTGAAAAAAACTTACTTAAATGTATTGGTTTGTCTGAAAAGTTCAGAGCATTTTCTTATGCAGAAATGAAACAACTGTATGTGTGTAAGTAAAATATTTATTCAGCAAAGTATACTACATGATCATATCCATCTCTCCAATGATTCTAGAAAAAGCCTCCATATGAACACAAAAATGAGATTGCTTGGTGGCAAAAATGTCAAAGTGATCGGGGCTGCCTGGCCGAGGCGGTAAAGGCGTTTTCGGTTCACCCGGATGGACGTGGGTTCGATTCCCCGTCAAGAAGTCGGAAATTTAAGAAACAAGATTTCCACTTCCGGAGGTGCATATGGCTCTGAGGTTCACTCAGCCTACACCAAAAATGAGTACCAGGTTAATTCCTAGGGGCAAAGGTAGCCGGGCGTAGAGCTAACCACTCTACCCCACCAACTGCCGCGGTTATGGATAGTGGAAGCCTTTACCTTCCACCACTCCAAGGGCCTTCATGGCCTGTACGGAGATGACTTGCTTTGATCATTGACTGCATTGAAATTATCAAGTGATTTTTGGTGGTTGTGATTGCTCTTTTAAGGGACAAAACAATGAGATTAACAATAACGTGAAAGAGATAGACCACAAGTGGTGGTTGTGATGATTATATTTTAAGAGGCTTAAGAGAATTACGAGGTTAAGAGCTTTACATTAAACATAGGAGAAAAATGAAAAAGACAGTGGACAGAATATTCCAAAAATGTACTTTAAAAAGCAAAGAGGCATGAAAGGCATGAAAATGACTTGCAAACATACTACCTTTCAGATACGAGTTCACCAAGGGAGGTGGGACAGGAAAGATGACAGAGAGGAGCCTAGAATAAGGAATGGGAAGCAACGCCAGACCCAATTGAGCCCCTATGATCCCAATGCATGCCGTACGTGTCATAAGCCTTCCCTATCAAGCTGGTGTTCATTGATTATATTTATTTCTCTTCTAAGGTTTCTTTCTATTTTACTTTTATTTTTTTGTTTTACTATTTTCTTCCCAGAATATTCTCTAATTTTTCAATATGGCAACCTCTTTATTACTTGTGTTTTCTTGGTGTTGCCAGTCGAAGTGTTGTATTAGGAATTTGAAATACTCATTAGTTCTATAAAGAATGTTTCTCTTGTATTTATATCAAAAGTGGTCTCAGTGTTTTCAGGTATACCAGTAGTTAAATTCACACCTTTCTTCACTCTTTTACATGACAAGTTTTGGTATCTTGATCAAGAGTTCACATCATCTGTAATTATGGTGCAATTAATTTCCCATCATCTGAGAGCCATTTCATTCATTCTGGTGCCTGACTAATGCCTTCACAAACACAATTTATCCCAAATGATTGCCTCTTGGCCAGAATTGAGACTGTTCTATTTT
This sequence comes from Anabrus simplex, assembly GCF_040414725.1. NCBI lineage: Eukaryota > Metazoa > Arthropoda > Insecta > Orthoptera > Tettigoniidae > Anabrus > Anabrus simplex. Next base: position 121,027,586 of record NC_090268.1, on the reverse strand, counting down.
TTCAAACAGTACCAGTATCCTTAATTTGAATGCTTTATGACTGTCTTAAATTTGTAGTTCCTTTTTTATTTTTTTAATGTTACACCTATCTTTGTTATTTTTTCCCTCTAAAATGTACTTCTTTTTACTTTTTCTCTGGTACCATGAATTTATCGTTCTTATCTTTCAAGCCAGTTAAATTTGTTTCTTTCTCTTACCTCTGTTGTTCACCATTCCTATATTTTAGTATTGTTTTCTTTTTGTACATTGTTTGTATACAAGCAATACAGTATATTTTCAGGTCCTTAATATTTTTTCTTCATTTCTTCGAATTCTTGAAGCTGAGCTGCTCTTTTCTTTTTATGACTGACTCAATATCTTGACGTCAATGGATTCTGTTTCCTCAATTACATCCCTCCATATTTCTTTTTCCTTTATTGAGTCAGACTACAGTTCTTCATATAGGAAGGGATAATGTTGGTTAATCAAATGTCAAACACTCATGCACTGCAGGGGGAAAAAGACGAGTCCTGGTGGTGGTGGTGATTATTGTTTTGAGAGGAAGTACAACTGGGCAACCATCCTCTATATAAGAAAGAAAGAAAGAAAGAAAAAGGAAGTGATCTGACACTTCAAAAAATGAAGATCGCCAAAGAAAGACAAGTGCCATGAAGGTTTTGAAAATGACTCGAGTGCTCTAATACCATTGGGGTCAGAAAAGAACAAGAGTTGACCAAGGGAGATCCAATAGGATAGCTGAAAGTGAGGAGCCTGGCACAAGTCGATGCAATGCCAGGACTCAGTTAAGGGTCCTGTGGTCACTAATGCATGCTCCCAAGTTGAGAGGCCCTTGGGCTGCCAGGCACAGGTAAGTAGAAGCAAGAAACGACTCACTATCAAGTTGAGAGCCCCTGTGGGTTACCCCTTTTAGTCATGTCTTACAAACAGGTAGGGGAAGGACATTGGGAAGAGGATGCTAGAGACAGACAGAAATGGATGAAACTTATTGAAACACAGGGGGCTGGGCTCAGATGTGAATAAGAGTTGACCAAGGTGGTTGGATAAGCAAAATGGAATTGTCTGACAATCAACATTCTCCCAAGTCAAAATCTCTGGGGAGAAACCTTATTTTATTGAATTTGAAGAGAGCAAGTGTTGGCCAAGAAAGAACAAGAGTATAATCTGGAACAATTAAACAATAATAATCATACAGACTTAGTTAGGAATTTTTCTATGATGTCATATAGGTTGCATATATGTAAATTTTGATGCTCTCTTATAAACTGGAACTCTCTTGTGTGACGTATTCCTGAGTTTTAGTTAATTTTGTAGGATAAACACTAAATGTGTCACCAGAAATCTTTTACATGCCTGTATCGTACAACATGGAGTGCCAAATTGATTTTTTATGCTTACAAAATTCCCACTACTTCTGTAAGGTTTGAACCTGCAAATCTTAGGATCTAGAGGGCGGCACTCTACTGCTGATCCACACAGAGAGCTTTTGGTGGTTGTGTTAATGGCGATTACTGTTCCAACACTTCAAAGAATAAAGGTATCGGCAAGGAATTGGAAGGGCCATGAAGGGCATGAAAAGAACAAGAGTTGTCCAAGGGAGGTCAAACAGGAAAGATGAAGGCGACGAGCCTGACACAAGTAAATGGAAGCAATGCCAGACTGATGGTCATCAACCCATGCTCTCAACAGGAAAGCCCTTGGGACCTCCTTTAGCCACCTTTTACAAAAAAAAAAAAAAAAAAAAAAGGAAGGGGATATCGTGGATGTATTCTACTGCCCCCTTCCATTGGGGAAAAGAAGTCATCTGGCACAAGTATATGGAAGAGTGCTGATGGTGGTGGTGTTTATTGTTTTAAGAGTAAGTACAACTGAGCAACCATCCTCTACATACCACTAATCAGAGAGAAAAAATGGGAGGTATCCGGCACTAAAAAATGAAGGTATCAGCCAAAGGAAGACAAGGGTCATGAAGGGCATGAAAATGAAAGACTCCCTAGGCCTCGAGTGCTCTAACACCGTCGGGGTCAGAAAAGAGTTGACCAAGGGAGGTAGGATAGAATAGACAAGTGAGGAGCCGAGCACAAGTAAGTAGAAACAAAGTCAGGACTCAGCTCAGATCTCCATGATTGCCAACCCACACTCCCAAGTTGAGAGCCCCTAGAGCCCCTTCTAGTCGCCTCTTACGACAGGCAGGGAATACCGTGGGTGTTAATTCTTTATGAACTTCATCTGTATTGATTGAGTGGACCATAAACCTAACATTGTTTCTTAATTTTAAGATGTTAATTCTACTGTCCCCGCCCACAGGGAGTAATGATACTAAGAGTGACAGTTGTTTTAAGGGGAAAATCAGCAATGTTATCAGCTATATGCTACCTTACCTTAATAGAAGGAAGAAGATGAAGAAGTAATTAGAAACAATACCAGACTCAGTGGAGACCCTATCATCATCACAACATGCCCAGTAAGTTGCAAACTCCTGGGAGGAAAAGCCAAAGAATGAGAGTATTAACTAAAAGAAGGGCCATGAAGAAGCAGGAAATAAAAAACCCAGTTACTTTCAGTAGTTGTAATTTTGTTTAGGAAAGTGAGTTATTTGTGTCAATGAAACTTCAGTAATTACTGATTCATTTGTCCTATGAATTCAATTTCCAACTCCAGTTTCCATTTTCATTATCAATGAATCAAAATTCTTGATTTAAGGTTCAGGATATTTTTTGACTTCCAATCTTCTCAGACAATTATGAGGTGGAAGGATGATTATTGCTAAAAATATCAAACTAGGCTAGTGGGATTATCAGCCTATCATAAAACTGACCAGAAGAGGATGAAGAAATAGTCCAGCCATTTAAAGAATTAAGGTACTGGCAAGTTCAATAAAAGGTGAAATTAAAGGACTCCCAACTGGATCAAGAGAGAACAAGATATTATTATAGGAGCTGGCACAATTAAGGGAAAGTATTGTCAGAAACATCTAGGTTGCGTAGTCATCATACTCCCAAGTTTTGATTTTCTGGAGGATGGACACTCATTACAGAAAATCATATCTCAAAAGAGAACTTAACAAATAAATATACAAATATACAGTATTATGAAACATTTCAGACAATGATTTCATTTTTGTATTAAAAAGTGATAGTCTTGTAAAAGTTAATTTTGTTTCGAAGGATGTCATAGAGCCAGGTTTCTCGGAAATGGATAGCTCCTGGAATGTGGATGTATCTTGAACACTCAAACCTGTATGAGACCTAGAAAGAAAAAGATAAGGTACAAGGGTCACATTATTTTGCTGTCTTTTGTATGTTACTCCATTCAACCTAGGTCACAGTCCATGTGATGACTCCTTAGGTCTTGCAAGGATTAGAACAGAACATGAGTTGATCGAGGGAGGTATGGTGGGGAAGGGCCAGACACAAGTATGTCAGATCAGTTCCAGACTCCCCTCGGATCTTCAAAGTTTATATGCAAGCCTCAAAGGAGATAGATGCATTGGTGATAATGGTGATTATACTTTTAAGGGACAAACAGCAGGATCATCAGCCTTCCTTAATACTAAATTAAACAAATATAAACTGGAATTATAATTTACAATCTCATTGAATCCACCAACAAATACACATGACATACTCTCCTGAATTTGACACACATTTTTGCCATCGAATCGCCAACTTTTTGATGCCATCCTCAAAAAAAAAGGAAGAATGTGTGAGCAGCCAGTTGATCACACACTCCTCTACCGCTGCATCGTCATGAAATTGCTTTCTCCTCAGTTCTTCTTTCAGTGGTCCAAACAAGTGGTAGTCACAAGGTGACAAATCTGGACTGTAAGGAGGGTGTTCCAGAGGTTTCCAATGTATTTCCTCCAGTATTTTCCGTGTTACAATAGCAGTGTGCTAGTCCCTGAATAGCTGTCCCACCATATATAACATTAATATAGTGTTTTTGTTTTGTTCTGCTCGGGTAATAACATTTTTCTCTCTCCTGAAAAGTAGTGAAAACTGACTTAAAGCTCTACCCGATTCAATTGTATCGACTAGGTGGACATCTAAATTTCTATTTTATTATATGACTAATACATGCACAAATATATTTGAGTAAAATATATATATAAAATAGTCAACCTCTTGCGACTTAACAACATGAACAATTGCGAGCGAGATAGCGCAGAGCAGGAAGTATTCGTAGAGCGGACATGGACATCCACCACAGCCACCCATCCCTCAAGCTCTGCGTCCACTCTCGCTTCACCGAAGTGAAGAGGTTAACAATGCATGTTGGTAATGAGCAAACACTTCCACATACAGTAGGAAAAACAATATCATGAGTGGTTACAAATTTGAATGTTGCAAAGTGCTGTGAGGAATAAATCTGTTCAGTAGAGTGGTAAATTACTCTGGCAGAAGTATGAGATTCAATAAAAGAATATTAATCTTATTGTTTAACATTAGAACCCTTTTTCTTGAGAATATTTCTCACTTCAAATTTTTAGAGTTGAAGGAACCTGGGCTGTTGTCGCGTGATTAAAAACCGCAGTGTACCTGTACAAAAACTCAAGAAGATAAATTTATTTAAGGGTGATTTATCAAAGGGTAAAGATAACATCTGTTTGTTATTATGTAAGATAAATCACAACAATAGACATAATCTGAAAGTAATTTAGATAACTCTCCAGAGAAGATGTTTCTCAACAGTTAACTGCAAACCCGGCACCCTGATAAGTGATGTGTGCCATTATGATCCAATCCAAATTTCAGTACTACGATGCATGTGGTTCAAGTAATCCGTTGCAGACTGTATGCACATTAAAAAAAATGCAGGATCAAACAAAGTAGTAAAATAGTGGTTGCTGTATTATAACGGAATTTTCAGCCCTACTAATCAGAGGAGAAAAAGTTGGTGGTGTTGGTGGTAGTGATTTTTATTCCAAGAGAAAGTATAAAGGGCAACCAACTTCTCTTAATATTAATACATCTTCATTGTAGACTATTATGCCTTTCAGCAATATTTACTAAATATCTCTACAACCCTCTATTTGCAACTAGCTCTGACGCCACATTTAGTTCCGTACCTCTTTTCTTTAAATCATTAGAAAATGAGTCTAACAATCGTTGTCTTCGTCCCTTACTTCTCTTACCCTCCAAGAACCGAGTCCATTATTCTCCTAAGTAACCTATCCTCCGCCCTTAGTCTCACATGTCCCCACCACCAAAGTTGCTTTATGCATACTGCTTCATCCATCAAGTTCATTGCCAACTTAGCGTTTATTCCCTCATTTCAAGTGCCCTCCTGCTATTGTTCCCACCTGTTTGTACGAGCAATCATTCTAATGAGGTTCCGTGTGTAAAAGGGGGAAGCACAGGTGGCAGCTGTGGCAGAGCGATGAGCAGATGAGCAATGTCGCTCCTGAGGGATCGTTCCTCAGTGCTTTATTACCTAATATTATTTACAGAAGGTGCCTGAAGACTATTCTTTGCAAATGAAGATACCAAAACAAAGCCAACAGGTAAACATGAACACATATGGTTCAAATTAGACATATAAGTAAAACCACCAAAAATCATCGCCTTAAGACCTATCTCTGTCGGAGCGATGTAAAGCAAATTATAAAAATAAAAACCACCAAAAGAAGATACAACTAAAAGAGTCAATGAGTGAGCGGCTGATCGCCATGGGTTACACACTTTCCAAATGAATACCACCAGGGCAGACTAAGACACAAGCCAAAACGCTAAGAAAAACACTGAAAGACACAATTCACTCAAGTGAGATCCCAAGCAGACTTGGTTGGGGTGGATAGACGTGTTGCCTGAGATCTGAGGCTCATTGGCAAGGGAAAGAGTCTGGCCAGTTACCCCATGGTATTGTTTGCTGCTGCTGTTCCTCCTCTGCCAGCCCCTCAACTACCGTGACCTTTTGCTTGGCGACCACCTTCGCAACTGACTGGGGGTCTCTGGAGAGGGATCTGGAATTGGAACCCCAGAGGGAGATTGATTAAGGCATCGCTGGTGGCTGCATTCAGCTGTGGAACATATGCCTAACCTTTGATGAGTGCTGCGTACAACAGACTGGCTCTGGTGTAAGCATATTTCCTTTGCGTTGCATCCAAGTGCGGCCATGCTGAGAATAGCCAGAGTGTCGTTTTGGCGTCGTATTTATCCCTGCCCGCAGATGTAAAATGTAATTGTACTTGGAGAGCCTGCGCCAACTGGTAGACCTGGTCGTCTTGCAGCACGACGAGTCCTTTGGAGTATAACTGGGGCCGTAGCTGGTGCCAAAGGTCTTGGCGAGGTTCCTGGTCCAGTAGTTGTGACTGGTGGTCTCCAGGGTCATAGTTGAGGCCAAACTTGCCCAAAAAACAGGTGCTGTTGGTCTAGGCGTTGGTTGATGGATTGGATCTTGGTACGTAGCTCCTGGATGGCTTGTGTGAAAACTTGTCAGTTTGAGAAAAATATATATATACTGTATAGATCAACCACGTAATCAATACACAATATTATAATCTAAAAAATTATTTATCAAACAAAAGAGGACATGTTTCTGTTCTTGGTGCCATCATCAGCTCACCAACACCTAAATAAGATAAATAGCACCCAAATACATTTGAAAGAAAGATCTTGAATGTAGTGTTGATAATTGAGCCAAAAACAAAATATTGGAGCTCATTGATAAAAAGTTCATAAATTCACCACAAGATGGCTCAATACATATATTACTAAGTTCCTTGATTAAAAGTTTTTGAAGTCACTACATGACTAAATACACCAAGAATGAGAACTTCACACTTAGCTGCTGCAGGGCATCCATGCAATAGTCTAGCCAAAAGAATGTAAAGTTACAGACTATGAATCTCATTGTTGAATCCGTATTGATGGTTGAACTTCTTACAAAATTGTATAAAAATCTATTCTAGTCCTCCTAGTCAATACTATATAATATTTTACATCCAGTTAAGATGAAATGTCTATTTATGTGTGAACTTTCATCTTAACTGGACATAAAAATAGTGTTTTGTACAATTTTGTAAGAATAATGTAAAGTGCGTAGTTGAAAGTTAGTTGCATCAAATGTGGTATCTTCTTGTTAATAAAATGTAGATTTCTGTACATAATATTATTATTATTATTATTATTATTATTATTATTATTATTATTATTATTATTATTATTATTATTATTATTTATTGTACGGGTTTTCCATGGTTTAAAAAGGTGTAAGAAGGTGCTGGGTTGAATGGTGGTGAGGTGATGATTATTGTTTTAAGAGGAAGTACAACTAGGCAACCATCCTCTATATAACACTAATCAGAGAGAAAAATGGAAGGGATCCGACACTTCGAAAAATGAAGGTATCGGCCAAAGAAAGACAAGGGCCACGAAGGGCGTGAAAATGAAAGACTCCCTAGCCCTCGCAAACCTAATAGCGTCGGGGTCGGAAAAGAACAAGAGTTGACCAAGGGAGGTCGGAAAGGATAGATAAAAGTGAGGAGCCTAGCACAAGTAAGTGGAAGCAATGCCAGGACTCAGCTGAGGGCCCCGTGGTCGCCAACCCACTGCTGGGTTGAATGGGTGGACAAAGAAGTGACCAAAGAATAAGTTATTTCATTCCTTTTTCTTTTTTTGACTTTAAAATTTGATAGATAATCTGAGTAAGCAACAACAAATAACAGTTAACAATGAGCTCATTAGCTCCCACAATAACACTGACTTAAAGTCAGAAATCAGGTACACTAGAGAAAATTATTGACACAATAACTTGCAAGTGTTGAGCAATCTAGCTCAAAACAGGTACACTTTTACAAGAGTATATTTGCTGCACTCCTAAAGTTACTACAGTTCAAGCCTCTCAGAGGCACAAGCTTCTAAAAAGATTTCACCTTATAAACTTCAAAAACTGTATTTACTGCCATTTCTGCTCGACAGTCTGTAACACACTCATCTATAAATAATGACAATTTAAACAGAGGCAATGAGTGCCCATTACAAATGGCCTTAATGTACGAAACAAAAAGTTTAAGACGATCGGCCATGAACAAAATGCTAGGAGGCAAAACACTTGCACTCCTTTTGAAAAACACTTAAAATCTTAATTGGGCTTATGGCCTGAAGTTGCAGAAGCTAAGCCTATACGACAGAGGGGGGAATAGATGCGAAATATTAAGTACCTAAGTAGTGTGAAGAATTTAGAGGTTTAGAAAATCTTAGTCACCTCCCTTACCAAGTTGAATGGGAATTAACAGAGGGTGAACACTCTTTATTCCCTAAATTACATGTTTCCCAGCAGGGATTTGAACAAAGTCCCCAGATTTGTCAAAAGTTTACATTTAAACAGTTATTTTAGAACTTTACATTAAGAAAAGGAGCTTGAAACCTTCCCCTCAAATTATCTGCCTGGATCTATCACATGTTAAGAGATGTCTGCTATTACCTCGAGTTGTTGGACCTTCCGACGGCAAGGCTTCCCCTGCCTCCTATTACGCCATACACACATGCTAGACTGGAACAATGAAGATGACAATACAGCCCTAAAGCGCCCGGCTTTTATAGCAACTCAGAGGGGAAAGTTCTAGAACTCTCTTGAGCTAGGCAGAATGCCTGCACACACCACCAATTTTAACTGGCTAGAGAAATATACACAAAATTCCTGAATGGTTAATAACCTAAGGAAGAAGGAAGCCGTACAGGGTGCTGACAACTATAACATATAAAAAAAAGCAATTTACAAAACTTAAGGTTTACAAACATTGAAAATTGAAAATTCTCTTAAGGGGTAATTGTCCGTAATCCTGCCAGAGAAGGCATATAGGCCAATATTAAAGACATCTAAAGATTTATTATTTTTTTTTTGCTAGGGGCTTTACGTCGCACCGACACAGATAGGTCTTATGGCGACGATGGGAGAGGAAAGGCCTAGGAGTTGGAAGGAAGCGGCCGTGGCCTTAATTAAGGTACAGCCCCAGCATTTGCCTGGTGTGAAAATGGGAAACCACGGAAAACCATCTTCAGGGCTGCCGATAGTGGGATTCGAACCTACTATCTCCCGGATGCAAGCTCACAGCCGCGTGCCTCTACGCGCACGGCCAACTCGCCCGGTATCTAAAGATTAAAGGTCCAACTATCTTCAGATACATTAGTTCCAGATTCACCACACAGATGGCTTTCTAGAAGGCGTGCAGTTCAACGGGATGGAGGTGTACCCCTGATATAATAATAATAATATTTCCGTGGTTTCCCATTTTCACACCAGGCAAATGCTGGGGCTGTACCTTAATTAAGGCTACGGCTGCTTCCTTCCCATTCCTAGCCCTTCCCTGTCCCATCGTCGCCATAAGACCTATCTGTGTCGGTGCGACGTAAAGCAACTAGAAAATAATGATGATAATAATAATAATAAGAAGAAGAAGAAGAAGAAGAAGAATAAGAATAAGAATAAGAATAATAATGTGGTCAGTCAGCTCACACGGGAGTCTGGTTCTGAACTGAGTAGGAGCTGGACATAACCCCATGTGAGACATACGGTGCGACTCATATGGTTGATAGGGGATGTTCCTGTAGTTATACAGGACAGGTGTGAATAAGGCATTGCCAAATAATATACCTATGGATCAACTAAGGCAATGAAGATGGCCAACGGTTTTAAGGCGTAGGAGGATGAACTGTCCAGTTGATGAAGCGGAGGAACTGTCTTCAGTCAACAAATCCATTCGTGTCTGTACCCGCATCGGTGGCGAACTGGTCAGTGTGTGTTCCCCATGTTAGGGGTGACCGTTTTCTACCTCTTAGGCTAATGAACTGAGCAGTATCAAAAGTCCTGAGGAAATTCATGCACATCAAACCAATTTTAATCAGAATGGTAGAGCATGGAGGAAACAAACAAAAGGAAAACTACCCCAGGTGGTAATAAGGATAGCCTTCAATCCACTGACACCAACCAAGGTGGTATAAGAGGGCTATCAGAGTCTGGGGAGCCCTCACTGTCATGCTCAATATCTCAACTCAGACTAAAGAAAATAAGCGACTTTCAACACCAATTTACTCAGAAGGATAGGGAAGTTGAAAGAGATCACCGACCTGATGACTCAACAACAGCAGATATTAATAATGGCAGTTCAAGAGACTTGGTTTGGAGATGAGGATTCCTTTGAGTCAGAGGGATACTGAATATTAAAAGGCAAACCAGGGAAGAAAATTCTCAAAGGCACCAACATGCTAGTAACAGGATTTATTGTATCAAAGAAGATAATCAAGTCAATCACAGGGTTCTCCTCGACCTCGAGCAGAATCTCATCTCTGTCCTTCCGAAGTACCAACAAAGGATACACTATAATCAATGCCAATGCTCCAGTAAATCAAGAAAATTACAGAAATCCTGAGGCTGTGGAACAATTTTGGGAAGACCTTCAATCAACAATTCATAGAATTCCCTATCACCATACTCTCATTTTAATGGGCGATTTCAATGCACAAATAGGTAGAGAAAAGAAGTATTCCGATATAGTTGGCCAATACCCAGCCCATAAGAGAACTAATCTCAATGGCAAGCATCTGATAGATACTTGCAGAATGTTTTTGTTGAGAATTAAATCCACAGGGTTCAAACATCTTCCAAGGAAATAGAAGACATAGAAGATGCGAGGTTCACGTTTAGAAGAATACCAAATTGATCATGTAGCCATTTCATACAAATCTGATAAAGAGATTTGGAATGTAAAGGTACTCAGAAACACAAAAGTGGACTCTGATCACTACATCTCCAAAGTGAAACTAAACTTTATCCCCAGAAAAAAATTAACCAGATGAAAGCACAGATACCCATCCCAAAATATGATACAGTAAAAGTTGAAAACCACACAACTTTCAAAGAACACTTAAGCCAACGCATCGGAAATTCACCTCCTGAAACCTGGGAACAGCTGAAAGAAGCAGTAATCTCAACCGCACGGGAAACAATCCCTCTTAAGAAGAAACATAATCATCCATGGTGGAACCAAGAATGTGAGGACTCCATAAAAGGGAGGCAAGAGGCGTGGGAAAGGTGGAACAAAACCAAAAGTCAACAAGATTAGCTCTACTTCCTTGAAATAAGAAAATAAACTGGTTGTTGAGCCTTGGGGGTTGCAATGATGTCGAGTAAGTGCTATCATTAAAACTCAAGAAATGGTTTAGTTGACAGTCCATTTATTAATGTAACCAACAAATCCTACCCCTCATGGGGATGGGTGAGGGCGAGTACCCGGTGGCTTAAAACTGGATCCCTTGGCTAAGGTATGCTAACCCCGACAGAAGAGTCCCTGGTCCTCCAGTTGGGGGTTATGCGAAGGGCTGGTAACTCTTCCACTTATAAACCTACTTCACTCATAAATCTCAGATGAATAACCGGATGGATTCTATGATGACGACAAAGGCAAGATCAAAGGACAAACAATTTGGAATTAGAGATACATTAAAGTTAGGAACTTGGAACGTGAGAGGCATAAAAGGCAAAGAAGAAGAACTGGTTAGGAAAGAAATCAATGTCGCTGTAATTACTGAGCCAAAAAAATCATTTACAAGGGACAAAAGAAATTGATAAATACACTATGATTTATAGCGGAGTTACACAGGATAAAAGAGCTGCAGCAGGGTTCACAGTATTAACAGACAGGAGGTGGAAAAATAAAATAGAAAGCTACACCATTATAAATGAAAGGATTTTAGTGCTGAGATTGAAGGTAGAGAGAGGGAAATTATCCTTGGTAGTCATGAGTATGCTCCTGAAGAAAACAAAAAGGAAGAATCTGAACAGTTTTATGAAGTTCTTCAATCAGTGTTAGATAACGTATGTAAAAGTGACTTTGTTATTCTGACTAGTGATCTCAATGCTCGAGTAGGGAACAAACCAATTGCAGAAATAGTGGGAAATATACTGTAGGTGAACCAACTTTAAATGAAAATGGTAAATTATTGATAGAATTTGCATCCTATAATAAATTAAAAATTACTAACACCTTCTTTGAGAAGAAAGAAATACGTAAATTTACATGGACTGCAAGAGGACAGTGATCAATTATTGACTATATAATGATCAATAAAAAGTTAAGCCCAGAGGCAGTGATTTATACACAGATCATTATCTGGTCATTGCAAAAATCAGAATACTTGCTAAATGGAGGAAAATGCTGAATAAAAACATACAGAGAAACCAAGAAATCTATAAGATATATTTACTACAGGATAATGGAATAAAATACTTATATCAAAATCGGTTGCAACAGTATTTAGTTCAAATTCCGACAAGTACTGATATTAACAAAGAATGGGAAATCATAACCTCAGCAATTCAGAGGGCAGCAGATGAAGCCATTGGAAGGAAGAAGACATTTAGGAGAAAACTGGGCTTAAAATATGGAATTAAAAAATTTTAGAAGCTGTCAAGCAAAAACAAATATTATACTTAAAAATGATACAGCATCGCACCCCACAAAATGAGAAAGAATATAAAAACTGGAGGAACAACGTCAAGTCACTAACGAGAAAACTCAAGCAAGAATCATGGGATAGGTTAATAAACTCAGTAGAAGGTGACATCTATGGTAGACAAGAGATAAGTTAATGAAGCACCTCAACAGTGATGAAAGAGAAACTGCCAATATGAATGTAATCAAAGAAGAATCATGGATACAACACTACAAAGAACTGTGGCATAACGGAGAGTATGGAGAGAGTCAGGAAGATCAAGATATAGATAACAACATTGAAAGAATTGACCTAATAGATATAGAAGAACTTAATACTGTTCTGAAATCCTTCAAAAATAGAACAGCACCAGCATTAGACAATATAAATATGGAGTTGTTCAAATATGGTGGGATCATTCTTAAATTTAGATTATTACATTTAATTAATCTTTGTTGGAAAAGAAGAAATATACCCGAAGAATTGAGGAAAGCTAAAATAATATCACTTTTCAAGAAAGGAAATTGAACTTCTTGCAGTAACTATCGAGGAATAAGTTTATTAATTGTTGGCTATATATATGCTAAAATAATAAACAATAAATTTCAGATGATTGCACACAATCTCTTACTGGAAGAACAATAGAGATTTAGAAAAGGCAGATCCTGTACAGATAATATATTTAGCCTCAAACAGATACTGGAGAAGGGAAGAGAATTTAACTTGAACATTTATGTCGCCTTTGTCGACTATGAAAAGGCTTTTGATAGGGTGGATAAAAAACAGTTATGGAATATAATGGTAAAAAATGGATATCCTAAACATCTTATTCAAGTTATCCAAAGTCTGTACAAAAGGACAACAATTATGTTAGATCTAGAATATAAACTAAGGAAGAAATATTAATTGATCAAGGTGTACGTCAGAGATGCAGCCTCTCTTCAGCACTATTCAATATATATAAAGATGGAGTAATCAGAAACTGGAAATTAAATATGCACTCTGGAATAAAATTGAATACAGACACATACATAAATACTATGCTCTTTGCAGATGATCAATTTATCCTGCAGGATGATGAAGATAAACTCCAGAAATCAATACATCTGTTAAACACCATTTGTAAAAGTTATATTCTGAATAAATTAAACAGGGAAACTAAACTCCCCATGTCTTTCGTGCCACCAAGCCTATCCCTCTCCTGGATGAGGTAGTCCAAGACCTTGTACACCACCGTGTCCTCAAGCGAGACCACGCCACATCGGCATATCTAATATTTCTAGTCCCTAAGGACGATGGTTCAGCCAGAGTAATCTACGACCTCTCAATATGGACACATTACATCGACAATCCACCGTTCCATCTTCAAGGGCCTGCTGAGGCCCTCCAGCAGATCCCGCCACACCATCTCGCCATGAAGATTGATCTTAAAAGTGGTTTTTACCAACTACCTCTCCACGTTGGGTCTCGACACAACTATGGAGTCTACTACAGGGGAAAAACATACGTGTGGACAAGACTGCCCATGGGGCACGTCCTGGTGCCCTCCGTGATGCAGCAGTGGGCATTCGCCATAGGAGAAATTCTTGAACAGGAGTTCAACGTCACCACTATCGCCTATCTCGACAATTGGTTGATACATGCCCCCCACATGGACAACAAGCTCGCCGGACAAGTGCAGTTATACTTAGAAGTGATACTCGGCATAACCATCAACCACCGCAAGTCCATTCTATGTCCGGTCAACATCCTGACTTATCTGGGTGTCACAGTGGACATACAGACCCAAGAACTCACCCTACATCATGCAACGCAGCGGCGCGTGTATATATTGGGACAATTTATATGTAGGAATGTTCTTGAAACTGAAGATCATTCTAATAGGAATATTGTTTTTATGAATTTTGGGAGTAGCATGGGCTGCAGGAAGTCTTGGGTTCATGATGAATAACTTAGAATGTTCTTGGTCATTTAAGAATAAAGTAGAGATCGTTCAGAATTTCTTTTAAATTTTTCTGGATTGTAATTGTGAAGTCTTTTTTTCACTATTAGAAAATGATTGTCATTAAAAAGTATTTCAGTTTTATCAGTTTAAGTGTTTTTTGTCCATTATTACTGTAACATTTCCTTTATCTGCTTTGGTTATTATAAAATTGTTATCTTGGATTTCTTTTCCAAGTTGGATAAATGTACAGTATGTTGTGGCATGGTCAGTAAGAGGGATATTATTCTTTAGTTGTGTTCAAGTTTTTTCTTAATCTCAAATCTTATTCCTTTCTGTTTATCAATAGGAATGAATGAGATAGCCTGTTCAATTTCTGCTATATTACATAAGATATTTCTTTGACTGAATTTAGATTGTGTTTGTGTCGTTTATTTAAAATTGTTTGTTCTGTTTCATCAAAAGAAAATTAAGATAGATTTTTGATTGGAGCATGGAAGATGTGTTTATAATCTTTGGATATTACTGTGTTATTGAGGATTTATCATGATGAAAATTGTTCTTTTTGAGGTTAGCTAATTTCTTATCTAATTTATTTTGTTTAATGATTATGAGATTGTTGATTTTGTTTTTCAAATAAATAATAGAAATGAGTTCCATTCTAATGGGACCATAAGTTGGGCTGCTTTGAGATGTGTGTTATACATTATATTATTTTGAAGGGCTTTCTTTTTGTAAAGGAATTTGATTTCATTTTTTAACTAAATTTCATTAGTTTTTCTTTGTGTCATGGTTTGTGATGGATCTAGCTCATCGAGGATGTCAGCGATGTCTTTGTGTGACTGGGAGCCCACTGATACGCTTGTCTTTGGTGTGATGCTGGTAGCCTGTGTGTGTCTTTGGCTAGCTGGTGGTCTTTGTGCAGGAGTGCCTGCTTTGCTGGTGTGTGTGTCGTCTTCATCATCATTTCATACTCACGACGCGCAGGTCGCCTATGGGTGTCAAATCAAAAGACCTGCACCTGGCAAGCCGAATATGTCCTTGGACACTCTTGGCACTAAAAGCCATACACTTCATTATTTTAGACATTTTCCATTAAATTTGGCCATTTGCAAGAAACTGAACACTATTTAAAATATCAAATTTGAGGGAAAGAGTTATGTTCTTGTTGCAAACTTTGTACTCCCCCCCCCCAAAAAAAAAAAGAGAGAGAGAGAATCTTGCCATCTGTCAAGTAATATGGAAATTCTTTTAGCCACAGGTAAATTAACAAAGCTTCTGATGATTTTATTTTCAGTTATGCACACAACCGATTATGAACACTTGCAAGTCGAAAGACGAACTGGTTTCTGGTAGACAAGTTCTGTTACTATTATGTGAAAGCTGAAATTTTAGGATTGAATGAGAAGGTGTGGCTCTAGGTTCTTCCCTCTTGTGTCACACACTGCTGAACTTTACGATGGTGGGAAAAAGGAGGAGTTGTTATCATGGAATATAAGCAGTACAGGCAGTTAAGAAAAACAGGAGATAGATGTGAAATATAAAGCAAATTTTAAAAAAGGATTTTTATGACATTTATTTATTTAGCATATGATAAGGTCTGCCTCATGGTGTAATGGTTAGTGTGATTAGCTGCCACCCCTGGCGGCCTGGGTTTAATTCCCGGCTCTGCCACAAAATTTGAAACGCGATACGAGGACTTTGAAAAATGATGATATCGGCCAAAGAAAGAAAAGGGCATCGAAGGGTGTGAAAATGAAAGAATCCCTAGCCCTCGCAAACTAATAGCATTAAGGTCAGAATACAACTGGGAAGGTGGACCAGTACCTCACCCAGGTGGACTCGCCTGCTATGCTAAATAGGGGCCTTGGAAGGGGGAATGGGAATATTGAAAGGGACAGACAAGCAAGAGGGCAGGAAATAGTGAGACCAAGACAAAAGCGGCAGGTCTCGGGTGACACATCTATCCAGACCAACCAAGTCCTCTTAGGATCTCACTTGAGTGAACTGTGCCTTTCAGTGCTTTGCTTAGTATTTTGGCTTATGTCTTGGTCTGCCTTGGTGGTATTTGTTTGGAAAGTGTGCAATCCAGGGGATCAGCTGTCCACTCATGACTTTTAATTGTATCTTCTTTTGGTGGTTTTATTTATATGTTTCTTTCTTTCTAATTTGAACCATATATTGCCAATGATGCTTTCACGGCCTGTACTTATAGACATGATATAGGCTTTTGGGCTTATGCTATGTCAATAAAATAAGGTGAAATTCTTTACATTTCGCAGAGAACTGTGCTCTGTGTCTTCAGAAGAAAATCTCAACTGTTTACGAGAAAGGCTTCTCGAGAATGATGTTTTAATTTAGACATTATAATAGAAGTGGAAGTGGTACGTTCATTCGTCACCAGATGGTGCACTGGACGTGGTACAGTGTTAGCGTTCGAAACGGAAGCTGACGGAACCATCAGAATCAGTCTGAGAGGCAGCCACATATGAAAGTATGACATAGACACAAGCCTGGAATGAAACATCTGGCGATGAGGAATGTGTGATGGGACAGAAAATGGAACTACCTTTGTAAATCGTTAATAGCTGGCAACAATGTATTGCTTTCAAACGTCCACCATCTCGTGACGAATGAACGTACCACTTCCATTTCTATTATAACGTCTAAATTCAAACCTCAAACAAGACGGAATAACACATAATTAAAATGACACTGTTCACATATTGAAGTGGGTAATTATAACCCCTCTATTGTTTTAAAAGCACTAAGGAACTATCTGTTTAACAATGCTAGCTATCAATTAAGTAAGTAGTTCATTCTCTGCATCCTTTTAATTTATTCTACCAATCCTCGCAGTTTTCGTTCTAATATATTCATTCCCCTCTTTTGTAGACTCTTCATTCAAGCTTGAGAACATCTTCTTATAGTCACTAAACTTTAGTATGTTGAGCTAATCTATAATCTTCCAGAAGTCAGAAGTTGCAATTACATATCAGTGTGCCCACTGAAACATATGCATCAACCGAGCAACATTTTCACACCATTCATAACAGGGACTGGCTACATAAGGAATGGAATTACTAGCATTACTCATATCTCAGTCACTTTCATATTGTCAAAGCCAAGGATAAGACTGAGACTGATCAATGAAAGTAACAAAATTGCTCTAGCCCATACCAGAAGACATAGCGCACTGTAAACACTAGGTCTTGCCATCAAAGGCATTTAGTATGGTACCTTGTTATATCAATGTCATTCTTTAGCAAGTTTATTTAATTTATTTTATATTTTATGGCCTACATTGGACCACTCTAGTCAATTATACAAAGGATTTCTTGATTTCCTATCAACCCAATATTTTTTCATTCTGAGAGATGCTGCCTTCCTTTTTTCTGTTGAAAATACCTTCCCATTAGACCTTTTATTGATCTTGGTGTGTAGCCTGGTGTGTGTGTCTTGAAGTATCTTAATTTTTTCCCTTTTGAGTTTTAAGTTGTTTTTTTTTGTTTTTTTTTTGCTATTGGCTTTACGTCGCACCGACACAGACGATGGGACAGGAAAGGGCTAGGACTGGGAAGGAAGTGGCCGTGGCCTTAATTAAGGTACAGCCCCAGCATTTGCCTGGTGTGAAAATGGGAAACCATGGAAAACCATCTTCAGGGCTGCCGACAGTGGGGTTCGAACCTACTATCTCCCAAATATTAAGTTCTTTTAGTGCTTTTCCAATTCTTGAAATGTTGGAGGGTCTGTGTTATTAAATTTGGTTTTTATTGGAGTACTTGTATTAATTTGTAATAGTTTCTTAGGTTCTTCACAGTTCAAAAGTTTACTGAATGCTTTTGCCATAATCTTAGCATTTTCGCTACTGTTATGTGCAGTGGCGGCTCGTGATTATAAAAATGAGTGGGGCACATTCAACATACTAGGAACACTAGGAATCAATTAAATCAATTAAATTAATCTTCCCTTTTTATTTCTTGTATATAAAACTGCGATCGTAGGTTCTATTTTTATCTTTGAACGATTTATGCTAAGCTCTGGTCTTGGTCGGCCCATTTCTTTAGCTAATAATCTGTTTTCGTAATTAAGAGATTTTGTTTGTAAGTAGCTCACTTGATTCATTTTAAAAACACTTATGCTCGCACCGGAATACACTCCGATACATCACACTAATCTTCACACACTTTTCAGACTTACAATGAACATCGACACCGATGGACACGATTAATCTAATAACAGGTTTGCTACAAACACTACTTTTGCGCGCGTTAATAATACACATGCCGACAATAAAGTGTAGCTGGGTGGTATCTAGTCGGCTGTAGGAGAAGTAAGTTCAAAATACGAACTAGCGCTGAAGTGTCACGTCGTAGAAATACTGTGACCGGGTCGATAGAATTTGCCATAACCCCCTTCAGCCCTCACAGCTCATAGAATGAGGGGATGCTGTTCAGGTATAAGAACGAGTCGGTCCCATCCAGGATTAGACCTTTACTATGTTGCCTAGTTTAGTCCAGGGCTGCTAGAACAAGAACAACCATGGTAAATCATAGCATCTTGAACTCACTGAAGGTGGTCGTGACAGTAATCGTGCATAATGTAGTTCTGATTTATAATAGTTCACGTGACCATGTGACCTAAAGGCAGAACCGCGCCTGGTTATGTGCCATCTTTCAACATTAATGTAGGAGGAGCAAATTTCTGTAGTTGCCTTCTAAAAATTTTATAATAGTCTCTAAAATTAGTGTTATTATTAACTTCAATGGACTTTATTATATCCTTATGAAATTCTCTCTTAATTTTTCTAATATTTTGCAAAAATTTCTTCTTGATATTTTTTAGGTTGATAGCATTTTCTTCTGATTTATGGGCTTGGAACTTTAACCATGTCTGATGTCTCTCTTTATGAATTTCATCACATTCTGTTGTCGACCAGGCATGTTTTTAATGAGAGTTCAACGGAGCTGAATTCTCAGTTTGTTTTTTGAGAACTGGGATCAATTCATCAAGGTCATCTGTCAGTTTTATTGTTTGTGTGACTTCCTTATATTTGTCATTTTTTATTAACTGGTGTGGGTCATATTTCCTCTTTACTTGATTAGTTTTGTTATTCTTCTTCTTTAGTGGTGTGAATTTAAGTTTAATTTTGACAATGTAGTGATCAGAACCAATATTTATTCTTCTTAATACTTTTACATTATAAATTTCCTTATGGAAGAATTTATCCATACAAACATGGTCTAGCTGCCATTCCCCTTTTATCTAATCAGATGCTTCCAAGTTTTAAGCTTGTTTGGTTTCCTTTTGAAATATGTTGATTTAGATACAAGGTTATGCTTTCTGCAAAGTTCAACAAGTCCTTATATACTGTATAGTGTATATAGTTGTATATATTGTAAATTTTCTTTTTCTTTTGTATACTTGCCATACGATAAATAAAATAAACAAGTCGTTGGCCATTCTTGTTTGTAAATTTATGTGGAGCCCATTTTCCAATTATATCTCTATACTTTCTTTTCCCTTCCCAATTGGGCCTTAAAGTCCCCAAATAAAATTTTAATATTACTTTTATTTACTTTGTTTGTTATATGTTCAAGGGGATCCAAAAATTTATCCATTTCTTTCTTTGTTCGTGTTAGAAACTTTTTTTTTAATTTGTAGGGACATGGGCATTTATTATTGCATGAATTTTGTTTGTTGTTTTAAAAGTGAGAGTTGCAATTCTTGATGATCATCATCATCTTCATCATCAACTGCAGTTTCCAGCTGTTGGCTGGGTCTGCTTCAATTCCTGGAGATAATGCTTGAAAACCAATTATAGAATCTCTTATTTTTAAATTCACTATAAATCCTGTTCCAAATTGGGGACATTGATTCTTAACTCCTGGGTCAGGTATCATCATCATCATCATCATCATCATCATCATCATCATCATCATCATCATCATCATCATCAATGTCCCACTCCAGTTGCCTGGGTGTGGTTAATAAGCCTCCTCCACTCCTTTCTGTCCTTCTACTTTTCCTGTTCCATTACTTCCACCACATCCAAACCAGCTTCTCTAATGTCCTTCCATATCTGATCCATCCACCTTCTTCTCGGTCTTCCAACTGGTCTCTTTCCCTTAACTTCTCTTTTCAATTCCCTTCTTGCTACCCGTTCCTTTCCCATTCTTTTTACATGTCCAAACCATTTCAGTCTGACTTTCTGTATGTTCTGTACTAACGGTTCTATATTTAGCTCTTCTCTGATTTTAATATTTTGAATTTTATCTCTTCTTGTCTTTTTAACCTATGTTCTTAAAAATTTCATTTCTACTAATTGGATCTTACTATCTTGTCTCTTATTAGTTACCAGCATTTCTAGTCCGTATGTTACAATTAGTATAAAATACTGTTTATATAATGTTAATTTCATTCTCAAGTGTACTTTGTCATCCCATAAAAGCTCTCTGAATTGATGATAAAATGTTGTACCTTTACTTAGCCTGTTATTAATTTCAGGGTTGATTTCATTAGTTCCATTAATAATGCCACCCAGATATGTAACTGTTCTACATTCTCTAACCGTTCTCTGTCTATGTTCACTTGGCTTCTCTTTTTTTCTTTTCCACAGTGAATTACTACAGTTTTCTTTCTACTAATTACTATTCCAAACTCCTTCAGATTTTCATTCCAAATGTCCAGTCTCCTTTGTACATCCTTTTCCCCCTTTCCCCAAATCACCACATCATCTGCAAGTACCAAAGCATTCACTTCATCACTACTGATACTCTGTTTTACCTGTTTTATGATTTCATCCATCAATATAACAAACAAAATGGAGACAGTGCACTTCCTTGCTTGACCTTTTTTTGTATAAAATGTTTCAGAGTCACCACTCCCCACTTGGACACTGCTTTTACTCTCATGATACAACATTTTTATCTTGTTAATAAATGATTTTGGCACATTCCTTTTCAGTAGGCATTCCCATATATGTTTTCTCTTAACTGTATCATAAGCTTTTTCCAAATCCAAAAATACGAAGATGATTTCCTTGCTCCTTTCCATATGTTCTTCCATTATCGTTCGCACTGTAAATATCAAGTCTATTGTTGATCTATTCAGTCTAAAGCCATATTGTTCTTCTTCTAACTGTGTTTCTATTATATCCCTCAGTCTTTTGTTTATGTTTTTCTCCATTATTTATGTGATAATAGTGTTATACCTCTATAATTTTCTCATTTCTTCCTATTTCCTTTTTTTAACAGTGGTACAATGCTTCCTTGTTGCCAATCTTCAGGTATCCTTTCATCCTTCCATATGGCATTGAGGTCTTGGTATAGCCACTGTAGTCCAATGCTTCCTGCTGCCTTAATTGAATTCGTCTTTTCCACTTGCTTTATCTTTGGTCATTGCTTTCACTGCCCTTTCAAGTTCCAACCATGTTAACGGGTACTCTTCTTTTTCTCCACGTATCCCATTTTATAAATCCTATAACCCTGTGAATCAAAAGGTTCTTCCATCATGTTTCTCATTTATTGAAGGCCCACTATTAACATTTTTTGTTTGCCTGTTCATCTGTAAAAGTCTTAAGTCTTCCAATTTTACAGAGACAATTAATATTGTGAGTTGCAATGTAGTTTATTTGTTGATGTTTAATCCTCTTCAGTTTAGTTGGTTGCAAATGCTCCAACTCATTGCTGTCTCTCAGTTGGCTACCCACCGAATCCGAAGTAGCCTTCTCCTGAAGACTGATTGGACAGAACGGTGGAATTATTTTTCTAAAAGACATTTGCCATATTGACTATTGAAGGTAATGAACCCTAAGTGAAGCAATCTCCTAATTAAAACTATGGTTGTTAACCACAAAGGTGGTTGTGTTTGGTCCGCGAGAGCTATTTCATTTCGCTCCTAGTCCACCGGGAAGGCGGTGAGGACCCCCCTATCCGCCACCTGAGATGCAACATGTCAGAGTATCACCTCCACCTGACAACACGACACCTTGTAATCTGCAGGCCTTCGGGCTGAGCAGCGGTCACTTGGTAGGCCATGGCCCTTCGGGGTTGTTGCGCCATGGGCTTTGGTTTGGGTTTTATTAACTGTATGTCAAGTGAATTTTTGTAAATTTCTTTATTGTGACTTGATTGATATTTTATTAACTATTTTGTGGTTTTAGAGTTATTTTTGAGTGTTTAATTTAAAGTTTTTGCCTAGGCCTTCTATAATAATAATTGCGTGTGGCTATTTCTAGCCAGGTACAGCCCTTGTAAGGCATACCCTCCGATGAGGGTAGGCGGCATCTGCCTTGTGTAGGCAACTGCGTGTTATTGTGGTGTAGGATAGTGTTATGTATGGTGTGTGAGTTGCAGGGATGTTGGGGACAGCACAAACGCCCAGCCACCGAGCCGTTGGAATTAACCAATGAAGGTTAAAAATCCCTGACCCGGCCAGGAATCAAACCCGGGACCCTCTGAACTGAAGGCCAGTAGCTAACCATTCAGCCAACGAGTCGGACTAGGCCTTCTATGACAGCTAATGATGAAAGTGTTGAGGATCCAACCAGCCCTTGGGCTGAGGACTGAACATTAGATTATTTTGCTATTGATGCTTTCACGGCCGGTACTTATAGACATGATACTGTATAGGCTTTTGGGATTATGCCGTGTCAAGAAAATAAGGTGAAATAATGGCGACAGTGCACTTCCTTGCTTGAGACCCTTTTTTGTATAAAATGTTTCAGAGTCACCACTCCCCACTTGTACACTGCTTTTACTCTCATGATACAACATATTTATCTTGTTAAATAATGATTTTGGTACATTCCTTTTCAGTAGGCATTCCCATACATGTTTTCTCATAACTGTATCATAAGCTTTTTCCAAGTCCAAAAATATGAAGACTTTGCCATATTGACTGTTGAAGGTAATGAACCTTAAGTGGAGAAAGCTCCTATTTACAACTATGGTTGATAACCACAGAGGTTGTTGTGTATTGGGTACCAAGTTTTGGTTGAGAGTTAGGCCTATGTTGAAACATATACAAAGACATCCATAATCTCAGTCACCTTATTTTCTTGACACAGCATAATCCCAAAAGCCTATACAGTATCATTAGATTATTTTGTTTTGCATGAAAGTTCGTTTTTGTTGCAGCCCATATTGTCTGGGAAGTAAACTATTGTTTCAGACAAATAATAAATATAAGTGATAATTGTGTGTATTTATGCGCTGTGCACAATTCCAACTGTCATTGGGGCTGTCACTAATTAGCCTAGTGAACCCAAGAACTGTGGATTCAACACTAATGTCGGTCAATTTAGACATTTTCTTTTTTTCAACCGTTTAGATCCTCATGTCGATGAAGGCTGAACTTGGACTTAAACAGCATCCAGAGTGTCAGAATTCATATCAGCAACCCTGAAAAGTATGGACACTAATATTGGTCGTTTTTGATTTTATTATTATTTTTTACTATTTTTTTCATGTCATTCCCTACCAACCCTTAACTATAGGAGTGTTAGGGGTATCTTACCCCCCCCCCACAGTATTTTTCTCCAGATAGTAATTCATATGGGTACCAAGTTTTGGTTGAGAGTTATGCTGAAACATACACACAGACATCCATAATCTCAGTCATTTTGAATATTTTCTTTTTCACCTTCTTTTACCACCAGTGCCGATGGAGACTTAAATGGCATCCGGGTTGTCACTGTTCATCTCAGCAACCCTGAAAATTATGGATTCAACACTAATATAGATAATTTTTTATTATTTCTACATGTCACTCCCTCCCCACTCCACTCCTAGGGGTGCTGGGGGCATGTTACCCCACAGTATTTATCTTCCGATAGTATTAGTATGAATACCAAGTTTCGTTGAAATTGCAGGTTTGCCTGTAGACACCTGCCATTTGTAATCCTTTAAATTTGCCGATATCTTTACGTGAAGATATTGCTCCTTAACTGCGTGTAACCTGCTAAGTAGAGTCATTTAGTGACTTGATTTTACGATTACTCGAATTGACTGAACTTAGAGACCTATCAATGTCTGATGACTCACCAGCAGGTAATTCTGGAGAGAGTAAGAAAGAATGAAGCATATCAGTCCAGTAAAATGGCCAGATGGACTGGACAAATCTGTTTTGGTAAACATTTTTAATATATGCAGATAGAACCTAAATATAACCTATTTTAAGGCGATATTTTAACCTAATGCATGGATTTTCACAAAACTTTGCAGGAATGTCACCTATATAAAAGTAGAGATATCATGAATATTTCTTTCATATACAATTAATAGTTTTTCCAAAACAATTTTTTTTAAATTTTTAATTCCATTTTTCATGAAATTTAATTAACATGTTAATGAAGATTCATAATTAGGTAGAAAATACTTCTTTTAAAAGCACTACATATCAATTTTTCTGTACATAATTTATATAAGGAGATATATCATACTAAAATGTTTACATCCTAAAATTTTGGACTTAAAAATCCCTACTACTAAAAAAATTCTGCAATCAAAAATTCCATACGCAGGTTTCTTACTATAGCTGTGATACATATACCATACAAATTTTGTTACATTTGGCAGAATATTATGGGAGAAAAATGGGATTTAAATATAAAATTACAATTGGCAAACAAAGCATTAGTACAGCGATAAATTGTTTGAATTCAGTGGAATAAATTTGTGACAAGAAAAAAAGAAACTCAATCCTTTCAATTTCAATCGTTAAAAATTTCACCAAAATGACCAAAATATCGATTTTTATCTCTGGAGTGTCGCCTTAGGCAACTAAAATGCCACATTTTAAATCCTGAAGTTCCGTTATCTAGTGATTACTATTTTAACAGGAAGTAATTTTCTTTTTTTCAAATTGCCTTATATCATACAGACACAGATAGGTCTTATGGCAACGATGGGAAAGGAAGGGGCTAGGAGTGGGAAGGAAGCAGCTGTGGCCTTAATTAAGGTACAGTCCCAGCATTTGCCTGGTGTTAAAATGGGAAACCATCTTCAGGGCTGCCGACAGCAGGGTTCGAACCCAGTATCTTCTGAACACTGGATACTGGCCGCACTTAAGCGACTGCAGCTATCTAGCTCAGTAATAGGAAGTACAATGGGGCACTCATCCTCTCTTAACACTAATCAGAGGGAAAAATAGGTGTCCGACACTTCTAGAAGTGAAAGTATCGGCCAAAGAAAGACAAGGAGCCTGAAAGGAGTGAAAATTTCGGAGTTGGAAAAAACAAGAGTTAACCAACAGAGGTCAGATAGCATAGATGAAAGTGGAGAGCCTGGCATAAGTAAGTGGAAGCAATGTCAAGACTCATCTAAGGGCCCGATGGTTGCCAACCCATGCTCCGAATTTAAGAGTGTTATTTTGTTGCCCGCATCCACACGGGGTTCTGAGCAAGAAGCAGGCTTGCTACTTCTACACTTCAGGGCCGGGTTAATACTACTAGATATAGTGAATTATAAACACTACATCCCACCAGAGATGGATTTGGGTTCATCCACGAATAAAGTGTTTATGATCACCACAACCACTTTTCCATACATACAGGTGGTGGTGATTACTGTTTTAAGAGGAAGTACAACTGGGCAACCGTCCTCTATTAACACTAATCAGAGGAAAACATGGAAGGGGTCTGAAATTTCAAAAAATGAAGACAACAGCCAAAGAAAA
The DNA here is from genome assembly GCF_040414725.1 of Anabrus simplex. Classification (NCBI taxonomy): domain Eukaryota; kingdom Metazoa; phylum Arthropoda; class Insecta; order Orthoptera; family Tettigoniidae; genus Anabrus; species Anabrus simplex. The sequence continues at coordinate 121,001,537 of NC_090268.1, read as the reverse complement.
ACAAGGGCCACCAAGGGCATGAAAATGAAAGACTCCCTAGCCCTTGGAACTTAATAGCATTGGGGTTGTAAAAGAACTGACCAAGAGAGGTTGGATAGGACAGATGAAACTAAGGAGCCTGACACAAGTAAATGGAAGCAAGGGCAGGACTCAGCTAAGGGCCCCATGGTCATCAACCCACGCTTCCAAGTTAAGAGCCTCTGGGACACCTTTTAGTCGCCTCTTACAACAGACAGGGGATACCGTGGGTGTTATTCTACCACCCACACCCACAGGAGATTTCCATATATACATCTGGGAATGAATATGTAACTGACTGATAGCACAAATGCTGTTTACAGATTTGCAGTTCAATGACTCGTTCTGAATTGAGAGAGAAAATGTCATAGTTATGTATTTATTTTACCTCAACCAGGCATTCAATTGGTTTGATTTTTGAGACCTCTATTGTGAAGTATACACTAGCTGTTGCTTGTGGAATTGGGTACCTCTTTGTAGGTATGCTCCATTTTACCTAAAAAATACAAATAAACATATTAAAGTGAACCATACAAGGAGCAAAATAACAAATTATATTTTGAAAAGATGAAATAGCCTATCTAGTCCCAATACCAAAAAGAGCAGTCTGAAAATATTGCCCATATTTTATGGTACATAGAATTTCCTTCAATATTTAATAAAAATAAAGTACATTTCAGTGTATAAATTACATAATTTAGAGTTAGTGATTTCCATGCTATGAAAACTATGACACTGACACAGTTAAAAATATGAATTACATTTGTGTTAAGAGTTGACTTCACAAAGTCTGGATATCTTCTTTGGTGATCATTGACATCTTGTAGAACAGCGGCGGCCCTGTAAATCCTTTTTCTGTAGGACGAGGACCCAGTCCCAACAAATTTACTCATAAATATATTTTCAATTTCGTCCTAGTTCATACATTTAACTAAAATAGCATTGATTGATCTTAAAATGAACATGATGTGACATGTAACAGTAGACAAAAAATTAATAAATCATCAATCATTGGATTAATAACATTGTCTACCATGTTGTAGTTTCTTCAAGCTATTCATTTATTAATTTGTGCTAATTTTCATTGACATATCATCCCATTCTGACCTTCAGAAAGTAATAAAATTTATAGTACTGAACATTGTATTATTACAATGATTTTAATGTTAGTTTGAAAAAAGGAATGTTATTGGGAAAAATTATTATGCACTGTAGTTCACCACAGTAGTCAGTAGAGTAAGAGGAGCAGCTGAAGGATGTCAACTAATGGGCAAAACACTTGTCACATATACATATACCAAATGTTTTTATATGCAATGCATCTTATTTTATGGTGTAATTTATGAATATGTCAATTCTAAACATAATCACAAAAATTACTCCCCTAAGACTATTTCCACTCTAATGCAGAAGCTGAGCACCTTCTGCCCATAGTGTAGGAAAGCGTATTTGTATTTCCAGTCACATTCCTAAGCCACCTATCAGTGGATAGGCGAATATAGCTCACTATTACTAGCACCTGCACCATCCAGAGACCAAGGATGTTAGTTTCCTTCTTTTAAAATGTGTGCAGTTTAGCACAAAAAACAGAAGGCAGTGACAGATGTAAACAAACATGCCTATGGTCAATTCGCATAGGAATATGTGATAATGAGACTTAACAGTAAAGTGGAGAGTGAAAATGAAACTGATAACATTAGGGGAAATGATGACGTATACATGCATGATGAGTAATGACATACAGTAGGTTGTTTGTTTGTTTGTTTGTTTGCATGCTTGTTTGTTTGTTTGCTTGTTCATTTATTTGTTTGTTTGTCCAATCCTTGTCCCATTTCTCTGCGGGGTCGGATATAAGGTGAGGTGAATCTGTCGTGACAGGTTTTTATGACTAGACACCCTTCTTGATGTCAACCTCATCAGAGGAGTTAATAAGATGAAATGAATGACGTGATATATGATAGTAGGAAGGGAGAGGGTGAAACCCAGTGCTAGCAAATAGCCTACTCCTGTTGAATAGCACAAGGGGTCGGCTCAAGGCTTAACATCCCCATCCGACAGACGAATCACCATCAACAGCATCATATGCCCTCACTCCATATGAGCACTGCAGAGAGGTTTGGAATTTAGTTCAGACTTTTGGCACACAATCTGGTGATAAGAAATTGTATGCCACCACTTCTCCTACACTGTCGGGCAATATTCTGATGCTGACAATTTTTCGACCAACAGAACTCGAACCGGCTAACCACATTGTCAGACCGTTTAGACTTCAATGCCTTAACGATCATGGCCACCAGGCAGGCTTATGAGTGATGACATAGGTTGTAGGCCTAAATTTCAGTGGACATACATAAACTGTCTTACGGGGCGAGTTGGCCATGCGGTTGGAGGCACGAGGCTGTGAACTTGCATCCAGGAAATAGTGGGTTTGAATCCCACTGCCGGCAGCCCTGAAGATGGTTTTCTGTGGTTTCCCATTTTCACACCAGGCAAATGCTGGGGCTGTACTTTAATTAAGGCCACGGTTGCTTCCTTCCAACTCCTAGGCCTTTCTTATCCCATCGTCGCCATAAGACCTATCTGTGTCGGTGTGACGTAAAGCCACTAGCAAAAAAATTTTTTTTTTAACTGTCTTATGTCGAACCCAAGACAAGGGAGGTTGGATAGGATATATGAATGTGAGGAGCCTGCACAAGTAAATAGAAGCTATGCCAGGACTCAGCTAAGGGCCCAACAGCCGTCAACCCACACTCCCAAGGTAAGAGCCCGTGGAACCCGTTTTAGTCGCCTCGTACGACAGGCAGGGTAGTCCATGGATGTTATTCTACTGCTCCCACCTACAGGGGGTGTGGAAAGAGGGAGCACAGAAAGAGGAGATGAGGGCAGACACAAAAACACAAAAGGTCGAGGATAGTCTCCACATCTTCATACACTGCTGCCTTCAATAGTATTTGACACTTGTTTTTCCCTTTCCAATAATATTATCCCATTGGGCTCCATTTCTCCTTTTGTGTTTGTCGTGTTCCTATTCTTTTACAACATGTATTACCTTTATCTTATATTTCTTCCCTTTTCTAGTATTTATCCAGCTTTCTTCTCATCCTACACTTTCCACATCAAGACAAAAACCGTCAAGATGCCCCTCAGCAAGTGTTGAAGCCTGACCTCCTGATGAAGGTGGTGGTGGTGGTGGTGGTGGTGGTAATTATTGTATTAAGAGGAAGTACAACTAGGCAACCATCCTCTATATAACACTAATCAGAGAGAAAAAATGGAAGGGGTCCGACACTTCAAAAAATGAAGATATCGGCCAAAGGAAAACAAGGGCCACGAAGGGCATGAAATGAAAGATTCCCTAGCCCTCGCAAACCTAATAGTGTCGGGGTCAGAAAAGAACAAGAGTTGACCAAGGGAGGTCGGTTAGGATAGATGAAAGTGAGGAGCCAAGCTCAAGTAAGTGGAAGCAATGTCAGGACTCAGCTGAGGGCCCTGTGGTCGCCAACCCACACTCCAAAAGTTCAGAGCCCCTGAGGCCCCTTTTAGTCGCCTCTTACGGCAGGCAGGGGATACCGTGGGTGTTATTCTACCGCCCCCACCCACAGGGGGATCCTGATGAAGCTGGGAAGCAGAAACGAGCTTGTCAGATGCTGAGAAGTGATGGATGTAGAATGGTAGTGTTTGTGATTATTGTTTTAAAAGGAAGTATAGCTAGGCAACCCTTCTCTATATAACACTAATCACAGAAAAAAACAAAAAAAAAACAAGGGATCCAACACTTTTAAAAATGAAAGTATCAGCCAAAGAAATACAAGGGCCATGAAGGGCGTGAAAATGAAAGACTCTCTAGGCCCCGAGTGCTCTAATACGTCGGGGTCAGAAAAGAACAAGAGTTGACCAAGGGAGGTCGAATAGGATAGATGAAAGTGAGGAGCTTGGCACAAGAAAGTGGAAGCAATGCCAGAACTCAGCTAAGGGCCCTGTGGTCGCCAGCCTACACTCCCAAGTTGAGAGCCTCTCGGGCCCCTTTTAATCACCTCTTATGGTAGGCAGGGGATACCATGTATTGGATAGGATAATTGAAAGTAAGGAACCTGGCACAAGTAATTGGAAGCAATGCCAAGACTCAGCTAAGGGTCCCGTGGTCGCCATCCCACGCTCCAAAGTTAAGAGTCCTTGGGACCCGATTTAGTCGCAGGCGATACCATGGGTGTTATTCTACCACTCCCACCCACAGGGGAAGATGGATGTAGAAGAATTGGAGTTGATGAGGAGAGACCCTATCTGAAAACAGCAGTATACAGAGATGTAGAGATTGTCCTTGTCTTTTTGTGTTTTTATGGTTGTCCCCTTGTTCTATGCTCTCTCTTCCAATACAGTCCTGTTATGAACAGTTTTATGATTTTTTCAAGAAAAAGTTCCACCTTTATAATACTTTAAAAGTTTATTCTTTAAAATAAAGTTAAAGGAACATGTTTCATCCCTCTTGAGGACATCTTCAGTCTTACATTGAACAAATCAGGTCCATGGCCTACCAAGTGATCATTGCTCAGGCCAAATGCCTGCAGATTACGAGGTGTCATATGGTTGGCACGACAAATCCTCTCGGCCGTTATTCTTGGCGTTGTAGATCAGGGCTGCTATCTCACCGTTAGATAGCTCCTCAATTGTTATCAAGTAGGCTGATTGGACCTCGAACCAGCCCTCAGATCCAGGTAAAAATTCTTGACCTGGCTGGTAATCGAACCTGGGGCCTCCGGTAAGAAGCAGGCATGCTACCCTACACCGCGGGGCTGGGCTACAAATGAAAAAATTTATGTAGTAAAGATACAAACATATTTAAAATGATGTTACAGTATTGTTACAATACATAATATGTCTTCAATAAACTTAAAATCTGTAAGGTCTATTCAATTTTAAGTCTTTGTGTATCATTAAACAACAAAGTGGCAACATGCAATTAAAATTCCACTTGAAAAGCTTAGTCATTGGTCAAACTATAATAGTGGTGGTGGTGATTATTGTTTTAAGAGGAAGTACAACTAGAAAAAATTGAAGTGATCTCACACACAGAAAATAGAAGATATCAGCCAAAGGAAGACAAGGGCCATGAAGGGTGGAGTTGGAAAAGAACAAAAGTTGACCAAGGGAGGTTGGATAGGATAGATGAAAGTGAGGAGCCTGGCACAAGTAAGTGGAAGCAATGCCAGGACTCAGCTAAGGGCACCATGTTGATAACTTATGTTCCCAAGTTCAGAGCCCCTGAGGCTCCTTTTAGTCACCTCTTACAACACGCAGGGGATACCATAGGTGTTATTCTACTGCCCCACCCACAGGGGGATCAAACTATGAGAATGTCTTATGATTGCCAAGACAGATAGGTTATTAATAAAACAATAAGTTGTTGTACAGTCTTGCATTTCCTGCTACTATTGATAGACAAGGCGAAGAAGTTACTTTACACACAAGACCATCTTACAACCCAAGTCTGGTAATTCATCTTTCAACAACACAACATGAAAAAGTTTCCTCCTGTGTAAACAAGTTCAATTTTAACTACACATCATTTTCATATTTATCAGTCCATCAATGGAACATACTCTACTACAGGCAACAGCACTCATTGAGGGACCACCTTGACAGATCTTCAGTCTTGATATGGGAAGTGTAGGATAAGAAGAAAACTGGATAAATACCGGAAAAGGGAAGAAATATAAGATATTTTCTTGACAAAATCATAAAACTGTTCATAGCAGGACTGTTTCGGAAGAAGGAGCATAGAATGATGGACAACAACAAACTATTGCACTATTGCACGTAAGTTGGGATGTGTTTCAACAGTTAACACCATAATCAACAAGGACCTGCAATTAGAAAAGCAGCATAAGCTCCGAGTTCACAACAGGACAAGGACTATTTCCACATCTCTATACACTGCTGTCTTCAAATAGATACAGAAGGTCATTCAGGATCTCTGGTGACAAGTTTGAAGGCCGCTGGTGGTGCTGTTATCAACTTGAGCACGTCAAAACAGGGAGTGATGATTCACGTCAGTACTGAGAACGTGTGTGTAGAGTTTCGTGACTATACTGCAATGAAGCCGAAGTAGATTGACCCTTGCTGGGAGCGCTACATAACAGCCCTTTCCGATGCTAAATATAGCTATTCTGCAATCCAAGGAATGTGCAAGAAGCATGATTTCTTGATATCAAAGAACGGGATTAGTGCTGTATTGGCTTTCCAGAGGGGAAAAGAACAGGCAAATCCACAACCACCCACCAGCCGTACACCAGAAGTAATGAGGAAAGTGAAGGCCCTTGTCTCAGGTGATAACCTTGCCCCTAAAAGGACTATTGCACGTAAGTTGGGATGTGTTTCAACAGTTAACACCATAATCAACAAGGACCTGCAATTAGAAAAGCAGCATAAGCTCCGAGTTCACAAGCTGTTGCCTCATCACATTTCGGAACATCGCACTAATGCAAGAAAGCTGTATGAAGGCTGTCTGACAGGGGACAGATGGAAAAATATGGTGTCATTAAATGAAGCATATGTGTACCTTAGAAACTGTAACAAACCCTGCTCGATTTACTATCGCACTAGAAACAATACATTTTATCAAACATTGTACAAAGACTGCCCCAGGAAAGTTTTCCAAGGGGTTTCATGATCATAGCTGGATACTGCTACTCGTTTAGCTGGTCTCTTCTTAGAGAGAATGGAGATGGAAACTGGAATCCATGCAATTCCTTTTACTGACATGCAGGTGAAAGCACCCAATGGGTCACTCATGGACTTTTGTGCATTTGAACTCCTGTAAAGTGCCTTAAGATATAGATGTCCACGCACTATCAATGGCCTCTGGAAAGTCTGTCAGGAGAAGTGGGATAAGATAGACATGCGAAAAAGTCTGCTGCAATGGAAATTACATTGTCAGGCTATAGCTAGAAATGCTGGCTTTCCAACTGAGTATGATCATTGGAGGAGACATGGCTTTTTATAAGCTTAATTACCCTTTGAACATCATCCCCAGAGATCCCAAACAACCTCATCAGCCCCAGTTCTTCTACATCCAATTCTTCTCAGATATTCTACTACAATACTATACAACAAGTTAATAACCTATCTGCATTGGTAATCATAAGACTTTATCATAGTTTCATCACTATCTAAGCTTTCCAAGTTGAATTTTAATTGCATGTTGCCACTTTGTTGTTTAATGACACACAAAGACTCAACATTGAACAGACCTTATACATTTTAAGTTCATTGAAGGCACATGTATTGTAACAACATTTCAAATATGCTTTTATCTTTATCACATAATTTTTGTTCATTGTAAGGCTGAAGACATTTCCAAGAGGGACAAAACATGTTTCTTCAACTTAATTTTAAGCCTTACCTTGTGAGGTGTAGTCACACAGACCACGAGAAACTTTTCAAGTTTTATCTCCTTCTGTTGTTAACTCCTGTCTTTTCTTTCGTCTAACTTCCTAGCGTGTGAACTTGAGTCACTACACAAATCAGTGTTGCTGTAGCTGTTGACATGTGCGGATGATTGCGTAGTAAAATTTTTGAGCGATATCACAGACCACATCTCAATGGTTACATTACACATTGTTCATGCATGCGGGTGGGGGACCTTCTCGATTAACTCAAGTAGGATAGTGTGGATTTGAAAGCACTGCACAATCATAGCTTGAGAAGGATATAAGTGATATTGAAATTGTCTTTTATGAAGATTCCTTTATTACAAAGAGTGAAAATATTTTGGAAAATTAATTTTCTGTAAGTCGCATCAGTGATGGTGGGGAAGGGGAAAAAGAAGAAAATGGGACTGTGAATAGCAAGGATAACATTTATTTTAGAGCATACTATGGAAGAAACGTACAAATGGTCACGTAAGCATTCGTGAAAAGGAGCAGGACACAAAAATATAAAAGTTTGTGTAAAATGTTATATGTGCTTTATATGCTGTGATTTTTTACAAAATGATTTAAGGTGGTGGTGGTGGTGATGATTATTGTTTTAAGAGGAAGTACAACTAGACAACCATCCTCTATATAACACTAATCAGAGAGAAAAAATGGAAGGGATCTGACACTTCAATAAAAGAAGGTATCGGCCAAAGAAAGACAAGGGCCACGAAGGGCATGAAAATGAAGGACTCCCTAGGCATCGGGAACCTAATACTGTCGGGGCCAGATAGGATATATGAAAGTGAGGAGCCTGGCACAAGTAAGTGTAAGCAATGCCAGGAATCAGCTAAGGGCCCCGTGGTTGCCAGCCCACTCTCCTAAGTTCAGAGCCCGTGGGGCCCCTTTTAGTCACCTCTTACGACAGGCAGGGGATACCACGGGTGTTATTCTACCGCCCCCACCCACAGAGGAAAAAAATGATGTAAGTTACCTTGTTTAACTGTCTCACTCTGTCAGTCACATGTATTTGTTCCTAAATATTAGTTGTATAATTATATTTTATAAAGGAATCCTTATTCTAAAATTAATTATAACTGATGAACAGTGCAAAGCTTCTGCCATTATTAGAGTGAAAGTAAGGATAATGGATGTATGCTTTCATTTTATGAGATATTTGCAGGTTTAACCCATATTAGATTAATGTAAGAACCATCACAAGCAATTATTAGTTAGTCATTTGATTATGTGTGACTATGTGTAACATCAGTGGTCGCAGAGACCTCACCTCACAACGTACCTCTCAGAAATACCACCTCACAAGTTGAGGGTTAAAGAATATTTTAAATATTGTAAACGTGGAACTTTTTCTTGATAAAATCATAAAACTGTTCAAAGTTGACAATGTGGGCTAAATATGATTTATATCACATATAACAGTCCTGTTATTGTGTTTGTCCTATAATGTATACCTTTCCTTAATTCTTGCTCTCTATACACATGACTTGATTTAACACTCTTATGTATTCATTTCTAACTGATACTAGTACTTACTTCATAAAAGAAATAACAGCTACAAATATCCTCTTCTTCTCCAAGGAAATCAATGCAGTACAACCACTCATCATTTCTTTCCCACAGCTCCACAAATTCATTAATTTTATCAAAACCAAGAACTAAGGTAAACTCAGAAATTGTTGGCCACGCAATATTTGCATAATAACTAGGTGCTGTTCGTAAATCAACTACAGATCTTTCTTTTTTAACCTTAATAAATCGAATTGCTGCTTTTAATGTGTTGTTCACTACCCAATTGGCAACTCTCTCTACTCCAAGAAGTTTTATATCACAAGCATTTTCCTCTTGAGATAATGAAGAAATTGATTCTTTGCTTTCAGGCGAATTTGGAATAAGAGAATCATCTCTCAGTGCAGTTTCAGAGTTTTGTTCATCCATATCCATTACAAAATTTCTTAACAATTAACAATAATATCTTTGATTAGACATGTCAACTGACACAGCCTTCTAAATCAAAAACTGAAAAATAATCCAAGCCTTCTGTCTTGAATGTTCTTTCCTCTACCTGGGTGTCAGATCCATGGAAACTTATATTTAACCCCTCAACATTAAAAAAAAAAAAAAAAAAAGTCCAAAGATTTCCGACCTAATTTTGTTACTGAAATGTAATATTTTATTGTAAATATAGACCATGGAGAAATAATTTGCAAAAGTAATTTTAGACATTTTTTACAAGATCCTATATTTTAAAGCCTGAACATATTTGGGCTCTTAAAAATAAATGTAAATTCTGTAAAATGCTTTGCCAGCCCCACGGTATATGGGTAGCATGGCTGCCTCTTATCCGGAGGCCCCTGGTTTGATTCCCAGCCTGGTCAGGGATTTTTACCAGGATCTGAGGGCTGGTTCAAGTTCCACTCAGCCTCCGTACAATTTAGGAGCTATCTGATTGTGAGACCCCAGGGGCTCTTAACTTGGGAGCATGGGTTGGCGACCACGGGGCCCTCAGCTGAGTCCTAGCATTACTTCCACTTGCTTGTGCCAGGCTCCTCACTTTCATCTATCCTGTCTGATCTCCCTTGATTAACTTTTGTTCTTTTCTGACCCCAATGGTATTAGAGCACTCAAGGCCTAGGAAGTCTTTTATTTTCACGCCCTTCGTGGCCCTTGTCTTCCTTTGGCTGATACCTTCATTTTTGAAGTGTCGGATCTCTTCCATTTTTTCTCTCTGATTATTGTTATATTGAGGATGGTTACCTAGTTGTACTTCCCCTTAAAACATTTTTTTTCTTTTTTTCTTTTTTGCTAGGGGCTTTACGTTGCACTGACACAGATAGGTCTTATGGCGACGATAGGATAGGAAAGTCCTAGGAGTTGGAAGGAAGTGGTTGTGGCCTTAATTAAGGTACAGCATTTGCCTGGTGGGAAAATGGGAAACCACGGAAAACCATCTTCAGGGCTGCCGATAGTGGGATTCGAACCTACTATCTCCCGGATGCAAGCTCACAGCTGCGCGCCTCTACGCACACGGCCAACTCGCCCAGTCTTAAAACAATAATCATCACCACCATCCTGATGGTGAGATGGTGGCTGTGGTGTAGAAAGCCAAGAATAATGACCGTGAGGATTAGTCGTGCTGACCACATGACTCCCCGTAATCTGCAAGCCTTCGGGATGAGCAGCGGTTGCTTGGTAGGCCAAGGCCCTTCAGGGCTGCTGAGCCATGGGGTTTGGTTTGTTTGTAAAATGCTTTCAGCAGTGAATATTCTGTGAGCAATTACCATTAAAATTTCTAGTGACAGTGCTAGAAAGTTTATAATGAAAAAACAAACAGATTTTACAATGAAAATATGCAATGAAAAAAAAGCAAAGCCATCTGTGTACAGACCATGAAGACCCATGGAGTAGTGGAAAGTAGAGAGTTGTAGAGTGGTTAATCCTTTGCCTGGCCACCCTTAGCCCCAGGAATTAACCTTGTACCTATTTTTGATGTAGGCTGAGTGAACTTCAGAATCATGTGGCTCCAGTAGTGGAAATCTAGTTTCTAAATTATTCAACTTACTGATGTGAAATTGATCCGAGCATGTTTCTACTGCCTCAGCTATGCAACCCCTATTACAGTTAAAAGGAAAACATATTATAAAAAAAAAAAAAAAAAAAACAATGTTAATGGAAAATACTTTGTATTTTCTGTCACAGTTAAAAAAAAAATCACTTTGAAATGTTTGTTGCTTTATGGTATGCACTGAAGCAAGGAACAAATCCAGAACTACGTCAGTTTTCATACTTCGAACTCTATCCAAATTTCTATTTTTTATACATTTCACCAATACAGATAGGTCTTATGGTGAATATGGGATAGGAAAGGGCTAGGATTGGGAAGGTATCAGCTGTGGCCTTAAATAAAATATAGTCCCAGCATTTATCTGATGTGAAAATGGGAAACCATGGAAAACCATCTTCAGGGCTGGTGGCAGTGTGATTCAAACCCACTAGTTCCCAAATGCAACATATTACAGTAGTTCTTTTGGTTGACTCCTGGGCAGCCAACAGAGATAAAAACTATACAACTCCACAGTTTCTGATGGCACTGTGAATTCATCAAAAAGCTAATTCCAGCAAAGTATACAGGTACAGGCACTGTAGAGCCTATTGACGGTTTCTTCTTCTGTACGTACAAAAATATTGTAAAACTTATCACATATACAATGATGGTGTCTTCTGACAATGACATTAACATATGACACAGGATTATCTAAATTAATCAAATTTGCTTTTCTTCAAAGTTGCTACACCAAAACCTTTCTTGGTGTATTTCAAATGCCCTTGTGAGTGTTTGAGATCATATTATTGACATTAGTAAATAATTCTTATGTACAACTCCATGGTCAGTGTTCAGGCCTTCGGTTCAGAGGGTCCCAAGTTCGATTCCCGGCCAGGTTGGAGATTTTAATCAGAACTGATTAATTCTTCTGGCTTGGGGACTGAGTGTTTGCATTTGTCTCAACATTCTCCTCTTCATATTTAGAAAACACACCACACTACCAACCATCACAGAAACAAGCAATAGTGAATATCTCCCTCCACGTAAGGTTGCTGTCAGCAAGTGCATCCAGCTGTGAAACAGGGCCAATTCCAAGAGTGTAACACAGTTAGCACCCAAGACCCCACAAGTGAGGGAAAAGGCAGTAGAAGAATAAGAAGAATAAGAAGAAAATAATTCATATGCCACCTCTGTAGTCCTAGTATTTTCATCATCACAGTGACGACTGATATCTCCAGTTGTAATAGTCCATAGCGCTGCCTCTGTGGATCCGTGGTAGAGTGTCGGCCTCCGGATCCCAAGATAGCGGGTTCAAACCCGGCAGAGGTAGTCGGATTTTTGAAGGGCGGAAAAAAGTCCATTCGACACTCAATGTCGTACGATGTCGGCATGTAAAAGAACTCTGGTGATACATTTGGTATTTACCCGACAAAATTAATTAAATCTCAGCCATAGACGCCCAAGAGAGATCCGGTTTACTCTAGGTCCGCTAGATGGCAGACAGAGTAAACCGGAACGTCGAAATTGACGAGCAGACAGCCAGATGGCGTCAAATCGAAATGTCTGCAAACGGTAGCTGAGGCCATACGATTATTATTATTATTATAGTCCATAGCAGCTAAAATTTATATGGTGTGTATATGTATACACACACCTCAAAAAGAGTTTTGAACCACCTGGAGTTCTGGCTTTCTAGGTTTCTGATGTCCACAGAGAATGTATGGGATGCAAATACACACTTTATGTCAAACATAATATGACTGGTGTAAAGATAAAACACGGCAGGTGCAACACAAACACTATTTTTCGGCAACGTGCATCTGCCTACCAAGATGGGAATCTGACCTGCCTCTCAGTATGGTGTTACTCCACCCCATGCAGTAAAGCATCATCAGACCTGTTGTGGCATGCTGTCCACAAGGTGGTTGCGCTGTCTTGGTCGATCCTGTCCCACTCTTGGACAGTTGCCCTCCGGAGGCCGGCCAGTGTGAGAGGTGGATTTATTCATCATTGCACTGCTTGTTTCAGCATACAGGACATGTTCAATGGGATTCATGCCTGGAGACACCACAGGAGAGTCCATCCGATGGATGTGGGTCTTCCTGAGAAAGAGGTTCACAAGACTAGAGTGGTGTGAGCGTGCATTGTCATCTTTCAGAACAAATGAAATGTTGTTGGTATGGTTGATGAAAGTGCCTGAGGATTCTGTTTCAGTATTGTGTACCCGTCATATTGCCCTCTACGACAATGAGTGGCGTCTGACGTCAAATTACTAGGAAGGTTGCATGTGAGCAAGCAACACTACGATAGCACACTGCCCAAGGTTATCAAGCAAGAGAGCTTGGCCCACTACACGTTGCATAGGCTGCATAGGTATGAGGGATGGTGTACAGGACTTGTCTGGTGTTACCTCGCTTTCTCCAAATCCTGCTCCGACAATTATCCGGAGTCAGACACGTTCAGCACTCGTCCGTGAAGAGGACCCACCGCCATTCTTCCCGAGTCCAGTTCAAGAGCTCCTTTGCCCATCTGTACCTGGCTCCATGGTGTTGGGGTGTAAGTTCAGGTGCTTGCCAAGGAACTCTTGAGTGTAGGTAGTCCGTATGGAGATGATTTCTGGTTGTCATCTTATTGAGGCATGTTTGTATACTGCACAGGATACAAATGTGCTCTTGTCATGCTGTGTTCACAGGTGACAGTAACAGTGCACTCTTCTGGACTGTTCTGAGACTGCGTGTATTAACTCCACGTCCACCAACAGGCAGCGTTATGAGTCATTCGGATATCTGTTTGTCATGCAACAACTCTTAGAGTGAACATTCTTTATGAACACAAAAAATACAGGTGTTGCAAAACTTTGTTTGAGGTGTATATATATAAGAGGTCCTTTGCCCATCTGTACCTGGCGCCATGGTGTTGGGGTGTAAGTGCAGGTGCTCGCCAAGGAACGCTTGAGTGTAGGTAGTCCCTATGGAGATGATTTCTGGTTGTCATCTTATCGAGGCATCGAGGTGTCTGAAAATAAGTTAAGGAAAATTTATGGGCATAATAAACTCAATAATGTAAAAGAGGATCCTCCCCCCCCATCCATTTTTCCATAAACCATTTGGTTAATTGCCAGGGGTAACTGCTTCATATCTCTTGTATCCTGTGACATGGTGCACTGAATTCGCAACAGAACATTAGTGGTGAAGAGCATTCAAAATTCCCAAGGAAAATGCATGGGGTACGCAGAAATGATCAAAATCTCTACTAGTGAATGGAGTACAGACATGAGCGCGTGAGTGTGGACCGCACAGTTCCAGCTGTTTACATGTGCTGTGCAGTTGACAAGCAATACAGTAGAGTGCATTGCGTGACTCAACATATGTAGGGGAGGGAAGTAGACAAATGGGGCATCGTGAAGGAGAAATTTAAAGCTTCATATTCTGTAAGTTTTCATGCTTGTGGCCTGGGCTGAGTGAAACACACTACAAAACTGTTCACAGTATGTACGATACATTAACAATTAACAGAAATCACTAAATATACCTCCTCAGTGGCTTGAGGACTCTAAAGTCGAGCTGTGAAGGCCTGGCCTGTTAGGGCAGGAAATCTAAATAATGTAAAGAAGATGTTTGGCATTAATAGAGATGTACATTTCTGATTTAACACCTATCAAAATACAATGATAACATATGGAACTACTTTGGACTTAGTTTCATTAGCCTATATCCTAGGATACTCTGTTCTAAACTTAGACTTTAATACCTGTCAATACCACAGAACGTGCTTGCAATGTTTACCTTTATTACATGACTTACGCTACGTGGGTATGTAATTTCAGTAATTACCTTTGCAATATGGCATACTTTGACATGCACAAAATGTACTGTGTTTACCGATATGCTTAATAAAACAAATGCATTGTGCTCACCCAAAACCAAGAGGAGTTCTACTACTAGGATTTCAGTTCACTTCTGTTCAGGATACCTTAGCACATAATAATCAGAATAAAGATGCTACATTATCTGGTCATGATGATCAGATACTGCTGTGATACACTGGCATTACTAGCAAGGTTGCATGTGAGCGAATGACACAACGATAGCACACTGCCCAAGGTTATCAAGCAAGAGAGCTTAGCCCATTTGTTCGTGGTGTCAACCTCTGTAGATCTTTTGCCACTACTTTCACCATATGATAGGAACCTGCGTGTAAGTGGAATTGCGGAAGTGTAGAGTCTTGAATGTGAGGAAAGGAACGTTAAGGACGACAAAAACACCCAGTCCCCAGGCAAGGGATATTAATCATTTACAATTAAAAACCCCTGACCCGGCCGGGAATCGAACCTGGGGCTGCTGGGTGGCAGATGAACGCGTTGCCCCCTACACCGCGGGGCCAGACATGATTGAACTTACATTTCTTTGTCGATTTTCTGGTGAGCTTTCACTAGGAGGAAATAAAATATGCTAAAGATCAAATTTTGTTTCAGAACACTATGACCTCTTACAATTTCTTTAACTTATTTACAGATACCCTATGTCAATTGGCACAACGTATCGTGACCCTCCCTTGTGTGGGCCAATAGATGGAGAAAATAGCCATTGTCTGGAGTTGTATAACGTAGACAGCCTCTGCAAGCTATGTCATTAAACATTACCACTTGTTCAGAAATTATTCCATGTCAAAACACATCACTCACACTTGTGTAGCAACTTTGCTTTTCATAATCCTCCTTGATATAAAAAGATTCTGTCGACACTTTATTTTTGTGGCTTAACGTCGCACTAACACATTGACGGTTTTTGGTGATGCAAGGATAGGAAAGAACTAGGATTGAGAAGGTAGTGATCATGACCTTAATTAAGAAACAACCCCAGCATTTGCCTAGTGTGAAAATGGGAAAACACGGAAAACCATCTCAGGGCTGCCAACAGTGGGATTCAAACCTACCAACTCCCGAATGCAAGCTCACAGCTACACGATCCCAACTGAATACCCAGCTTGCTCGGTTGTGGACAACTTCATCATTACCATCCAAGACCTTATTTATAATGTGTAGAACATGATTAATGTTTCCTTATACATGCTACAGTTCCAACTGAAGCTGTTTGGGTTAAACATTCTGCTTGTACGTTGGGGCTGGGTAAGGCCAAATATGAATATAGTCCTGATTACAGACAACTTAATGGTTGGCTTTTTGGTCTACCAAAATACAGTTGGTAGCGTATAAATCCTACTTACAGGGGTGACTGTAAATGTATTTAGATTATTGTATTTAGATAAGTTCTTGTTACCAATGGACTGTTGATTGCGCTGCATGACTATTGTTATTTATATTTGTGTACCTGATGGATTGGGTTAGGTATCAGTTATGAGGGCTGTAAATAAAATAGTGGCAATATTGATAGAACACAATATTTAATGAAATAGCAAGTACAATTACATTAAATTCCTTCAATAGCTTTTGCCAAATGTCGGGAAGCCATTCTCAGTTGATGACAGCGATGGAGTTCCCTACTGTGCGGGATACAGATGCCATGTCAGGAAATTGGCAGCCTCGGAATGTTACCTTCAACTTTGCAAACAGGTTGTAGTCACAAGGAGTCATGTCTGGTGAGTACGGAGGGCGTTCCAAAACCTCCCAATGCGACTGTTGCAATAAGAGCTTGACATTGTTTGTGATATGACAAAACGCCTTAACCCATCGTTCAACCGTCCTATATGGTAATGCATTCTTACCACAGGCTTCATGTAATCTTTGATACCATTCTGATGCATTTTTGCCATGGGAAACCTTGATCTTAATCCAGAAATGCTGATAACATTTTGAAAACATGCTTTAGAGTGGTGAAATCGATGCTCTTCACTTCAACGTCACATAACACCACTACTCCCAACCGGATGCCTTTCAAATGCACACTACACATTGACAACAGTGCCACCTGACCATTCCCATATCCTATTTGCCCGATCTCCTGCGAGAGTCTGGACTACATTGCCACTACTTTACTACTTTACTATAAGTTGTTGTAACTGATGGACTGTTGATTGTACTGCACGACTATTGTTATTTATATTTGTGTACCTGATGGACTGGGTTACATGTCAGTTATATTGTATTTTTAAATACTAGGTGCCGTAGGACTGACGAGCAGCCCAACTCCTGTGGGCTCTATAATGCTGAGGTACCCTTAATCCAAGGGTCATTAATAAGCAGGGTCCAGCTCAGGATTATGAGTACAGGCCTTGACGATTTCTTCAGTGGGGAAGATAACCGTTTGGTTCTCAAGTGAAATGGAAGAGGCAGGAAAATTTCTAAGCAGTGTGTGTACTCCAGTGGAGCAGCTACAATGGCCCTCATCTTTCTCCGGCCGATAACTTTGTTTTTTGAAGTGTTGGACCCTTCCAATTTCTTCCCTCTTATTAGTCTTAATAGAGGATGGTCGCCCAGTTGAACTTCCTCTTAAAACAATAATCACCAGTAATATCACCATCACCGTCTATACTCCAGGTTAGGAGTGGCCGAAATTTTGCTGGCATTAGCTCTAAAATGCTTGGCGAGTGATAGGTATGTCACAATTGAAATATCAAAGAGGTTCAACCTTTTCAATACAAAACGTGTTGTATAAGAAGTTCACAACATAATATTTATGTTGTGAACTTCTTATACAACACGTTTTGTATTGAAAAGGTTGAACCTCTTTGATATTTCAATTGTGAATCTCAGTTCAATACGGGAAAATGAAGTTTTTAACTTATAATGATAGGTATGTGACAAGCTGGCCTTAAAAAGGAATTGTCATATTCCAAAGGAAAGCTGCCTAAACAATTTTGTTTAAAGGTTAAGGTATCCCCTGTAAATGACATACTGAAAATGTGCAATGGATGTGATAAATATGTGAGGGCAACAGTTATGTATGGCAGTGGTTTAACATACTACTCTCTACATCGGCATTATGTCTGGACGATACAATTAACTGACAAGGTTCTAAAGAACAGATGCTTAGATACCTGTAGTGTGCAGGAATAAGTATGTTAAGAGTGGAAAGAAATCAGATTTCAATATAAATTGATATATCATAATCCTCATGACATAAATTGTGTCAGACTGTTGCACCAGAAACTATTGTACCGTATCATAAGTTTCTCAAAGACAAAATATCTTGTTGGAACACTTGTACAACAACTCTGAGAGACGAAGATTGTGATTACGATGAGCACAGTCACAGATCTTTAAAAGTAACTTGACTTGCTCAAAGGGAAGCACATCAACTAATTCAATATATTAAGTTGTCGCAAAACCAAAGAAATAATGCATTTGTACAGTATAAATGATGAAATGATAAATTTGTTGGTTGACTAAAAGAAAGGAAGATAACTCTACTGAAGCAAAGTTTCATGGTATTCTGAAGTCCAGCAGTATCATGACCACTTATTGAAGATTATCTATGTGATAGGAAGAACGAAAAGGGACAACTTTAGCTCATAAGCTCTACAAACAGATTTACCCACCTATAGAGAGAAGGACGATGATCAGCATCCATTATGCAGAAACGCATGATCTGGTCATCACAACTACCTGTTTCAAAAATGTGATTCATATTTAATTATATTTTACAAGTGGCACAATGACAACAAAAGCTGGTTACATCCTGGTCAGGTATTGAGACTTCATAGACATGCTAGACCAGGGCCTCTCAGAGTGCATGCATTGGTGCATTGTGTGGTGCAAGGTGCATAAGACAACTTTGCTAGTTGACCAAAGTGCAGATCCCCCACTCCTCGATTTTGAGCAATAGCGCTGTCTCTCTCTTTCCCTACGCCTGTCTCGATCACTTCACCTGCTTCCCCCTTTCTCACTTTTTCTGCAGGGCTCCACCATCCGAGCCGAGCTTAGCCGAGCCTGTGACAAAACGCCGGTGCACACCTAGCTGAGTAGAGCCGATGCACAGTGCACAGAACCTCTATGCCTCATTTTGCACACGTGAGATTTTGGATGTTTGAGATGCCCTGTGTTAGACGATAAAGTCATACCGCACAAAACAGTTATTATTCACAAAGCCGCACCAGAACTGTGAAGCCAGGATGACAACAGATCAATATCGATAGGCGATTTTGAGCAATGATGTCAAAGATACAACATGCGAGAAGAAACAGTTATATCATGAGTTTCTCATAAGCAAAACATCATCTTGTTAGAATGCTTGTACAACAACTTGGACACAAGGAAGATTGTGGTGAGCTCAGTCACAAATCTTTATGAGAAACTTGATTTGCTCAAAGGTGATGAATGATGATGATGGTGATGATGCTTGTTGTTTAACACTAGAACTGCCGGAATATATTATATACCTGGAACCGCCGATGCGGTCATTTTGACTGCAATTGAAATTATTATATTTTCGTTCTCGATTACACTGTCATAATAAACATGCCGCTTTGAGTATGGAGTAAGTCCTGGATTTTCTTTCAAGGAGGTATGCCAATCAATTCAACTAGGTGTCATCTTCCCAGTCTGCTCCCTGATGCCATCAGTACCTGGTCATGAGAGGCTTTTACCTTGGTTGTTGCATCCCCTATGATACCATGCTTCATGAGTTGCTGTTTCCATGGCTGTACTAGAATAATTGAAAACTCATCAGTGCTCAGCCTATGTGAGGCATCATAACAATTTGAATACGGTATAAATCAAGGAATTTCACCAAATTTGTTATGCTAATATATATAATAATAATACTAATATCAACTTACATTCAGCCTGAACAACCCAGTTTTCAGCGTGATCTGAATCACTGCTTTCCGAGTTATCACTTGACTGGTAGTAATCTTCGTGTGCATTTTCTCTTGTTAGGTCTTTTATATCTGGGCCATATTCTACATGAGGCATATCTTCAGGAATGTCCTGCAAGAGACTCAGCAAGTGATGGTTTATGAGGTATATTTACTGTACTGTGACAAGCTGACGAATGATAACATTACCGGAGACACAGAGGAAATAATGCTCGTACAGTTTGTAATACCCCATATCCAAATTCCATTGTTGTGTTTTTGAATATTACCCTTGTTGGCAGGATAAGTATAAGTAGATGATTATATCTCAATGAGAGATATGAGTTATAATACATTTTATTATCATAATTAATACAGCGGTCAAAATGACCGCTCCGGCGGTAGTAGGTATACCCATTACTAACGCCCCATCCATTGATGCAAAATTAATTATATTTAATATTGATTTTCCTGACCACTAATCAGGAAAAGTCACTGCAGCTCAATGTCCTACAATAAAAACTGTAGTCAAAATTGAGTTTAGAAAATGTGTAGCGGTCTTTTTGACCGCTCCGGCGGTTCTAGTGTTTAAGGGGCCTAACATCTAGGTCATCGGCCCCTAATGGTATGAAATGAGACAAAATGCAATGACATTTTAAAGGTCCAAAATTCATCCACTGACTAGAATTTAAAACGTGATGATGAAGAATGAAATGATAAATATGAATTCAAAATAATCAGCAGAGCCAACTCACAATACTGAAAGTTAAAAATAATTCCAAAATTGATCCACTGCTAGAATTCAAAAAGATGACAATGAACAGTGATTATGAACGTAAAACAATCAATGGATTTGACCTGCAATGTCTCACCTTCCCAGAAACTATATTGAAAAATTAGTATTATTGACCAAGGGACTGCTTACAAAGCACAATTCTGAATCGATGATTCTTGTTGTCCAAAGGGGTCCAAAATCCATGTTAACGGCCCCTCATAATGGTACTTATTGCTAGTAAAGTAGAACCATGGTATTTCTCAAGTTGCAGTACTAATCAAGAGTAGCATAGACTCATGGTGTTCCAAACATTATGGTACTACTCACAAGTAATGTACGTCACACAGGTAACACAGACCTAGGGTGTTTCTCACATAATGGCACCACTCTTAGACAACGCAAACCCATGTTGTCCCTCACATAGATGTACTAATCACAGGGAATCGTACTATCCCTTGGTGTTCCTTATATAGTGGGTACTAATCACAGGCAACACAGACCCACAGTGTCACTCATATAGTGCTATTAATCACACGCAATGCCCAGACCCGTGTTGTTTCTCACAATGGTATTAATCACAGGCAACGTATGCCTGTGGTGTTCCACATATAGTGGTACTATTCATGGGTACTGTAAACCCATAGTGACCCACCCACTGTTGCTACTAATCACAAACCTATCGCGTACCTAACATAGTGGTACTACTTGCAAATAAAGGCGGCCCATGGTTCTCCCCGCATGATAGTACAAATAACAAGTAGTTTCATATTTCTAGTTCAATCATCCTTTGGTCACCCCTTTTGGTCACCTCTTACGACAGGCAAGGGATACTGTGGGTGTATTCTTCATCTGCATCCCCCACCCACAGGGGGTAATTTGCTCAAAGGCAAGCACACCAACTGATTTTACAAATTAGTCATTGGAAAACCTTAAGAACAATTTCTACAATATCAATGATGAAATGGGATATTTGTTGGTTGATTAGAAGAAAGTGAAACTTCATCTTCATCTTCCTACAACCTGGTGGGGTAGCATGTTCAAACTAGGTGGCATATATGGACTTGGCCTTGTTTTATGGCCGGATGACCTTCCTAACGCCAACCGTGTGTGAAGGGATGTATTCATGACTGTGCGTTTATGTGGCGATTGGTGTGCAACATATACATGAGGAAGAGTGCGAACCGAGCGAGTTAGCCATGCAGTTAGGGACGCGCACCTGTGAGCTTGCATTCACTAGATAGTGGGTTCGAACCTCACTGTCGGCAGCCCTGGTAATGGTTTTCTATGGTTTCCCATTTTCACACCAGGCTGTACCTTAATTAAGGCCATGGCTGCTTCCTTCCCACTCCTAGCACTTTGTTATCCCATCGTCACCATAAGACGTATATGTGTCGGAGCAATGTAAAGCAACATGTAGAAGAGTGTGATGGGACAAACATCAGTCCCTGAGTCAGAGGAATTAATCAGATGCGATTAAAATTCCTGACCCAGCTGGGAATTACCCCAAAGGCCTCAATGCTAACCATTCAGCCAAAGAACTGGACTACTTTGAGAAGATATTGACAGAGGAATTTCCTCACCTGCTAATCCCAAATGTCAGTGCTATTGAAAGACCTATCAAACAAATCAGTGTGGTTAAAGTAAAATGAAACCAGGAAAAGCCACTCGTGGTTAGACATGCTGGCATTTTCAAAGATAGGATGCTCAAGCAGGTCAACATTACTCTTCAATTGAACTGTTGAAGAGAGACCAACACTAACAAGCAACAGAGAAATACAGTTTCTGTCTTCAAAAATAAGGGTACGTCCCAACAAGAGTGCTTATTATAGCCTTTTCAGACTTATGGCTCATGTTCTGCACATCTTTGAATGCATTCTGGATAAACAGATTCATAAGATGACCTAAAGACCAAATCCCCTAGTGTGGGGAGTCACCCCCTGCAAATGAAATTCACACTTTGCCTTTGAAATTCAAACACCCCATAAGGAGCAATTCAAGGAATAAATCCCTTGGGCCGATGACATTTATGTTTGTTCCCCTTTTTCTTTTTTATTGCTAATTGCTTTATGTTGCACCAACACAGATAGCTCTTATGGCGATGATGGGACAAGAAAGTCCTGGGAATGGGAAGGAAGCGGCCGTGGCCTTAATTAAGGTACAGCCCCAGCATTTGCCTGGTGTGAAAAATGGGAAACCCCGGAAAACCATCTTCAGGGCTGCCGACAGTGGGGTTCGAACCCACTATCTCCCAGATGCGAGTTCACAGCTGCACGCTCCTAACCGCACGGCCAACTCGCCCGGTTGTTTGTTCCTTAAAACAGCAATTGTTGTCATTGATAAATCTGAGATTTCATTATAAATTCTGCTGCATGATAGAACATAATGTATTGAAGACCCACTTCACGTTTCAGTAGGCTACTGTACATTATTACACTATGTTAATCCATGCTAACCACTTACAAGGCCCTAGTTTTATTCCAATCTCCCTGCTCCTGCAGTGTACTGTGACATCGTAATGCTCCTAAAAGGTATGTTGGCTCGTAATGTGCAACATAGTGTTGACAAACCAGGATATTTTTGCACTAGGTATAGCAATTTTATCATAATTCTTATTGAGCTAATATTTTTTTTTTACATTGACGAGATAGCTAAAGCAAAGGAAAAAGTCATCTCCGTACAGTCCATGAAGGCCCTTGGAGGGGTGGAAGCTAAAGGCTTCCACTATCCGTAACCTCGGCACTTGATGGGGTAGAGTGGTTAGCTCTACGCCTGGCCGCCTTTGCCCCCAGGAATTAACCTGGTACTTATTTTTGGTGTAGGCTGAGTGAACCTCAGAGCTATATGCACCTCTGGAAGTGGAAGTCTTGTTTCTTAAATTTTATGACTTCATGACTGAGATTCGAACCCACGTCCTTCCGGGCGAACCGCGCACGCCTTTACCGCCTCGGCCAGGCAGCCCCTATTGATGAGATAGCTGGCTTTTTAAATCCACTTTGCAGTAAGTAAAATTTTATTTACAATGGTACCATGTGAATTTAGTGATTCCCCAGAGCATGTGTCTGAGTTACTGAAGATTTTCTTTTAGGCAAAAAACATGTTGGAATTGCTTTCTCGCTGTGCATCTTGAGCCACATTTTGCCATGCACCTCACCTCAACAGAACATACTGAAGCATTTCTCCTCACCACACTTCCCACTGTTTAACACACTGAGTAATAATATTTAGTCCGTAAGCGAGTTGCTTTCAGAGATCACTAAAGAGGACTGAGAGAAGCTAACGGACTCTGATAGTGATAGTGAATTATTTGCAAATAACGCAGTAGAGTCGTGGTTACTTTCTAGTGTGAAAAGAAAATATAGCCTACATCCAGTCACTTGAGGAATGAACCAAACAAGGAGAATTCTATAAATTGTATTAGTAGCTTAAAACGTACCCGGATAGATTTTATGAATATTTAAACATGGCCAGGCTGAGTGGCTCAGACAGTTGAGGTGCTGGCCTTCTGATCCCAAATTGGCAGGTTTGATCCTGGCTCAGTCCGGTGGTATTTGAAGGTGCTCAAATAAGTCAGCCTTGTTTCAGTAGATTTGTTAGCACATAAAAAGAACTCCAGCAGGACAAAATTTTGGTACCTCGGCATCTCCAGAAACCGTCGAAAAGTAGTTAGTATTTAAGCATGTCTCAGTCGATGTTTAATTATATATTGAAGCTAGTAGAACCTACAATCCAAAAAGTGCACTCTGACATACATAAGCAACCAGTCTTCGGTGAAGAAAGGTTGATGGGCGACTCATGTAATTGATACTTATTACCTATAATTTACATTCATAACTTACTATGAATGAAATCTGTCAACATCGACGATCTTCCACTCATGCTCCCAGCAATACTTCACAATCGTACCAGATATACAACATATTTGATGAATATAAACAGTGTGGTTTAAAAAAAGTATAAACACTTACTTTGTAAACAAAAATACTGCAACTGCTACTACCAGGAAGAAGAAGAAGAAGAAATTTAAAATGAACTTGGTCAATCAAATAAGAAATACAAACTATGACAAAATTAACTAATTAGGACTGATGGTCTTTAATTCATTTCATTTGTATTAATGGTTGTTAAGTTTCAGTATGATTTATTTCCTCCTGATGCACCCTAAAATGGTGCTGGGAGTGGCTGGGGTATTGTTGAATACATTTGCTATGGCAAATGGCATATGAAACCACCCGCTGGCAAGGAATTCAAGGAGACCATGGAATCATTTTATCAGAAGTTTTCTGAACCGCCTAGGTGTAACTGACGAAGGGAATACTTGATTTAAGTGTCCGTTTTGGTTGGGAAGAATGTATTTTAATTATAAACAATACCTTTGCATTGTTCTGCAGGCAGTTACTGATTCCAACTGTAAATTAATTTTTATTGAAATGTGAGCATATATAAAGCAGAGTGTTAGAAGAACTTTCTGGAGCTCCGTAATTTACAAATTAGTGGAAAAGCTCACACTAAATATCCCTGCTGGAGAATTTCTTCCAAATTTGAATATGAGAATGCCTTATGTCTTCAAAGGTGATAAGGCGTACCATTTGTTAAAGAATTTGTTGAAACCATATGCTCCCAAACTTCTATATAGATGAAGGGAAGGAACTATTTAATAAGAAACTGTTGGTGACACGAAAAAGTGGAATGCAAGTTTCAAAAACCATCTGAAAAATGAGAATATTGCACAAAGCAACAGATAGATATGTCCTGAAACTGCAGAATCTATTGTTAAAGCTATTTGGTTTCTCCATAATACAGTAATTGACAGAGATAATTAACAAACGACATTGCAGAGATACCATCCTCCAGCGTAATGTCTGAGTTTGAATGTTTAGAGGACAAATCTTTGTTAATTTATTTATTCCTTTCTGTTATGTAAAAGTTACAATAATCAGGTGCAATTTTCATGTTCTAAATATACAGTACTTTTGCAGACATTTAAAAGTTTTTGTGTTTGTCATCAACACTGAGACCAAATATGTAAGTCAATTATTCTATTATTTTGAAGAAGCTTGATTCATCTATTTTAGAAATTAGAGTGTGTAATGGGTTATATCATTACAGCTGATAATTAAATTATATTACATTTAATTTACATTTTCACTTAGTTCCTAGTTTCATTTTTCCTTAATGCATGAATAAACAGAACAAAATAAATGCAAGCCAATATAGAGAAGTATTTATCATTGTTACCTGTGGCACTACAACTGGCTGCAACCTCTTTTCAACATTTATTTAGAATGCATCTGTTGCGGTGCGAACTGCAACACTAATTTCATACAGCAGTTTCGTGGAAAGTTTTGTTCATTAACCTCCTCTTATCCATGGGTACAGTGTTACGACACAACATGACCATCAACATGACAGCAGTGAGTCATCGCATAGAGAGGACGATGAAGTGACATTGTGACAACCAACATGCTCCGGCTCTTACGGACCTCTATTTGCAAATGTCAGAAGAGAACCCAGTGGGAAAAAAGTAAGTAGTACCAGATAATTTTTCTGAAGGTAGACAATATCAGGTTAAAAAAAAAACTCTAGGAAATTTCATCATGACCATGTTTAGAAGAAGTAGAGTAGTATTAATATTACTTTATTTTACCCACCATTTTATATGCAATTCCACTCCAAGATAAATTTGACAAAGATTTGAATTTATATCTTTACTCAGTTACCATACTTACGTACTTTCCTACTTGCTCTTCATGAATAGGCTTTTTTTTTTTTTAATAACTGGCCTTACGTAGCAACAACACAGTTAGGTCTTATGGCGGCGATGGGATAGGGAAGGCCTAGGAGTTGGATGGAATTGTCCGTGGCCTTAATTAAGGTACAGCCTTTGCCTGATGTGAAAAAGGGAAACCGCAGAAAACCATCTTCAGGGCTGTCGACAGTAGGGCTCAAACCCACTATCTTCCAACTGCAAGCTCACAGCTGTACACACTCAACCACATGACCAACTTTCTCAGTGAATAGGCTATTAACCATCTTCAGACTTCAAACTATCTTTTCACGAATCAACTAATGTCTACGATGGATTGTATTCCTAAAATCTTACATAGGTACAATGTACGAACTGTATTTGGAACTTCAATTAAGATTAGGCAACTCCTTCAACTAAGGACAGTTTGCTTAAATTGCAACAATCAGGCATCTATAGAGTTCCCTGTACTTGTAACAAGGTTTATATTGGGCAGAAATCTAGAATGATATCTACTTGCATAAAGGAACATAACAGGTGTATCAGACTCAACCAACCTGATAAATCAGCTGTTGATGATCATGCTTTAAAACTTGGTCATGATGTTATGTTCCAAGGGGTGGATGTTCTTGCCTGTATAAAACAATATCGCCCCAGAACCATTAGGGAAATGGTTGAAATACATAAACTTCTTGATAATTTTAACTGCAATACAGGCTACAACCTCAGTGAATCATGGTTACCTATTATAAGAGCCATCAGAAAATGATGTCCCTAGCATGGGGCTAAAATAGCATCCCTTTTACATCTTAGGGCACCTTTTATGTTCTTTGTTGCTTTCTCTTAGCAACCTTTGATGCGTTGTGTATCCGTTTTCTCCTGAAGAAGAAAGGAAAGGTACATTCAAGTTTTTAAACTTCATATTAAATCTGTATTGAACCGAGAATCTAATGAGAACAAAAAAGTGGGGACCACCTATTCAGTTCAATGTTATTAGATGAATTATAACATTTTTATTATTAATGGGACCAGTTTCGATGCTGGTGTGCATCATCTTCATACCTCTCCTGATCAAACTTCCCCTTCCCCTCCAACACAGGTACATTGGTCACGGTGTCATACGACTCTCAGTGTCTTCTCTAACACCTCATTATACAAGTCTTACATGCCGCCAGAGGTGAGTCTCATATTCACCTCAATTTTTAGGACAGGACCTTATCTTTTTTCAAGAGTTTTTCTAAATATCCACCTCAATTTTTTCTTTATCTGCTTCAGGTCCCATTTTGAACCGAGAACATTGTTTAGCACCCTGGGGAAAACACGATGTCTGCCTCATTTTCATTCAAAAACTTGCTATAGAATACTCAGTAGACCGACTCAGCCACAATTTCTTAAGTTAGAGAAGACATGCATTTTACCATGCAAAAACAGAGTTTAAAGTTCCTTCATGTTCTCTTTAGATTTATAATTTGTTACGTCCAAAGACTAGTTAAGCTATTTTAATGACCGATCTATTTCAAGCAATAGTAAAACAAAATGTTTTTCATTGAAGTTCTTAACATTTGCACTATTTATTTCAGGACTCTGTGAATGTTCATCAAGAAGACTTTCATACAAATATTCTCATGAAAAAGAAATATGGTGTTAGACTTTTAATATAGTGATATTAGTTATTGTCCTCAGCTCATTGTTAATCAAGTCTCATATTATTCAAAGTTTTTAAGATTCAGTGAACTCTTGTTAAGAGGACGTTTACACAAAACTTTAAGATAATTTGTGCTATATTTTTTGGAAAAGAGGACTTTTAGGTTAATGTTACAAATTAATGTTCACGGCTAATGTTTTTAATTACGTCATTCCTCCTATCATTTATGAGATTAGTGTACACTTTTATGCATTGTTTTTGCAACCATAAGTTGTCGTATGTTTTTCTAATTTTAATAAAATGCTATAATTCATCTCGTAACATTGTATTGTATTGAAAAGGTGGACCCCATTTTCTTGTTCCCATTAAAGGCACGGTACCTTAAATGTGCATTGAGTGTGTTTATGTTGTTTATTACACAGCATAATTCCAAAAATATTACATCGTGAAGGTCTCTCCAATTTGTCCTATTTATTAAAATTCAGGACAGATTTAAGTCTGATTTTTTTCATTTAGTTTTATTCTTTGAGGGAATATCCCTTTGCTGATCTAGGCAACACTATTTCAGATTATTGTATTTTATTTCTGCAACTTGTTTTATTCACCCACATCTTTCTTTCATACACTAAAGCCATGGCTTTATAAAATTTTAAATTTTGTTTCCTATTTTATGCTTATCAGTTGTTCCACACATCAAGTCTTCTAGATAGCATGCAGTAACGTTCGTACCATTTTTATAAAATTGGACCTTAAGCAAACTGCTTTTTATTTGTTCATCAGTCGGCACAATAGTAGGTATAGGATTGCCTTTCATGACTTAATATTTGAATGTGATCCCGGACAAATGACTGCCTCGCTATGCCACACATTATTCTAACAGGAGTCTGAAGCTGCCCATTGCAAGTCTTAATATGTTGCCAGGGATATTTGCCACATCTACTCATTTAATTCCAGTATGGTAGGACATGTTTGGAAAACTTCTTGCTTCACGACATTAGATCAGAGGGCCAGGCTGGGCAAGGGATATTGCCAGGATGAGAAATTAATCTGTGGAAAGGTCTGTCATTTTAAAAAATCTATGCACATTCTGGCTGTACGAGCTTGCATTCAGGATATGGTGGTTCGAATCTCACCGTCGGCAATGCCAAAGATCGTTTTCCATGGTTTCCCCTTTTCACACCAGGCAAATGCTGGGGCTATACCTTGAGGCCACAGCTGCTACCTTCCTAATCCTGTCCCTTTCCTATCCTTGAGTTGCTGAAAAGTGAGAAGCCACTAGCAAAAGAAATTCTGGCTGTGTGTGCAGTTGTCCCATCTGGTTGGAACCATAAATTATTCATATCCACATTCATCATCCATAATTGCAGAAGAAAAGTCTCGGTATCATTTGATAATCTTCACTGTTGACGGTCTTAGCCATGCATTCATTGTTCCCGACAAAGTACAGTGCTATAATTTCAAAGGAAGCAACTCCACATCATGCAGCAACACTGGCGCTGTGCATGAGTTTACATCACACCAATAACACATCTACATAACTCAAAATAGGCTTCATCTGATGCAAGGATCTGTCTCATGGTTCTGCCAAACTGTTCTTGTGCAGCAAAATCTGTACATTTCAGTTTGTGGGCAACTTTTGAGTTTATGGAGATTAAAAATGAAGTCTTCATGCTCTTATTCTTCTGAATGTACAGTCTGAAATGTGCAAAGTTTTAGAGTAGTGCTGTGCAGATTTCTTCAGGGTCCACAAAATGACAGCAAGAACTTTGTCAACTACATTTGGTGCCCACGTAGCTCTCTTGCTCCTGGATTGCAGTTAAGAGGCATAGTCTTGATCTAAAGGAATTAACCCACCTGGTAATGGTGCATCCATATGGCACTTTCCTATTGTCTCAAACTGAAATGTTGCTTGAATATGCATTGTGTATTAACCCTATTGCTGGCCCCATGGTGTAGGAGTAGCATGCCTGCCTCTTACCCGGAGGCCCTAGGTTCGATTCCAGGCCAGGTCAGGGATTTTTACCTGGATCTGAGGGCTGTTTCGAGGTCCACTCAGCCTACGTGATTAGAATTGAGGAGCTATCCGATGGTGAGATAGCAGTCTTGGTCTAGAAAGCCAAGAATAATGGCCGAGAGGATTAGTAGTGCTGACCACACACCACCTCGTAATCTGCAGGCCTTTGGACTGATCAGCAGAACTGTAGTGCCATGGGGTAAGGTAAGTTATTAACCCTATTATCATGCTTGAAATAAGTTTGAACAGCAAAATAATTATGCATACACACAGTCTCTCCATGTTGACCATACAAACAAAAGGGCAGCTCTTTATCAATACAACATTGTGTCATGCACTGCTCTCATGTCTGTACTACAGGAGTACAGATCTTTCTAGGGTACAGCAGTATTCATAGCATAATATTGAAAGGAACTCACAGTATAGGATAAGCACAATGACAGGCCACTATGGGAAGAGGAAGAAATAGAAAAAAAGGACAAGGACAATCTCCACATCTTCATGTAGTTACTGCCATCTTCAAATAGATGAACCATTCTAGTCAATCCCAGCTTTTTACCCATTTCTTCTCAGCTTCCTACAAGACAATTTCTACTTCCTAGTGTGATCAAGAATGTGTTGAAGTCCAGACAGACAATGACAGATGTTCAGTCTTTGTATGGGAAGTGTAAGATAAGAAAACAGCTGGATAAACACAGGAAAAGGGAAGAGACAAAAATCATCACCTGCAGTTTTCAGCTGCTGGCCAGGTCTGCTTGGAACATAAGCCTTTCCATCTCTTTTCTTCCTACCACTTCTCTCTTCACTCCAGCCCAGTCCTCTTCTCTGCACACACTCCCTCACACTTTTTACCCACCTGTCCCTTGGTATTTGCTATTTTTCTGTTATCTCCATTTTGTGCATCCTCCTGGGTATCTTTTCCTCTGTCACTCTTCATGCATCTATACCATCAATCTAGATGCCTCTCTCTTGTTCTGCAGGGACTTATTTTACTATAGCTCTGATGTGATTTCTCCTCACAAAATGAAAGCAAAATGAAATTTGAGAAGCAGGAAGAAATATAGATAAAGATTAATGGAGGGGTGTAAAAGACTAACAAATGTAACTTAAAAGGATTTCAGTCTGTCAAACACACAGTTCCAATATAAATATTACATATAACAATATTACATATAACATACCTGTATAAAAAAACCACATTAAAAAGTTTTTTACAGTGCAATATATATATTGAAATTGTGTTCAACAGACTGAAAAGCTTTTAAGCTACACTTAACCAAATCATCATTGTACAGTTCCAGTTTCCAAGGTACTGTTAATGAGCCTCTTCCACTTCTTCCTGGCCATATACAACTTGTCCAGGAGAACATCATCCACTGTCCATCCTCTGGTAACTAGATCAACCTCGACCATGTCCATCCATCGGGTTTTAGGTCTTCCTGCAGGTCTTTTCCCCTCCACCTGTCTGTTCTAGTAGGCTCCATCCTCATCACATGCCCATACCACCATAGTCTGGATGTGCCGATTCAGTCTAATAGGCATGTCTATTCCGGCTTCTTTCCTCACCATCTCCTTTCTTAACTAGTCCATCTTGGTCTTCTGGATGGTGGATCTAAGAAATTCATCTCTGATGCTTGCAGTCTTGAATCTTTGTGAGAGTACATGCTTCAATACCACAGGTCAATACTGGAATTAAATAGCTGTTAAACCATCATCAGTTTGGCCAGTTCATGTCATCCTATAAAAATGTTCTTTCTTGTTGGTAAAAGTCTGATCCCTTTTGCACTGTTTGTAATTTCCTTTCTGACCAAGGTAAGGAAAACTATCCACACACTTGCTGGACGCCCATTTCTGTTGACTGCCATCACCACTGTCTTGGTCTCTCTGATGTTCGTTATATTCCTAGAACTGGGATTTCCATACACCGAGTCTGGTCTGTACTACTTCTGTTTTACACCGAATCATATCTGAAAAGGCCACTGCATTAAGTTCACCTAACTTTTCCTTGACGTTCAGTATATTGTCCATAACAGTGATGAACAGTAGTGAGAACAGTGCACTTCCTTGCTGAACTCCATTCTTAGTTGGAAATCATGATGATTAACCTTCCCTAATTTGTACACAGCTATCAGTCTTTGTACAATGTCTAAATTTTCCTTTCTAGTCCTTTAGGCACATTTTTCCTCAGACACTCCAAGATCGTATCTCTTCGTATAACACTATCATAGGCTTTTTCTATATCCAGAAATTCAATGACCAGAGTCTAGCCTTTCTCCCAATACTTTTCCATCAGCATGCGGGTGCTAAATTTTAGATCCATTGTTGATCTGTTACTTCTGAATCCATATTGCTCCCCCTTTAACTGTAGTTGAATGGTTTAGAACAATCCTTTCTATTACCTCGAATTTTTAGCCCACGAGACAGCAAGGTTATTACTCTATTGGTGGGTTTCCGTCTGTTGCCTTTCTTAAACAGGGAAATTATAACGCCCTTGCTCCAATCTGCAGGTATTTTGTTGTCTGTCCATATGGCATTTAGTACTCTGTGCAGCCACTGTATGCCCTGGATGCCTGCTGCCTTTATCATGTCCGCAGTCACTTCATCTGCACCTGAAGATTTTTCTTTAGGCATAGATTTTAAGGCTGTCTCAGTTTGTCCCAGTGTTGGGAGGTTCCTCCTGGTAGGCTTGGATTTCTGGTTCTGTATTTGGTTCTTTAACTGGTCTATTCAGTAGGTGGTTAAAAATTTTTCAGGACTTCTCATGTCATTTTCTGTCACTCTACTAAATACGGAGAATACAGGACAGTCCGCGAGATATCAGGGGGGCAGCGATTAGATCTGTCTAGCGGTGTGACCTGGAGTTATTCTATCATAAGAGTGCATGTACTAATTTGTGAAATTTTTGATGTTATTTATGCATTTTCAGTAAGTTAATTTAAGTAAACAGTAGAATGTGTCATTCATTTATATCTCCTCACAACATGAGTGGAAGGATATGTGCTCTGTTTGGCTGCAATAATCAAGTGCAGAAGGATTCGCAGTCTTTCTTCCTTTTCCCTTGGGATAAGAAAATGTAAATAGTAATGTATATTCTTCCAGTGACAAAGATTTTTAGTACTTCTAAATTTCTGACCATATTTCAACTGGGTTAATATACGAGCTTATTTTATTGTATAGTGCAGCAATTAACCTTTACTACTGATGTATTGGTGTGATCTGTGGGTTTTGAAATTTAAGTGATTTGGGTAAGGTGTAAAAGAAAGAACAGACTAAGCTTGAACTAGAGATTTTTTAGAAATGGTTACAAAGGAAGTACAGTATGTTTAAGTTTGATAATACTAATATAAAAAGTAATTTTACAGCTAGAGAGCTTTAATTTTGTTTTTTTTAATATTGAAAATAAGAGTTTGCAATTGGAATGACAGCTATTGCTAGCTTGATGCAGCCTTTGTAAGGCAGACCCACAGACTAGGGGGAAATTCTTGAGGTAGAGGATAGTTTATGTGGTGTACAAGTCGCAGGATAGTTTCGGACAGTACAAACATCCAGTCTATAAGCTAAAGGGATTAACCATTTTAAAATCCCTGATCCAGCCAGGAATCCAACCTAGGAGTCATTGTTATAATCTTAAATATGAAATTTTCAGAGATGCTTCCATGAACAACTGTTACAAGATATGTGGGAGGCCCCAATTAAATGCCTGGCTCTGCCTTGAATGGAAAATTTAAAATAAGTGAATGTTGTTTACTACCATTTCTAGAACACCCAATAATATTATTATTATTATTATTATTATTATAATTGCTGATGTGCCGGAATTTTGTCCTGCAAGTTTTTTTTTACATGCCAGTAAATCCACCGACACAAGGTTGACGTATTTGGGCACCTTCAATTACCACCGGACTGAACCTGCCAAGTTTGAGTCAGAAGGCCAGCGGCTCGGATGTCTTGAGCCACTCACCCCGGCACATGCAATTCTGCCCTCCAAAGCAGGCCAGCTGTCCAGTCAGTAGACTAAGGATCTTGCAATGTTTGCAAGGGTAAACAATTATTTTGCTTTAGTTTATGCTTTGCACTTTTATTAATTATTTTAATTGCTACTCAAAAATGTGCTGCCCTGTTCTTTTTGCATAATGAACAGTCATGTCTTCCAAGGAGTAACAAAGGAATGGACAGGCATTTTAAAAAACACTTCTTACAGTCTTTCAAATTGACTTTATTGAGCCACCTTTGTCTCAAATATGCAGCATATAAGCTCACACTTTTAGAAGTTTCTCATTCATTACACAAGTTGAAAACTTAACATACAGCAATTCAGTGATCTTTCATTCATCACTGCTTACACTACAAACAGAAAAGCAAGTTCCATTATTTTTAACAAAGCAACATAATCAGTCTTACATCAATAAGCACAAAATTTAAACACCATAATGAAACAGTGAATATACAGTATTTTAGAAGGTATATGATGCACCACTGAGGTTATATTTATATAACAGGCCTGATCAATATACTGACCCCAGATATCACATTGAAAGCTTAGGATAGCAAAATGAACGAAATAATGTAAGAGATCACACCAGGTTTGAACACTTTTAGGAACATAAGAGGAAATCATTAGCAAATTGAAATTAATTTTAGGATTGATTTCACACAGCATTAGTACATAAAGCAAAATAAAATTAACTAGGAATGCATACTAAACAATGTCTGAAGGAATTTATTATCCCTTCTTTAGGACATTTTTTATGAACACATTCCATGATTACATTTTAAATTGTACTGACTATTCTGAATCTCATTAAAACTCAAATTATAAAAACAAATTTGAAAGCCTAGAAATATCGCCAAGATAATTTCAGGGAAGTACATTCAAATTCCAAAATGAAGTTCACATTTGGGAAATTTAACTACTTTTTAACAATGGAAACAATAGTATATATTACCATTATCTTATATTAAATATTTATTGAAATGTTTTATAATTTTAAGAGCCATCTACCAGGCATTTGATAGTCTCCAACATTCAGGAGAACAGGATAAATGTTATCCAGGACAAGGTGACTAGACAGATTGTAGAATATGGATAGCAGAAATTTGAATTTTATGAAGAGGTATTAAATGATAACCAAACAGATGAGAGATGTTATTTTGATATGCAAAATTCCTCCATTCCAATATCCTCTGCTTTCCAATAGGCACACAATAGTAATTCTCTTTCAATGTATCTTAAACATCTACAATCTCTTACATTTCCTTTCTTGTTCCTAAAATTGTTCATACTTTAATATTTATGTATATATGAACCCTGAAATTTGAACCATTCATATCTGCACTTCAAAGCTGCTGTTGCTCCAGCACAGTACAAATTTTCAGCATTCTTCTGCCCATGTAAATGTTCAAGATTACAAACAGCCGATACCAAATCTACCGTAAAATATCACTATGGCAGTATTAAAATTGTGTAGAATAGTCTTGGAACTAATCTAACATAGTAGTTTGAAAAATAATGTTTTCATTAAGTGATTGTGTCAAGCGATCACCATTTAGAAAATGTTCGAAAAAACCCGTGTCTCTGGCAGATGGTTTTGTGTACACAACAAAGTTAAACTGCAGCAACACACATCATGCACGCACACATACATCCATCATTTCCATTTTGTAAAGTATATATTGACAAAATAATTATATTATGCTAATATCTTACACAAAAATATAACACAGCACAAATTTCAATATGTGGTCGATTTGAACATAAGCACTTTTCATCCATCTATTTGGTTGTTCAACTGGAGGCTTCCTTCTCCTTTTCCTTCTCTTTTTCTTTAGTTTCTGAAAGAAAAAAAAAAGCAATCTCAATGAATAGAGTTGCAAGATTAGTGAAATAAGGCATCAGCATTTTTAAAATGTTTTAAAAATCCTGGCTATGAAGTATATATAATGTACAGGGAGAGGCAGCAAAAAATTTACCAGTACGCCTACTATAGCCAGAGCTGCTGTGCGGATGGAGTGGGGAAATTCTCGCTTTGCTCGCTAATGGCAGGGAGAGCAAGAGGTCAAGCTGCGCAGTGAGCGTGGCTAGCAGCAAGGATATGGAACGAGTTGAGTTCTAGTTGGGAGCACGTTTTTAGAGCTTTATTCCTGCACTTCTTGGAACACTGGGGTTAGCTGTCAGTATGGCAACTTACAGAATTGGGCAATGGATATTTCTAGTTAAATTTCTTCTAAAGAAGAATCTTTAAGTCAGAACAGTTTGCTAATTTCTATGTAGTTTCTGTAGTGCTGCAATGCTTTGGAGACAATATATGAAATTATTCAGGAAATGACGAGAAACATACTGCAGCCACTTTTTAGCACGTTGGCTGAGGAAGAAAAGCAGTATGCCTATTTTTAGCAGGATAATGCCACTGCCCATACAGCTCATCAGTTAATGCCTGCATCAGGTCTGTTCCCAACAAGCATAGCTCAACTGTCAAGGGTGTTTGATGAGCAAATAATGCTAATAATTTCACATAAATTCTAAATTTTCCAGCAAACTCTTAGGTTGCGAGTGTTTCACACGAGCCTGCCAATTTAGTCTCATAAGTAACTTGTAGGTAGGTGTGGTAGTTACCAACAGAATGCCCCAAATCTTCGATGCTGCATTCCCTTAAATTTCATCTAGTTGCGAGATTGAAAAATTTCAAATAATGCAATTACAATTGGACTTAATATTTTAATCTGTCATAACCTCTTAACCCTGATTTGACTTTTTCCTGATAAAAATCAAGATGCTAATAGTCTTAAAAAGGAATTTTGCTATTCACACCCCATCCTAGTTCTGAAGAAATACTTGGCTGAGAAATTGTCATTAATAACTACCGTATGAAGAGGAAGTTGCTGTAGTGCTTAGAATGATCATAAACTTTTAAAAAACAATATCCCTGAGTAGCAGAGATTCATTTTCAACTGAATAATTTAAGGAGACCATTTCATCACGAGAAAGTGATGAAGTAATCCCATTATATCCAAGAAACTTGGATATTTATCTAACCGTTTCCTTTGAAGGTCTTTCTACATGAAATTAATATCACTGACTAGTCCCAGATGCAGGGAAAATAATATTGTTGCTGTGCTATGGCATTAAAATTGTGAATTTATTTCAATAGGAAGCTGCAGGCATAGATTGAACCTAAACTTCGCCAATTTGAGATTTTCAAATATTTGACTAGCCCTCCCCCGCATCATGCTACTGTATATAAACAATTATCTATCACTACAGATCTGCATTTTAGAGCAGACACACTTGTAGCTATTTTTTATCTAATATTTTCTTAAATGACTCCCAAAGTAGTTAAAAATCTAATCAAACCTCCCCCTTGGTAAATTATTTAGATAAGTTCTCTTCCTATAAACAAGTAACTCCTCAATTTGTCCTCTTACTTCGGACTTCATCTCTATGATCTTTCCCACTGAAAAACCCTATTCAAGCTTATCTGTCTATTAATGTAGATCTATGCCACTTCTCAATAGACAGCTCAAAACGTACTACTTAGTAGAGCAGTTTGTCTCATTACTCTCAAGTCTTCCCATACCAAATTTTCATAACTACTCATCTGAAAACACACAAAAAAATCTTGCTACTTTTCTTTGATCTTTTCCTGTTTTTGAATCTAGTATTACTGGTGAGGGTCCCATAAAATTGAACCACACTCTTTGAGGAATTACAAATATGCCCTCTCCTTTACATCTTTACTAAAACTCCTAAATACTCTCCTAACGTTATCGTTGCTCGTAAGGCAAAGTATCGTAAGCAACAAAATATCAATTTTACAGGAGATGATAAAAACAATTAGCAAGTCAAATACTTACAGTTTAGGCAGTTTAGATTTTTATTCTACTCCAGAAATGAATTTTTCACCTTATTGTCATATTAGGTTACATATTTAATCGCAGTGAAAAAGAACTTTTTCAGTTATAAATGTCTCTTACAATTCTTAGCCGATCGTTGTGTAGTGCACTGGTCAACAACGTGGTCTTGCAATAGCTTCTGTAGCGCTTACTATATTTTGGAGGGACTGGTTTGAAGGAATGTAAAGCATGAGAATAATTAGAGATTTACCTAAATGATTGTATTAAGATATGTAGATAAAAAGCAATAGGAACATTGACTTGCTAGTCTACAATAAGTGAATCAAAGTGGAAATTACACCAATTAAAGTGCATAATTTAGAAAGGAGTATTTTTATCAGTACTACTCTATTTGTGGTAATAGATCAGTGTGTTATGTCGCCTGCTAATCTCCTTGTTGGTTATCACCTGTCAGTTCTCGAAAGTTCTCAGTTTACTAGCAATTCTTACAAATTTATTCACAAGATAACTAGCCCTATTGTCATGCCATGACCTCCAGCGAGGCCTGATGCATGTCCTTCGCTATACAGGCCACCTCTATTAATGTTGATCTCCATTTTTAGCTCATAACACCAGTTCAGGCCAACTAATTTTACAACAAAACACCAGCTTCACACACATTTTTTACTGCAAACCAAGGATCATAAGAACTCTTGCAACACTTCATCGCATGCAGCTAGCAGTTCAAAGAATAAAAAAAGGTAGACAATGACTCAATTTTTTAAAGAAATAATACACTTGAGTCACCAACAACCTTAACGTAGATTTCTTACAACTAATGCAAGAGATATATGTATGATTTATTTTTGAGAAAAATCACAGCATTCCAACAATTAAAACCCTTCTATTATTTCTAATCTTCCAGTTGAAGCTGAACTCTCTTGCATTACTTCTTAAACTGATACAACCTCCTTGGAGACATGTTGTAATTTAGATATTGGAGTTTTTTCTTGAATGTAAAATTCATGGATCGTGCATCAAAATCTTAAATCCTGGTGTACCAAATGAAGTTTCTTCATTTTCTTGCTGTCGGTTCTAATTTTTTTACTACTTGTATAACATCAAACTCATTGAAGGTTTTTGGCAACTGAGGGATGGGAAGGTGCTAGCATTGGGAAGGTAGCAGCTGTGGCCTTAAGGTACAGCCCCGGCATTTGCCTGGTGTAAAAATGGGGAAACCACAGAAAGCCACCTTCAGGGTTGCCAACGGTGTGATTCGAACACACTACCTCTCGAATGAAAGCTCATACGTGAACGACTAACCACATGGCAACTTGCTTTGTTAAAATTCTCTTGACTATCTTTTACAAAAATTTTGTTGTACTTTCAACAACTGCTATACTGTTCCTGTGTTGCATTCTTTCTGTCCTCAGGTTCCTTATTCATGAAACTACGAACACTGAACAATCTCATTTCTCCCGTTTTGGTCACAATATAGTTTAGAATATTCAGTGGCATAATTCACTTCAGGCACGAATGGTAGGAATACGTAATGACTGATGTTTTCAGCTACTGACAATACTTGCTCAGTCAGGTCTGTCACAAGAAGCAACCCCTCTCTTCCCTTCCTGCCCCTCTTCTAAATTCCGTTAGTATACTACCTGCCAGTCAAGATGTGATAGGCCTGCTAGCAGGCTTTGCCTTTCGTTTCAAGTGCCAAATTTATTCCATGCAGTTAAACGTGTACTACAGCAATGACCGACAACAGTCACGAACAATGAAACAGACGCATCTCGCATTCCCTCCAGAATTATAACTTTTGTACAATAATATGTATGCAAAATACGAGATTCTAACTCAAGTGCTTAACCTGTAATGAGTGATGTTTGCGATAACCTGGTGTCCTGTATATTACTGATGGTGGTTATGATAATTTCCTTTACATTGTTTTTACCCTCTAGATTTGACGCTTACGATACTTTGCCAGCATGTGCAGTGGAGTTCGATTGACGTATTAACATTGTACAGTGAAACTTCGATATCTCTAATCACCTCTTAAATTTTATTTCGAGTTATCAAAATTTTGAGATATAGAGAATATCATTTTTGGGTATGTATAGCGCATAATTGGATCACAAGTATCTATGGACTTAATACTGAATACATTGTTCTTAACATTATTTTAAAATATACGAACTATTTTATGGCATCGCTTTAATTATAACCCTTATAGTAACTTTCTAGAAGACAGGGTACAGCACATACAGTATTGAAGCAAGAAACCTACCTCGACCAGGCGAGTCGGCCATGTGGTTAGGAGCGCGTAGCTGTGAGCTCGCATCAGGGAGATAGTGGGTTCAAACCCCACTGTCGGCAGCCCTGAGGATGGTTTTCCATGGTTTCCCATTTTCACACCAGGCAAATGCTGGGGCTGTACCTTAAGGCCACGGCCGCTTCCTTCCCATTCCTAGACCTTTCCCGTCCCATCGTCGCCATAAGACCTATCTGTCAGCGAGACGTGAAGCAAAAATAGAAAAACCTACCTTGATTAATACCTTTTGAAAAAAAAAAAAAAACAGTGTGTCTTCTATTTGTTATTAACCTTTCCTCCCTTCACGTTTAAACTCCGTCAATACCACTCAGCCGAGATTCGTAAATGAAGCTTGTCATCCGTGACTCTGGGGATTCCTTTCGTACGTGACTGGTAATTCACACCCTAAAAACGCGAGGCATCGCCGATTTTCCTATCATTAGAAGGTTTATTAATTCGGTTCCCATCATATTAGCTGACAGCATCACCAACCTTTTTACTCGTTAACTGTTCCTCCCAAACTACAAATACCACATTGCACTGTTAATGTTGCACAAAATTCCAGTTAGGAGTATTTTTGCTTCAAGGAAGGAAATGATTGCTTCGAGAAATCATAGCGTTCATGTAACGAATCCGAGTAATAAAGAAATAAATACATGGGAAGAATAGGACAAATGGACTGGAAATTTAAGTCACTTCGAGATACTGAAAATTCGAATAATGGAGGTTCGAGACACCGAGGTTCAACTAAGTTAAATTTTGACAAAAATGTGTCTTACAATACCTTTCCTTTCTAGGGACGATCCGAGTTCTGTATTTACATCCTTATTAATGTGATTACTTGAAGATCAGTGATCCCCACGAGGTACTTTCAACCTATTAACACAGTAATTAAAGCCATGATTACTTCCTGTGTGAAACTTGATCCCATTTACCACCATACCACTGCCTGCAGTCCATCTCTAGGTCTTTCTGTAGAGGTTTGCAAACCGTGTAACTAATTACTTCATACAGTAACATCCACAAAAAGCCTTCCCTACAGTTTGAATTCTTTTATTTTTAATAATAATAATAATAATAATAATAATAATAATAATAATAATTTACATCCCACCAACTACTTTTACAGTTTGAGACATTAAGGAGCCAGAATTTTGTCCTGCAGGTGTTCTTTCACATGTCTGTAAATCTAGTCACGAGGCCAACTTATATGAGCACCTTCAAATACCACTGGACTGAGCCAGGACCGAACCTGCTAAGTAGGGGCCAGAATGCCAGCGCCTCAACCGTCTGAGCCACTCTGACCAGGACTTATTTTATATATAGAGTGTATATGAAAGAATGTCGCAGTTTTAAGTAGTTAATATGGCTATGTAACCAAACTTAGCAGTACGTTTCCTTGATCGGATGAGAACTGTTAAAGTTTATCCTGCACGTGGCAAATTGTAGTTTCCTCACCCTGTCGCTTGACAGTATGATATGTAGAGTTCCAGCTATAGATTGTGGCTCTGAAAGTAAAGCTTTCTGTATACTGCAGTTTGCAAAATATACTTCAGTACTTTGAGTTCAGCATCACTTTTGGGACACTAGATGCGATCCTCACTGTGACAACATTCAGCGGTAATATCAACCGTTCATGACTGGATGCCTGTGTAAAGGAATGAGCCTGGGGTGACCTTGAATGTCAGAACGAGACTGTCTAACATGTCAGGGCGACTGTCATGCGTAGTCCTAGCAAATCTGAACTAGCACTGCCGAACATATCACATGTTTGTACTGCCACTACCTGCCAGCCTACCTGAACCGAGACAGAACTGCTCCAGCTGTCGCGTCCATTACTCCAGACATGCCGACCAAAGTGTGGAAAGAGCTGGACTATTGGTTGGATGTGTGTAGTGTGCCTGAAGGTTCATTAAACACAAACCTATTGTCAGTTACGCTTTCAGCCCATGTATGAATTATTAGTGTATACAAGAGAAATTTTACACCTTTAGAACACCAATATTCTTTTGTTACACCCTGTAACTTCAATAATTCTTCCTCCTATAAACAATTTCCCCATTTGTATTTTTAATTTAATTACCTTCCTGCATTTAGGAGCTCCATTCTTGTCTACTAATGTCAGTCCAAGCTACTTCTCCACGGACTACTCAAAACATACTGCTTAGTAGAGCTGTTCGTCTCCTTGCTCCCACGTCTTCTCAGACCACAGTTTGTGAATATTTTCATAACTACGCTTGTCTGAATAATGCTACCTTTCAGTAATAATCTCTTAATCACTAATAGACACCAAAGGTTTCTCCAATCACCAACCATTAACTCAGCAGTTATCTTGGCTTAAGATCTGTAAGGTTTGTACTCTTAACTTACCTCCATTAGCACCAGTAGCTGCATCCCCAGCTGCCTCCTCCTCTTTCTTTTCCTCTTCTTTCTTCTCTTCATCTTTTTTCTTCTCTTCCTTATCACCACCCTTTGCTTTACCTTTGGCAGGAGTAGCAGGTTTGGGTTTAGGCTCCATACTTGGATCCAATACAATTTTGCCAACATTCTTGCGGTCATGCATCTTCTGCATAGCTTCTGGTACCTATGAAGCAAGAGAAACTTTCAAGTCTGTAGACAATATAAAAGTAACCACGCTATGGGATCTCAGAAGATTTTAATTTTTTCAGGCAAATGGAACTTTTCTATGCCAATAGTTCTTATAATTTGACAAGGACCTTTCTTACACTAATCTAGCAAGGTTGGTTTCTGAAAACCTTGTTTTGCCAAAAGAATTTTTGATTGCAATGTGAAAATTATCTAGACTAGTCTTACCTTTTGGATGGTATTAATTTCACAACATTTTTATCTAGTATCTGAACCATTTGCTTCAGACTACTGAAATATTACCTTTACTATATTTGTAGATTAAGTTTGGAGGGAAAAACATTTAGTCGTTCCACCTCGAAATACCGTTACGTGAATGCTGAGGGAAGAAATACTGATCCACAGCATGTGTATCACTTAGGACGAAAAATTTGGTTATGTTTAAGCAATACTTAAGGTGACAGAACCTTTCTGGTTAGAGTTGTAAGCTAAAATATTATCACATAGCAGTTTTTCTAGGTGCAACGACTATTTTTAACGGGTCTGTTCACTATACTGAGAACTCAACAGATCTGAAAAATTATTGCCAATTCTTTAGCATAGAAAAAAATCTTAATTCTAAGACCTCTAGAACAAAATGTCTTACATTTTACTAAACCCCCCAGTGGGGAGGAGGGGGGGGTTAATGTCACTTTTAGAAAGAAGGGGGTAATCCCCAAGAAAATTGGCATTGGGAGCATGGGTTTGAGATTAATTGTCCCTAAGCCAAGTCTGGTAATGTTTCCACTTGTACCAGGTTCATCAATTTCATCTTTGCTATTCAACACTCCTTGGTAGACTTGTTCTCTTCTGACCATGACTGCATTAGGTTTGATCCGATGTACAGCAAGTTCTGCAGCCAGGTTGCTTACTACTTCCTATGTTTTCCCAGTTTGAATCAGTTCCTCTAACTGTTCCACCTCCATGTATTTCTAGGTCTTCCATGTTTCCATTTTCTTTTTGGATTCCATTGTAAAACAGCATTTTCAACTGCTGTGTTCTTTTTTCTTATTCAGTGTCCTATCTACTCCTATTTTCCCTTATTTGTACATCAATGGGTTTCTGGTCTTTTCCATCCACAGGTTCATTTATGATCACTTTAGGCCATCTTTCATTAATGATATGTCACAAACAGCAATTCATGAATACTAAGTTGGTGTGAGATTTGTTCAGTGACCCTTTGTTTTACAAAGGGATGGACACCAGTTTAATTGGTACTAATACGAGTAGTACTTCCTCTTGAAGCAATCTCAATCACAGACTCGCCAAAAATTTTGAAGGAGACAATTTAGAAGCAAAACTTCCGAACTTACCATTAAAAGTATGTATGGTAGAAATATTACTACCTAGACCACTAACAGGGAAAACTTCATTAAAGAGATCAGGAACTTTGTTAAAACACAGATCTTGACTGTTTCACGCAAGTATTTATAGAGCCAAAACAAGAAAAATCTTCAGA
This sequence comes from Anabrus simplex, assembly GCF_040414725.1. Taxonomy (NCBI): domain Eukaryota; kingdom Metazoa; phylum Arthropoda; class Insecta; order Orthoptera; family Tettigoniidae; genus Anabrus; species Anabrus simplex. Next base: position 120,957,389 of record NC_090268.1, on the reverse strand, counting down.
ATAAATTATCTGAAATTATATCCTTTCCTTTCCAAAGATTACAAAATGTAGCAACAACTATGATTTGCAAGTTTCCTGAATGACAAGGTAAAGAGACTTCCCACCTGCAGCCAAAACTGTATAGTGTTATTCAACTACATTTATGATAAAATACTTACATCTTCTAGGGCCCAAGTAGAATCCACAACTGGTTTGATTTTGTCCTGTTTCCAAAGAGCAAACACTGACTCCATGATACGCTTCACATACGGAGCTCCATTCTGCTGGTACAACAGATGGCGGAGATTGAATCCAGCTATGCTCTTGTTCTCGTCAAACAGCTTGATGGGAGATACCTTGTCTACTTGCCACCACTAGAAATTAAAAAAAATTATTTTGTAAAAATGACTATCTCTGCAACCTTTTAAAAACCATATTTAAACCATATTAAAAAAATTTAAAGTATAGTACCTCAATTATAGCCAGTAAATATTAAAACATTAAAATTGCAAATTAATGGTAATGGGAGGAGTTTATTATCCCAAATTTGAAAATATGAATGGTTAAAGATTTTGAGTAACAGGATGCAACTTTCTTTCAACAAATCTGTACTGGTCCTCTCCAGCAAGCCAGCTCCTTCAAAAGTTTAAGAATAATCTAGCGATTTTCTTCTCTCCTGGCTAGTTCCTGTTCGAGTGAAAACGCTAAGAAATTGGTCTGCTAGCTTTCATTGTTGAAACACAACTATAGGTATGTAGTATTTTTGTGAACTATTTCTAGGAAACCAAATATGTGAAGTTTAGGAAGGTATAATCAACATCAGAGGAATGCGGGTTGATTTTGATCTAATATACACCAAGTTCTGCAGCCAGGTTGCTTACTTCATCCTACCTTTTTCCAATTTGAATCGGCTCTTCCAACTGTTCACCTCCATGTATTTCTAGGTTATCCATGCTTCCATTTTCTTTCTGGATTCCATTTGTTACGCACTCTACTACTTCAAATGCTTTCCATATATTCTTACCATCTGCCTACTTCGCCGCTCTACTGGTGTAACTCCTATGTGGTCGTCATGCTCTCCCGGCTCACCACAAACTGTGCTGCTCTCCTCCGCTCCCTTCAGCACGCCGCTACGTCACTATGACTTACACTGTTCTCGTAACTTCTGGACTTGCCTTGCCACGAGTATATAAGCCTGCTCCTGTCTCTGATCGCCGGTCAGACATTCACGTGAATATTTTAGAGTAACAAGGACCGATTACGGTCGATGCAATGTTTTCGTAACTGAATTATTCGTGGATAAAAGCATGTATATTTCTTTATATGTTGCAACTATTCCATCACCTTTGTGCTGCTTCTTATTCTTTAAAATATATAATAAACTGTTGTACATCGCCATAACAACAAACCCTTTACGCAACACATTGTAAGACAGTTTTTTCAACTGCTGCTTCCTGTTTTCTTATCGAGTGTCCTATCTACCCCCATTTTCCCTTATTTCTACATCAATGGGTTTCTGGTCTTTCCCTTCTGCAGGTTTTCATTTATGATCACATCAGGCCATCTTACATTAATGATAAGTTACAAACAGCAATTCATGAATACCAAGTTGGAGTGCAATTTGCTCAGTGACCGAAGATTCAAAGCTGTACAGGAGAACCGAGTATGATGGTAATGAAAAGTCAACTTTTTAATTATTTTTATTCTGCAAGAGGCAGCTGTTCTTGCAAATAGGGTAGAGTAGAAAAAATTAGCCATTTGCTTTCCAGAGTAAGCATGAAGTTTTTGTCTGCACTGCTAATCTTCATAATTTGTGCTCCCTATGAAGACCAAGGAACCAACTTGTTCTATTTGCTTGCCAGATATGTCGAGTTTGTTAACAGTACCACTGACATCACCTCAGTCTTTGCAGTTTTTACTTTTAGCCAGATAGCTGCTGCTTCTTGTTCTAACTTAAAACTGCTTCCCTTTGATATCTTAAAAGTTGAACAGCAGGCAGATATCAGCGAAGTCCAGGTCTTCAAGGAAGCCTCTCCTTCCCCTGCACTGCATTCCTGTTTTTCCCCCTCCACTACTTTCATTAGTCTAATACGAGATAATAAAGTAGGATGTAATATTGATGGAATACCTGAGCAGATTGTGATAGGCTGTTATGGTTCATTTGTGGATGATTTGACATTCTTTTCCATCTATACCTTCCAGATTATGTTTGAGATTTTATCTAGAATGTCATTCGAGTCCACAATGTGTTCCAGTTTAGCAAGTCTTTTTTTTTTTCCATCTATAAAAGGGTAAATTCAGTGGGCTCTGGCATTCTATGCTTTGTTCGAGAATGTTGCAAAAAACATTTGAGATTTCTACAGCTGTGATTTTAGAAGCCAGCGTGATCTTTGTACAATTTATAAGCTGTCCAATTCTTTATAGCAATTTGTCAGGGATGGACAACATTACATTTTACAATTTGATACCATTTGATAGGCTGGAAACTTTGAAGTATAGTACTTATGGCATCTAACAATCTATTATTAATTGCAGTTTTAATTCAAGTCTGATTCTTACCGATCTAGCAACGCTGATCAGGCTCCTAGTTTCTCCTGTAACCACATTTGATGACCCTGCAAGGAACAATAGATTCACATGGTAAATTTTCATTTAAAAAATAATCAGGTTGTCTAAAAATAGCATAAAACAATAACATTAAATGATATTACGAGACTGTTTATGTGCATGTTTTTCACCACAAACTTCTAGACAAAATAACTGAACAGAATCTAATAGCATTAAACAGTAAATAGTTTTATCAAATCAATGTGGGCAGGTGCAGTTTCATTTTCCCTTTATATAATTCTTATTCAACACAAGAAGTCCCAAACTTCAGACTGGCCAGTTTTTATTTCCACAGAACAGAATCTGTCATGAAGTAACTAGAATGAAGTTTCATTTATCACTTGAATGAATCAAAATCTATAATTCATGCTTCAACATACTGAGCGCAAGTTTTCTTTGTATGAAAAGTTTTCATTCCATCCGTTTTCAACATGGAGAGATGAAAAGAATGACATGAATCATTAGGTTCTTTACAAACTGCTCTGCAGGAATGTTGCTCTCTTCAGTATGATCTAGTTTTTAGTTTGGAACAATGAGAATAATCTTAAATGTACAGGATAAAAGTGTACAGCGTCTTGCCAAAATCCAAATTCCAGCATATGCCAGTACAGCAAGGACTTGTTAATAGTTTTCTGTGAAGTGAATTGTGTCAGACTGTTTATAGGTACCTCTAAGTTAAATAAATTTGAGTTTGTACATTTATTGCAGTTTAATTTTTAAGACCATCATATTTAAATTAAATTCAGTATGTGGGGAAATTGTGGTCTGCAGGTTTCCGAGAAGATTAAACATGTGGGTCACCTGGTTTTGTGAACCATCGATAATAGCGATTAGTAGTTTCATAGCTCATTTAACTTCAGAGACCTTATAATATTGTTCAAAACAGATAGTTTCAGATACTTTTATTACTCTGTAAAGATTTTTAAAAGGTAATTTGAAGGCTGAAGGAAAAAAAAAAAAAAAAAAAAAGCAGCTTTTAGGAAGGAGTGAACTGCTTCACAAATATGTTTGTTCCTTTTCTTGTAAACAAATAGAAACTGCTGAATTATGTAAAAAGATGGAAGATGAACATTTAGGGTCATTGCAAAATAGAAGCTGCTAGTCAATATACATTATACTTCACCTGTCCAGGTAGCAAACAGGTTTCCCTATTAAACTGATGGATTTTGTTCTTTCCTTACACTAAACAATATTGTTAATTGCACGTACCATAAAGAATGTATTTTCCCATAGGTTTCAGGAGGGAATATCCACGGTTGCATTCTTCACCACAGAGGCAATCCAGGACAATATCAACACCTTCTGGGGATAACCTGAAGACAAGCATTTGAGAATTACATCAGATTTGAAGAAAAACCTCACACCCCACACACATTTATGAAGAATTACTATAATACTAGGGAAACTGGAGTTTGAAAATTTTGATGAAGTCTGATAAAATATTAAATGTGATAAATTTACAATACCAAGCATTCTTTTTCTTTGAAAAACTTACACATTTCCACACTAACAAAATGACTACATACTGACAACTGTACAGCATAGCTTAGGCAATTAAGAACTTCTATCAGTATGCAATTAAGTTTTACAGGATCTTTCAGATGTCAATGGAGAAGAGGTGGTCCGTTTCCATGGTGCCAGGTTCCATCTACGTGGCCTGCCCACCAATTTGTGTTCTAATTGCACTGCTATCAAGCAATGAAAGCAGAATTCTATTGGAATGGATACTACAGCAAAGTTAAATTATTTTGCATGACCATAACTGGGCTACCAGATATCTATCATGTCAATAACAACATGCAGTGCCAAGATTTTTTTTATTGCCCTTCAAAAATCTACCACCTCCGCCACAATCAAACCTGTACACTTGGGTTTGTTAGCTGGACAGAGTAATACTGATCCACTAAGGCAGCTTTGGGACAGGAGAAAATGGTTGACACTTGTTTTAAATGACCATGGTTGTAATTTTACTTGTCATAATCTTATAAAAAAACTACCGGTATTTCAGTTCAAACCATATGATCAAATTATTTTGTAACCTACTCAGATGAGAAGTTTGAGATCTTGAGTCATGTGACAGCCCAGGTATTGTTATCCTTTGGAGTTTTCATGTTAATTATCTGCTTCCTGTCACTCACTTCCTTCTCTGACCTGCCAATGCATTGCATTCATTCTATATGTTCCAATTCACACTCCTTTCTATTGATGAAAGTGATTAACTCCATGCACTGTATCATGCACAGATCATGAGAGTACGAGTCAAACTTGTGACCTCCAAACAGTCAAGCTTCTCAACCACACTACTGTGAAGACATTATTGCTACTAACAGAACTCCATTTTTCAAAGTGTGAAGTATTAATCTGCAATCAAATTTTTTTAAAATTATTTACCAATTTTAATGAATTAATATTTTTAAAGCTGGCCCCCATCCTATGTAGCACACAGCAAAGATTAGTGCCTTCCAGATTCAAAATCGGGTGCTCGTCTAATTGTGAATCAACACCTCGGAAGAATGTATGAAGTCATTTCACTGAACCATACTTTTACCATTCTAGTGGGTGTATTTCCTTTCCAGATTCACACTGGTACCAACTTGATAATAAATATTAAGAAAAAACCATTTCCTCCAGGCTAACAACCCGTCTGAAGGACATTTGATTGCTTTCAAGTCTTTCAAAAAGACAAATGCAAGACCACAACAGGACACATGCCCAATTCTTGGAAAGTGAGCATGATGAAAAAACAATGTGTAAATTTAGGAAGATCATGGCATTTCAGTGTAAAATTGAAGTTGCTGCCTATCTCTTAGCATTAAAATGCTCTTCATTTGGTTTAGAAATCTGGTGTAACAATCAAAACATTATTAAAAATGCCATTTTGAAATTCCTATGAGATTAGATGAAAGAAGTGCACAACCTTTCAAGGTAAAATGAAGGGTTCAAGTTGAAAGAAACTCTTGCATTATGTTTAACAATTTCCCAACCATACAGTACTTTAGACAACTTTAAATTGTCTTGTGGGAAAGTTTATTTACTCCTACTGTAGCTGAACAAAGCATGAGGTCCATTTATATACTCTTTAAAGGATGTAGGTACTCACTTGCGCACTTCACTGACATAATCGCTTCCTCGTTCAAGTAAATGGTTGATACTGGACTTCAGATCTTCGTGCTTTCCTTTTGATGCAACTCCAAAAACTGTAACGTCATCTACAGTTCGAGATAGTTGGGCAACAGCTTGTCCCTAGAAGTAGAAATTGTAGATTGTAATGAACCGAAACAGACCGTACAGAAAAATGGAATAAAATGCATAGTTTAATATAAATAGTACATACACCGTATTACCTCGACATCTCAGTTCTAGAAACTACGAGCAGCAGAAAAATTTAGTTTTAAAACTCGTACAAATTGTAAGCATTACAATGTGAGCATTCAATGATATTGAATTGATTGAGCAAAGTATAAAAAGTTTAAAAGAAATTCAGTGGAGAGGGAAGGATAACAAGGCCTTAAGTTTTCTTGAAGTTAAAGTACCACTTTGATATAAATAATTTGTAAGACATTTGGATATCTGAAAGAAGTGTACGGAAGGCTTATCTGTTTGACATGTGGAAATAACCTTGACTGCAGTATTACAGTGACAGGAATTTCAAACAAAACCTACTTCTTAGATATCTGAACTACTCAATGAAAACTAGGAAAGTAAGAAGGCACTTGCTGCTTCAGTTTATTTCAGCTGTGTAACAGCAGTAGCAGCTATTACTGAGGGAGGCGAGAGGGGGGGGGGAGGAGGGGAAGGAGGGGAGTGGGCAGTCCCTCTCCCACTTTGGAGAAAATCACATTTTAATTCCATTTTACCCAGCTGAAACTAGGAATTATAGGAGTATTTTTTATATTCACACATTACTTCTATTTATTTGTAATATTATTCCTTTGGTGAAAGTTTTATTTAGTATTGAATCAAAATCTAAAAAATCTATTATTACTGCATGTAAGTTGATACACTCAACCTTTATCTTTCTGTCGAAATTTGCTCTGAGAGCATCAAAGAACTTGCCATTTTGTAGCTTTTTTCTGTTTTGATCACCGCCCGCTATATCCCATAAACCCTTGCCCCCACCCACTTCTAATTCCCAATCGCCATACTGTGCAACAGTAACAAGTAGGAACATTAACGATACCACTTTCAGGACAATCTATAGGACACACTCCACGCAATTTGTTGAAAAGCCCTCCAGCATGTAGAGCAATGCATCCTGTCAAAAAATACCTTGACAACAGCAAGATCTCACCTGTCAGTTCGAAAGGGCCTGGATGAAGAAACTAAGAGTTATCTGTAAGACTAAGAAATCTAGTGTAGTTTGATATGCTGACAGTACAATGTGTAATAGCAACAATGAACAGAAGCTACTCACTCTTCTGGACCCGACACTGGACCAGCATGACAGGAAGATCAGACGTAGTTATGTACGGCCCGGAGGCATTCCCGAGCAACATTAGCGCGAATTTTAATAACTTTACCCTATATTGTGTGAAAATTTAATAGCTTGCATGCATCTTGCTACAGGGATACTGACTCCAGTGTTTCCTAGGTCCCACAACATTACGTTAAAGACTATCCCTGGTGTCGTCCGGCCCCGCGGTGTAAGGGGCAACACGTCCGCCTGTTACCCGGCGGCCCCGGGTTCGATTCCCGGCTGAGTCAGGGGTTTTTAATCGTGCCTGCTGTATAAAACTGTATTGCAAACATGTTTCATTTAGTGTTCAGAATAATTAGCTTTAAAGAAAATTATTTCAATTCATACGGCAAACCGAAAGTTCAAGATTTTAATTTTCTTGCTTTTCAATTTGTTTGCCGGCGCACCGACCCCGATATATCTTATGACGACAATGGAAAAGGAAAGTGTTAAGAGGCGGAAGAAAGCTGGGGAAAACTATCTGCAGGGTTGCAGACAGTAGGATTAGAACCCACCATCTCCCAAATGCAAGCCGGCAGGTACGCGACCTTAACCGCGTAAGCTCGTGCGGTCGAGATTTGTAAGCAAGTAATGTTGATGCTATGCTTTTAACTCGCGACGTCGTATTAACCACCACTTCACGAACGCAGGATTAGAATACGGGCGAGATGAGATTGAGCTTCATAAACGGGAAATTAGCAATTAAATTCCGTTCAGGATGGATTGACCACAGACGGACGCGAGCTCGTATCCTGGACAGCTGTTTCTCGAGCAGCACCTGTTGCCCATGTTGGCCAGCTGCCAGCCTCATCGCGTGCTAGATTACATCTTCCATCCTCAACGACCCCTCACTTAAACCAATAGTGTACCGACCGCGCGACCAGACTTCATTCATTATCTGAGAAGGAAGGAACGTATTACGTCCAGAGCACCCTAATCTACTCGAGGGACTTGACGGGACCAGACACTGACGCCATAGCCTGTTTTTGTCTCGGACCAAGGTCCGTGCGCATAGAAAAGTCTAATGTTTTGGGGACCATCCCCAATTAACATCCATTTTAAAGATTTAATTCAAATTGAAGACTCTCTGAAACCAATTTGTTAGTCTATTAAGAGTTGTTAGATATTCACATTGAGCTTCATCCTCAACTCTGCACATTTTTTACAATAATCTTGGACATACTGTTATGCTTTCCTTTTCTTCGAAGGTATAAAATTAAACCTTAAGAGGGGGTATAGTTTAGGGTAAAACTTCGTAGCCTACCGTGAAGTGAAAAAATTAATTCACAACGAAACTAGTTGTGTCTCTAAGGAAGATTAATGTAAACAAGCAGACCTACTGTGGTCAAAGCTGCCTATTATTCTACTCAGTACGGTACCTCGAGACTTTCTTCCTCACATGGTTCATCGTACGTCCATTTTTTCATATGGAAAAACATAAGGATTGCGATTTACCTAGAAACTACGACTAGGACGAATCAGATTAAGTTTTTTTTTACAATAGGTTTTCCGCCGCTCTGACACCGTCTTATGGTGATGATGCGATGGGAAAGTGCTAGGAGTGGGAAGGAAGTGGCCGTGGCCTTTAGATACAGCACTTGCTTAGTGTGAGGGTTCCTTCTATACTAATAGAAAGAGATTTGAGTTTGTAAGGTGTAGCCTCAGAAACTAGCGGATACTGGACCTTTTCTGAAATATATTTCACCATTTGAAAGAACATAAGCAATAAATCATCCCTGATGACTACTATTTTCCATTCCTCCCCTGAAGGGGAAGGCGGGCCTCCTAGACTGTGACGCCGTCTCTCAGACCAGGAGATTTGTATCGGAGAAAGGAGATGTGCGGAGAAGGTTAGAGGTTTGGTGGCCGTGGCCTATACTAGGAACTGTCCCATCATTCGCCTTAGTACAGGAAATGGAAAACCACGGATAACCATTCTGAGGACAGCTTACGGTGGGGCGCAGCCCCTCTCCTGCGAAATACAGAGTTCTGAGCACGGACTACCCATGGCTACATGCGGGCTGAGACATCTCTGCATCCACCGACCCCTGAATATGAAAGGGACTCACGAAAAGCGCGACTGAAAAATATGGAAATGGCACCAATAAATCTGAATGTACGTTTGCCGGTCTGTATTTTTTCACGTAAAAACGAATCAACTAACGGAATTCGAATTTAAAAGGAGAGGAATAAAACTAGTTCTTTTTTCAGAGGACAATGTATTCATGAGAACTAGAATGAAGATATAGGTGAGAAATTACCAGGACATCAATTTACTCGTATTAGGAACTAGACGTGAGGCTAGTTAGCAGAGTAAATTAGGTTCATAAAAAAAAAAAAAAAAAAAAAAAAAAAAAAAAAAGTATACCAACAATTTATCCTTAAAATTTTCCAAAACTTAGGAAGACATTCAGGAAGCATAAAACGGGAGAATAATTACAATAGTCAACGCTACATTGTGGCAGCCAAGCCTCTAATATACCATGTAATGCACGGCGCTACTAATCAATGGATAATCACACGCCAAGTCGAACACTGAATACCCACCCATCGCACAATTATGCAGTTCATCTGATCTTTCATCACTCTGGAGATGAGTCTATGAAGGATTACCATGCCGAGCATGAAAAAATGAAGTAATTTTACGATCTAAATGGTTTTTTTCCTTTAAAAGTACACCAAGGTCGAAGCCCCTAGCTTACCACTGTGGTAGAAAGACAAATATTTCATTTGTATAATGTTTTACACTGAAGTCTTACTAGTTTACAGCAGGAATGCACAACCTTAAAAAAAAAAAAAAATGAAATTGCGTATGGCTTTTAGTGCCGGGAGAGTCCGAGGACATGTTCGGCTCGCCAGGTGCAGGTTTTTTTGATTCGACATTCGTAGGCGATCTGTGTCTTGAGGATGAAATGGAGACAACACATACACCCACCCCCGTGGGAGCGAAATTAACCAATGATGGTTAAAATTCCCGACCCTGCCGGGAATCGAACCTGGGACCCCTGTGACCAAAGGCCAGCACGCTAACTATTTAGCCATGGAGCCGGACTGCACAACCTCAAACCACGGCTTTCACTTCTACATAAGAGTAACAAAATAATCATACGAAGTATTGTTAAAGTATTTAGGAAAAGGCTAGGAAAGCAACAGATAGGGAATCTGCCACCTGGGCGACTGCCCTAAATGCAGATCAGTATTGATTGAAAGACCTTAATCCCTTAAAACGTAACTCAATCAGAACAGTTGAAGGTATAAATACTGGCTTTTTTAAAGGGGCCTAACATCGAGGTCATCGGCGCTGAAGGTATAAAAAGCAACAACAACTCTGCTTCCGTGTGCAGGTATTGATTTGACACCATCTAGCCTGCCCGTGTGTTACAGTAATTTCGACGTTTTGTTTTACTCAACCAGACGCCACAAACAGAATAGCAGACAATTGTGTGTGTTTGGACCCCCAGCAGCTTCACCATCAGCTGTCATAGATGGCTAGGTGTCAATGAAGAGGTACTAGGGAAATTAGGAGTGGGGTAGTTTCACGTTGCTTTCCTCATCGAGCAAGAATTTCCTGTGATCCAGTTTAAATAGGAGCAACACTTTCCCGCCATTCATAACAGGAACTGGCTACATAAGGAACGAGATTACTAAATCTAGTATCGGTCATACCTGTCACACACACCTGCTGTTAAAGCCGTGGATGAGAAACAGGCCAATGAAAGTAACAAGTCTGCCCTACCCCATACCAGAAGACAGTGCAATGAACACTGTCTCACCAGCAAAGACATAAGGGAAGTTAGTTTTCTAACGATATTTGAGTGTCAAATCAAATAACGTGACCACTACAAATGAAGGGCACGAGAGTAGAGAAGTAGAACATGCATGTTGAAAGAAGACCATAGCGCTTATTTAATAGTATCTGGTTTGATAATTGTGGTGACTAAGTGTAAGATGAAGTTCCATGTAACATGAGTATGAAAAACTAGTTCCAAACCTAAAAAAGATGATAATCAGTATTTTTAAAAAAATGAGGAGCCATAAAATGCGGGAAAACTCTCAAAGTCTAATAATGTTCGAGAGTAAAGACAACATGAGTTGACGAGGGCAGGCAGAGCAGGAGAGGTAAGAGGTTCATGGCCTATACGGAAACAATGTCAGGTTCTGATAGGATCGCGTGGTCCCACAAGTTCTGCGTCAGTCGCATTGTCTCAGGAGAGGACTTACGGGAGAAGAGGAAAACAGGATCAGACGAACAGATTCCTTACATGAAAGGAAGTAAAGTCATGTCGAAGTGAAAGATGTGCATCTCAGTGCGATTTCCTTTTCTCCTCAGTTAAGAATCCCCAGCGAAAGTCCATGGAGAGACTAGTTGTTCGAGAAACAGGAACTGGATTAGCAGGTGTATTCTTGAAACACGTAATACTTTGAGCAACATACTAGAAGATACAAACAGTATGCGAATAAGAGTTTGTAGTTTTACGTCCACTTACTATTTTTCGGGAGGCGACGAGATGTCGGAATTTTGTCCCGCAGGAGTTTCTTTTACGTGCCAGTATATCTATAGACATGAGACTGGGATATTTAAACATTTTCATGAATAGTACGGGACTGCACCAGAATCTAATCTAGCAACTTTGAGCTACTCAGACTGGCAGGAAAGAAGAAAAAACGCGGGAACATAACTGTAAACATGGCCTTTTTATGTTAAGACTAGCACATTTCAGCTTGGAGGACCCTTTTCGAATGGCGTAGTTGGTAAAACTTACGATTATCATACTTCAGCTTAATGCATAAGTGATAGACTTAGATATTCTCCCTTACGTACGAACAGCGATTATATTTTGCTTCCGAGTAAAGTCACTAATCCATGTGATAATTCCACAAGATTGTCAAGAAAACTAAGTTTCCATTTCAATAGATTCTTTACAATGCAATGGATCTTGCACAATCATTAGAATTACAGTGGCAGTAGAAGAATTCGAGGAGCGTCAGAAACTAGTTTAAAATCTTCAATTTGCCCCACACCACACAATTTAAGCATCGTCCTTCCATTTTCAAGTACCAAGTCACACTGATTGCAGCTCTGTATGCCAGTGTGATACAGCGACGGTTCAGGTATTTACCATTAACAGGCCAATGAAGTAATTTTAATTTCAATCTATAGAAACTTAGTTAAAACAATAGGAAATCTTGTTTGCATTAATAATGATCTGAGTTCCATACAAAATGCCCATTCGTAATTGTGTAAGAGCTAGAGCCAGAAAAGTGTTTGGGATAGACTGAGCCCCATTTTACTACGGCTTATGAAGTACTGGAGATCAGTCTCCTCTTGTTGTACAGATGCCATGCCTGACAGAAGTTCCAGAATATCTTCAAGGTTAATATTTTATCGATTTCTAGGAATACTTCTGTAGGTGTGAGAATGCACCTGAGGGTAAACAGAGGTTTAAACACTTCCCACTCGCGATAGAAGTCCTATTTTTAGCAAGCAGGGAGGTTCCGCTTCCTCAGGCTCGAAACATTTCGTGACGTGGCCAGCTAGCGCCGGGTAGAACCATCAACAGAGCCCGCCGAAGTCCTACACACTGAAGTACTCCGAGTAAGTTGTCATGTATCGTTTAAAAAGGTTCTCTGAGAAACTGTACAAGGAGCTTTACATTTAAATCACAAACTTGTGAACTTTCAGCGAGTATGATGAACAGGCCTCTTGAGATTGGGAGGGGGGGGGGGGGAGAGAGAAAACCTATAGTACTTAATACAGTCAACGTAAAATTCAAGTAATTTGCCCTTCTTCAAACTATAGTAAAAATACTTCCACATCTATCAAAGAAACGATAAAGTATAAAAAATGTTTTCTCTGCAACACGGAAGATAATGTTTCTGGGCTTAGAAGACTAGAGAGTACAGTTTCTTTGGCTGTTCCCCTGTTCCTTACAACACGCAGGGGTACATCATTTCACTCCACCCATAGGGAGATAAAAGAACTCCGATGATAATGATAATAATAATAATAATAATAATAATAATAATAATAATAATAATAATAATCATCATCATCATCATCATAATCATATAATAATCATAATCGTATGGCCTCAGCTACCGTTTGCAGACATTTCGATTTGACGCCATCTGGCTGTCTGCTCGTCAATTTCGACGTTCCGTTTTACTCTAGGTCCGCTAGATGGCAGACAGAGTAAACCGGATCTCTTGGGCGTCTATGGCTGAGATTCAATTAATTTTGTCGGGTAAACACCAAATTTATCACCAGAGATCTTTTACATGTCGACATCCTACGACATGGAGTGTCGAATGGACTTTTTTCCGCCCTTCAAAAATCCGACTACCTCTGCCGGGTTTGAACCCGCTATCTTGGGATCCGGAGGCCGACACTACCACGGATCCACAGAGGCAGCTCAAAGAACTCCGATGAACCGGAAGAAAAATTTGCCTCCACAAAAGAATGAATGGGAAAATGAAAATCTATACCTCTTAATATAATAAAAATTGTAAATTAGTGTAGTTCTGAACATTTTCTGAAGTGACTAACCAACAACATTTTATAGATCTGGGCAGTATTTCTAAACTGCCGGGTCGTGTAGGATCAGTTATATCGGGCCGCGAGAAACTTTGCTGAAATTTGTCCTTTTACTTTTTCAAGCATTTTTCACTAAGACATTTTTGTAGTGGAAATATTCCTAGAAATAATTTTCGCGACTGTAAAAAAGAAAAATCGCAGTCCCAGATAGACAAATCTTAACATCTGTTTAGCAAATATCCGTGACTGTGCGAATTTTGAATGGTCGGGAATTTTAGACATAGAAATCATTCTACTGCCGGGAATGGGAATGCCGCCAGTTTTGACCAGTTATAAAAATTCCTTAGAAGACTATTACAGCAATGGGCGATGAATCCTCTTGTTCTCAACACTGAATGAAATATATTTGTTGGAAACTTTTTTACGAGTAAATTTGTTTTGACCGGGACTTCAACTCATCGAAAAGGAATCTACCGGGCCGCAGTTTACGGCATGAAACTTTCGCCAGATCTACGAAAGCTCGTTAGAAAAAAAAGTGGGACAAAAAAAATGCCTAACTGAACTGGGACAGCGTGACAGCGCTCCAGTGAATGGTGGTAAGAAATTAGACTCGAAGCACACATTTCAATCAACATTATGTACCACCACATGGAAGCCATGGTAACCAAGGCCAGTATAAACTGTACTTTTATTGACAGCACAACAGCTCTGAGCACACAGGATCGATCCAACACTTTGAAGGTCTGTACTTTATTATAGTACTTGCAGCCACGACATTTTCACCGAAGAGATTAATTTAACACGCAGCAAACAGGGGTTCATTCAACCTAAAGGAAATATTGAGAACATTCTACGATTACCTTGTGCCGACACTTTAACACTGAATAAATTCAACTGAAAAATAAAAAAAACCAGTAAAGGATTGCGTGAATACTTTTTAATTTATAGCAGGAAACTTTCTAGTTTACCGGTAATTAAGGTACCGAATAACTGAATTATTAGTTCATCTGGACATTGAATTAGTAGAAAATTGGAAGAGTTCGACCCCTCCAATAACCAAGTGTCTACAAGAGAGTGAAGGGCTCTGAAATTTGAGAAAACTGAAGACCTCTCAGGCTTTTCCTTTCCTCCCCTGACCCCTTTGTCAATTTTTGTTCACTTCAGGCGGTATTAGACGTACAGAGCATCTGCTTTATGGTCACTGTTTAATTGAAATTAATAAAATTACTAGCAGTTTCCTGCTGGCTCCGCCCGCAATGTACAAAGTATGGTGGTGTTCGTTACTATTCTCACGGATGTATTTGCAAAGTTTCGAGTTAATGAAATAAAGCACATGATCTGCTGTGGTAATAGAATGTAATATTACGTCAACAAAACACTTTAAAATACATCGCACAAAGAAATTTAATTAAAACGTTCCTTGGAACAACACTACTTGCCGAACTGTTAAAAAGTCCTTCAAAGATCTTCGTCATGGTGACAAATGTACTCGTAACTTTTCTCCGAATCTACCAATTTAAGTACTTATTACCTTAAAAGACAGCTCTTGATCCAGGGAGTTTTTAGACCAAAACGAACTGCGTACCTCAATTAGAAGGAAAATTACGATTGCTTCAATGAGAAATGTTGAAGAAATGAGACGTCAAATTGAATGTGCACTCATAACTTTCCTCAGAATCAACCAATTTCAATAGTTAAGAGCTAAAATGAAAGAGCTTGATCCACTGAGTGTTCTTGGGCCAAAACTAACTCCGAGCCTCAATTAGAACCAAAGATAGGGTTGCTTCAGAGAGAAATTTAAAAAATCAAAATTTGAGGAAGATTGAAGTTACGTGATTTATAGTACCTGATGACAAATCTGTGCATGAATACCTTTCAGTTAAAAAAATGAAGGAAATCGACCCGACAGAATGGCCGGACTGACCGACTTTAGTTTTCATATTTTTTAATATATATATATATATATAATATTTTGGTTAATGCTAACTACTACGTTCGTCCCCCATCACACTGACGTTATGCTACAGCACTTCGTTATAGTGGACTAGAGCGAAGTCTGAATACACTTAGACATTTGAAGAAAGAAAAAAACTTTAGTAACGGGACCACCAATTTTTTTTGTAAAACGAGCGACCACTTCTGTGGTTAAAAATATAACAAACTGGGTTATAAAGGCCGTTATTTGGTCTCGACAGTTTGATTGGCACGCCTTTCCTGCTTGCTTGTTGTTTTAAGGGGCCTAACATCGGTCATCGGTACGCCTTTCCGAGTAGCAGATTGTCTCAATTTCGAAGTAAAAGAAAGCGAAATGATTGTCTTATCAAAATGTGCCAGTCCACATGACTAGCCCAAAAGGCACGACCGAGGGAGAACTGTACACGCACACTGCCTAATAACCACCCAGTCTATATTTTTTGATCTGCGACCTTGAAAGCCTTAACTGGCAGGTATGGTTGTTTGAAGTATGCGGTAGGATATAAAGTCAAATTTTAGCTTGCTGCAACTTCATGTGCCGGGTATTATTGCTCATTAATGATCTCCAAGACAAGATCGTTAACCGGAAGAGCAACCACCAAACTGATTCAAGCTAAGATGCTACTGGAACGCTCATATCGTTAAGAATTTGAGATTTCCTACTAGAGGGAGACTATCCTGACTGCTTTCGATATTTGCCAACCGTGAAACACTTAAGCTTTCTTCCCAGGAACTACATTATTTCGCTTCTTATCTTTATCTGCTCCTCAGATACTATCAGTTTGGCTTTCTCTTCAGCAGATTCTTCTAGAATGTTTGGATGTTGTCAGATCCCTGAACTCCCTGCTGTTGTGAATGAACTGTTCTTAGCCTCCACTCACTGCGTGGTCGCCTTTAATCGTAAGACTCATACCAAGATATTTTTTGTCAATCGGTTCATTTTTACTAGATGCCCATAGAATTTCACCGTTTTCGCACTGTACCCGTGGTATTTTCGGTCTTCCCGCCATCCTCCTCCCACCCCCCGCTTTTGTACCATGCTCCGTCTGTAGTTTTATGATCCAAGCAGCGTTACCAACCGTACTATCTTACGATCCAACTCGCGGATTGAACGCCTATTGTACGATCCTACGATGTGTCGTAAATTTTGTGTTTTCCCTTAAAATGCGTAGATTTGTTCCTTATAATCGTGCAAGTTGTATTCTATCATAGATGACAAGATTGAGAGGGAGAAGCTTTTCGAATAATGAGAATTTACCAAGAATGGGCTCTTTCCTTCGAGTTTCTTCACGGTCTCGCGCCTGTACTATAATCAGTGGATCATAGCATTCGCCTTCAGCAGATTGACGATAGCGGGAGGAAATTATTTGTCATTGTCAATGATATCAATGGGCAAGTTGCAGGAGGTGAAAAACTCGTTTGGTGAATGTAAGTTTCCCGCACTTACAGAATTTTCACTGTTTTGTCACTCCCTCACTGGAAAGCTGATTGTGAAAGAATATTAAGAAAAATGAATCTCATTAAAGTCAAATACAGGAATAGGCTAATTATTTCTACGGTGAATGGATACTTGCTGGCCAGTCAGTGTGTTCGAGTCAGTGGTACGTGTAAAGATTTCAAACCGTTTGAGAACATGCTCAGAAGGATGACTAAAGCACAGTTGCACAATCAAACAGCAATCTCAATCACAGGTACTTCAGAACCGTTTGCTGTAAATGTGCCTAGAGGTTCCATAGAGGAAGATTTATCATGATGACTATTTCCAGCTATGATTTACGTCACTTCAGTGACCATCTCATGTTTACTGCTTCTTTACAAATAACACATTTCTTGAGTAATCTAAATAAAATTATTTTCGTATCCTTGATACTGTCTCTCACATATTAGCGGCAAATTGCTACGCAATTGAGCTATTGAGTCCGTAAAGAGACTTATCGGAGTGAATATTTCAAGTTATTTTAAGTTGTAACAATCTTCTCTTTAAAAAATACGATCTTTCGGGGTTATTGCACGATCCTGACCCTCCCACAGGTTGTCAACGCTGGGCCCGAGGAGTTTCCTTTAATCGAATTTTAATTTATTCACAATCTATATTTTGTACAAATTATCAGGCCTCTATTATAATAGCACATTAGTTGATTTGTTCAACGAACGGTGTGCTTTTCATAATAGTTTTGTAAAACTAGATTAGAAATTTCAGTTTTTATCTCATGAAACCAGTTTACCCCTTCTTCAGAAGCACGTTTACAGATTTGGAAGGAGTAAGGTAAGGCCTATTATGGAAATTTGATGTCCGAATCATCGAACAAAATCCAAGATTAATTGTAACTGTTTTAATTTTAAGTTATCTTGAATTTATTAACAGGAAGTTAATCTTCCTGGCATGCAACATCATGCTTTTGTGTTATCAGCAGTGCTCCAGCTAAGAGTATACAAGATAAATATTTTAAGTTACTGAAGAATTTATATTACCCAGTGTAACTCGTAATAGATTTGCTTTAAAACTACGAAAATTGTCATCTGGGAAAGATTATGTACGTGATTTGTTATGTCAAATGTTTATCGTATGTTCAGTAAGGTAATGTGTACTTGTAATCTCTGAATTTGTAACATTATCTGTACCTTTACGAGCGAATATTGAGTAGAACAATATTTCCACAAATCTCCTGAACGTCTTCGTTCATACAGACGTTAATCGTGCGTACAGCTGTTCACGCACATGACTCCCTCTGGATATTTTGGTGTGGAGTTTCATTAAACCCAAGGATGTGGAGTTTTATTAAACCCAAGCTTTATTGCGTCAATCGTTGAGGTGTTCAATTAGAAAATTAGTTTAAGGTTCCTTTTCCACTGCGTAACAGTCTTTCACGCAAAGTGACGCGGCAGAAATGCAATGAAGCGTAACAGATTGTGGGTACATTGTAGTCTTCCACTCAAGAGGAATATTGCCGTACTTTCTCGTAACCGTTGTTGCTAAAGGGAACTAGGAAACCTTCAGTAGCTGCTGGTATCGCTTGAGTAATGAGAATTCCACTCTTATGATGAGCAATCTACTTCTCCGCAAGCGACCATTAATCTCATTTAAAAGTATTTCCCATTTCGTTGCTACCATCAAGGGCTAGCATTTCGGTCTCTTGAGTTACGAGGAAATAAACTGGCAGAAGTGCAGTTAGAGTCTGGAAGAACATTTACAATACTACCAAATGCAATATAGGAAATAAAAACCAACCAAGCCGTAAAATAAAATCTCATTCAAATGAGAGAACTTAGCCTCTGCACTGGCTTTCGTTGTAGGTTTAGTTCAACAAATTATAATATTTCCATATAATAAGGATCAATCAGGTAAGAGTAATTTGAAATACTAAAAATGTAATTGAAATAGAACATTTTTTTTCAAAATTGAGTTCGGCGAGCTAGAAGGGTACTTGTCTTAAGCCCCAATTTGTTATTTGTGGAGTGCATCACCATCTTGTGATGATAAATGAACATTCAATATCACTTACGCTATACAGGGTTTTTCTTTCGTGAGCAGGGTTTTAATGGGGGAGAAAGAAGACTAAGGGGACCCAAGGAAAGTACGCGATCCGGATGGAGGGCAATATATAAACAGTTTTCGGATCTCTGCTATAAACAGAACTGGACTTCGGTGCGGGTTTCATTATTAAACTAAGAGGGTCACGGCCATACCTACCACGATCTAGTCAACTTAAAACTTAATTATTCACATCACAATTTCTTTAGACACACGGGCTACAAGCATACGAGATGCTAAACTTTGTAGCCTGGTGACAATCGTCAAGGCATCCAGTCTATATGGTCTGATACAGTTATTCGGCAAGATACGAGAGGCGGTGGTAGTGTACAATTTTATCACTAGATTGCATGCAAAAAAAAAAAAACACGCCTGGATTCAATTCCAAAATTATCCACAGTATTCATATGGAGCGAGTGCAAATGACGCTGTTTGTAATTCGTCCGTCGGATGGAGACGTTAAGCCTTTAGCAGCGGCAGATGCTCTACATATTGAGCTACTGTGGCCTTCATGTATCTTATGTCGGCTGCGATTTAGCTACGCCCCGTACAACTCACTCGCTGAGGGTCATTCGAATTTAATATCTTTCATGGCCAAATTGTAAAACTTTCGCCTTACTAGACCCTGTCGAGTACATATAGAGGTTAAGTACGTAACAAAAACTTCTGCGTTCTCCCTAGAAGATTGACATCGCGAGAAGTTTTAATTTTTTCCCCATGGTGAGATAAACATATCAGGAGGCAGGCCATAACATATTTGAAATGTGAGTTCATACAAGCTGCAAGAGTTTTAAAATGTACTGAAAAATACCGTGAGTAAATAGTTCCTCAGCCGTTCTGAAATATCTATGTTATAGCAACAATAGAGTTGTCTTCTCTGTATATGAATAGAAAATAATTACATGCTTCGTGAAGTGGGTGCGCTGCAAGGGCAGTGATTAAATATGCGGTGAAGTTACTTTATCGCACATGTGGGGTAAATTAACTATTTCAGTGTCCAGGACAGGCCTACTTTACAAACATTTTCAGATGATTTAGCAGATCGGGACTATTATCCGGCCCGTTTGGTTGAATAACCAGTGTACCGGTTTCAATTCAGACGGCCCAATGTTAGATTCCCAGCCGGTCTGGGGATTTTTACCTTCGTGTAGTGAATTCCTCTGGCTCAGGGACTGGGGTGTTGTTAGTCTTTATGCATTACTTCGCCTCCAGGCAACACACTACCAACACAGAAACCAGCAACAGCGAATACATCGCTACGTAGTGTCAGAAAGGGCATCCGTTCGTAAAACGGGACCAAAACCCGATCCTACTCATCCTCCTTGCCCCCCACCCCTACCCCCACCCAAACAAGGCCGAAATCGTTAAGTTGAAACAAAAAACGGGGGCCAAGAAAAATAGAGAAGTACTAGTATGTATTCTTGTTTAAAATACTGTGGAATTCATATGATCATATCAATTCGTTTCAAAATCATGACAAATACAGTAGATTTATTTTACCAGACCAAGTTAAGGATGCTTGTTGCAGTCTTCTTCACCAGTAAATGAAGTGATGTGAAATCAAACTACAGCAACGCCATTGATTCCAAATTGGCCACCTCACACTGAATGTTTCAATCTTTCACGTGCACTACGTTTTAGAAGATAACAAAGCCGGCATCTTCAGATTCATTAGTACTCCCCTGGCATTTTAGAAGTGAGAATCATCCGCTTGGGGGAGTCAAGTGTTCGCTTAAACTCTAGTCTTTAAAAAAAGTCGCCGCCGTGACTGCATTACACGCGACAGAGGCACCAGTCTGCCCTCAGGGCGAAGCAAATACAAAGGGAGAGTCGTGGAGACTATTCCCTTTTGAAGTTGTTTAAAGAAGAAATTACACCGTCGTGATTTCAAACAACGTAGATAAAGGTTATATACATCTTTAAGTGTGTTTTATCAGTTGCTGAACAGGACAGTTCAAACTGTAGGACAGCGGCTTAGCTATTCATTTGATGGAAACGGAACTAATTTTAAATAAATGAAACTGATAAAAGTTTAATGCTCTGTAGATCATGAGATTTAATTTTATATTTCGCAAGAGCGAACGCTTCGCATTATATCGTACATATCCGTTGCAATTTTGCTTCGAAATATGAGACTCCAAGAAGTAGGCAGTAATTTCATATAAAATGTAACGTAACAACTCAAATCAATCCTACCGGGCCCCATTTTAAGTAACTTGTGCAAGGAATCATTTTCTCTTCGACTAAGGAAGACATTGCCGTTAAAAAGGTTCCTGGTGGAATGCAGGGGAACAATTCCTAGCCCGCTTCGGTAAAAGTTGGCCTTAGCTAATAGTTCAGGGAGAAACTAGCAGAAATGAGCTCTTCTGGGGTTGAGAAGATATTTTTTTAAGTTTATTTACGTTGCACCGACACGCGCCTTATAGTGAAAGGGCTAGGAGTGGAACGAAAGCGGCCGTCACCGTAAGGTACAGCCCCAGCATTTGGCTGGTGTGAAAATGGGAAACCACGGAAAACTATCTTCAAGGCTACCGACAGTGGGGTTCGAACCCATAATCTCCCGAATGCAAGCTCACAGCTCCGCGCCCCTAACCACACGGCCAACTCCGCTCGGTGAGCCGAGAAGAGGCTGATGAAGTGGGATTTATGAGGTGTGCCTACCTATGAAGACTGCAGTTTGTGAAGATTCGGAAGTCGTCCTTTTGTTTTATGTTTGCCCTCCCTCTTCCCACAGACCTATCACTGGGTTTGTCCTACAGTACTGTGTTTCTCTTGTTCCTCCCATCTTCCTCCGGTTTGGCCGACTATAGACCACATCAATTCGAATTAAACTTAATCTGTTTCTGGGGTTTAATCCTCGTCCAGTACGTCATTATTTTACTCTGCAATCTGCTCACTTGTGTCTACGGTACTTGGGTACGGGATCTAACTTTCTTGAAACCTCTTTGTGGTCTTGATCCTCTACTTGTAAGCATCCCTGTTGCTAATTTCAGTGCCTTGTATTCCCCTTTCTTCCAGATCCTTCACCTCTTTGATAACAGCGAACCATAGTTTTCCTGATCTCAAAAATATCTTATCTGATTGGTCAGACTTCCCGAGTCCATTCTGTAGACATGTCCGAAGAACATTGCTCTCTTCCGAATGGTATCTTTTCCATCTTGAGAAAATTTTTTTAATGATCATCCTCAGTTCTTTGGGTTTCCTGTATATTCCTCATAATTCTTCTCCCCGCCAGTTTTAACTTCCTGACCAACCCTGTTATCACGTCTAAACGTCAGCTGTATACAAAGCGTCCGAGCGGATCGCTATCTGGTTATGTCCGAGTTTTGCATTGATCGAAATCTTGTAATAAGTGTTCATAGTTTATATGCCAATTTCATGTTTGTCGATAAAAGTGCCCATCTTAGACAGGTTCTTTTCTATATATTGCCCCAGGTATTTGAATTTCTACACTTTCTGAATCTTTTCTCTCAACTGGCATCCACTTTTTAATTTCTTTCCAATACTGATAAGCATTTGTTCTGTAACTAACAACGTTCAAAGATTCTTGTATGACATGCTTTGCCGCAATGGCAACCCATGAAATGTAAATCGCATATAGGTAATTACTTGAACGTCCACTCCCCTTTTGAGATTTTTAGTTAAAGATTGAACTATCGAGCTAATTGTACATTTATCAAGACCATTTTAATCTGAAGATTTTTGAAAATGATAGGGATATTTCCCTTTCGAACGAAAAGAGCTTCCTCTTTAGTATATCTAGCTTTTTACTCTTAACGTCTCGTGGATATTCATATATTGCATGATACGGTACAGTACCGTATTCAGGAGTAGCAGTTGTCTATATGTAGGACATTCATATCGAGACAAGTACAATAGGAGGTTATGACAATATTTTTTACCCATGAAATTCTTAATATACGCCACGGTACTATGAATGAGACGATTAAGGCTACAGTATGAATTGAAGATATGTACGAACAGAATTGGTGGCAGTGTCATGTGAGGTGAATGGAGGACAAGCTACGTATGGGAATAATGGACCGTCATGAAGGGTAAGAAGCAGAGGGAGACCACGTCGACGATGGTTAAACTGTTAATGGTTTAATGATTTATGCTTATCAAATCATTATCTAAAGAAAAATTTTAAACTGTGTTATGTTGTATATTCAGCCCGAAGGCTGGTTTGATCCTCTGCAGCTCCGCCAACAGCTGTCATAAATAGCCTAGGCGTCACTGAAGAGGCGTACTAGGGAAATTAGGAGTGAGGTCGTTTCCCGTTGCTTTCCTCACCGAGCCAGCCGCTGCTATTACATATCAGTCTTCCAAGCCCACTGAAATGCAGGCACCAACCGACCCTATGAGCGATATCTTCACACCATTCATAGCAGGGACTGGATGTATAAGCAATGGTATTACTAGCATCACTCATACCTCAGTCACTTTCATATTGCCAAAGCCAAGGATGAGACGGAGACAGGTCAATGAAAGTAACAAATTTGATATAGCCCATGCCAGAAGACATAGTGCACTGTAAACACTACATCTTGCCAGCAAGGGCATTGAACTGTTACCGAAGTTAATTTTCACACATTTCTAGTAGTATGATATTCATCTGCCTGAATTGCAGTTTGATTTTCTCATTTGTAATACGTTGAGTTTCTTTAAGTTAGTTTTGTCCCCACGTACAACAAACCAACATAACATCTTAACAGGTCCACCTACAGAAGAAACAATGACATCAAACTTGTGTCGTTAACCATACATATGTGTATAGTTTAGAAGGTATAACACTGGTTTGAAAGCAAAGCAAGTCCTTAATAATAACGACATTTGACAGTGGACTTATTTGTATCCTATTTTTGGAGGTGTACCTTATGGACCAATTTTCACTATACAGGACTTCTGCATGCATCAAATTTCTTTAGCTCGACAAATTTAGTGTTTTATTTGATGTGTATTGGCGAGTCTTTATTTGCGTTTCACATCATTACCTCTAGTACTGCCTATAACCTTTCTCCTCTCCTAACCTTCCTTACAAGAGGGAAACCGGCAATTGAGACCCATTAAACACGTACGGTACTCAATGGTTTCAGTCACCGCTGACATGTCGAGCTGTATAGATAGTCTACCACGGCGACGAACATTAATGCAGAAAACAGTGAAACTAAAGAAAATGCCCTCCGTCAAAGTAAGTCATTACGAAACTAGTTGGCTACCCACCGTATTATGTACATAAATAAAATTATCAATTAGACCCTACACCTCAAAATTTCGCCTTTCACTGAAGTTTTTTAAATCTCCGATTAGATGTGAGGAAATCTAAAGTAGGTTCAGTTCAACTTCTGCGAGTGTGTTTATCGTGGGAAAACTGCTGCTCTGAATATGTAAAAATTAATTTCAGAGTTTAACTGCTTATGCACTAGATGATACAGTGATGAGCATCTGAACAAGAGATACCTGGCTAGTAGCGTGTAACGCCTCCTTTCGCTCGGATGGCAGTGACGTAGCGTGACTGATCACACAAGCTATCGAAGGCGTTATAAAGCCTTATGACCGTCGCACAACCACACAATGTGCGGAGATTGGTGCAGGGTCCAGGGCGCGCAGATCCTCCAAAGCATTTTTCAGAATTTAGGTTCGTTGATGTTCAAGACTACACAAGCATCCTCGTGTCTTCATTATATCAATCTGCCAAAATTCGGGACCGACGGGGCGGTGCATTGTCTTGATACAGGAAAAGGTTTCTTGCACAGTGATGGAGGCGAACAAGTGTGTGGACATGATATAAAAGCATGCTTGTAACGTTAGCCGGTGAGGGAAGTTGGCAGATATACAAGCGGTCCTGTTTCATTCCACCTGATCAGTTCGCATACGAGGATACCGTCCCCACCGGCAGAGTTGTAACCTGTTGGCAAGACCGTGCTGGCCCACTGCTATGTGCTGGGAGACACTCGTTACCTCTACTCACTGACCATGCAACCTTTTTCCATACTTCGAAAGTATGGACTTTTTCGTATGCCTTCTGACTTGCGGTGAGCAGAATTACGCCTGTGGGATGTACACTCCTGTTCCCTATCGCGACGAGATCGTTCTGTATGGCATAGCTGCTCATTGCACTGAATTCACTTTTGATCTGCTTCACTCTAGGCCCATCTATCACGTCTTACCATTCGAGCTAGCGAACGGCGATCTTTGTTATCAGCATGTACTGCACGGCAGTTGACCGTGATTGTGGTAGTTTTCCCCGAATCCACATACTGGTGCAATGTAACTTGATATGATGGCCCAGGTAAACTCCATGCCTGATCTGGCCGCAATCAAATGCTCCGAGATATCTGGTCTTTCCATCCTGTGGTCAACTTGCACGGCCAGTCACTTGCTACACCGTACTATTATATTTACCGAACCACTCACAGCGCTATTTTGACAAAACTACAGCTATCTCTAATATAATTGCTCATCAATGTACACTATCAAGGAGGCCAAAACAGTAAATTAAAAATTCCTCCGTTTATTATAAGCTAAATTTGATGGTCAGTTTACTGTAATGGTCATTCCACTGTAAATCGTAAATAGTAGTATTTTTTAAAGAATGTGTGAATTTGTATATAAACGTGTTGTACTTACTATGTTCAGATAATTAGTGTAAACATTTTGAAATGCTTAAGGTTCGTACGTGTGAATTTGACAGCTGTAATGTTAAACTGGTTTTCAGTTTATTTCATTGTCCAACTCTATAAGTGATCATTGCCACCGGAAGCATTCTGATTTGTGATTTATCTGTTAATAATAAAACCATATGGAAGATTTGTAAATATTTCCAATCTATTTTATGCACGTTTACCATACGAGGAATAGCGAAAATATTCGCGATTATTATATTTTCAACGAACTTCCGATATCAACACAAATAATAGTTCCTCATAAAAATTTTGTACACGAGAAACGTTGCACAAACTGCCATTTCCCATCTTAAGTCTGGTATATTTTTACTGTAAGAGGTAAGATACTGGAGATATTCAAATGTTATTGCCGAGCCCATGGACGGCGAGCAACGCTGACGTGAATATAGTGTTCAGTCATGTTAATTAACTAATTGGAGACCTGCTTCGATGAGGGGTAAAACCGCGTGTTAATTAGCCCCTGCTGATCAGGAACATAATGAAGATGGCCATCGAAATTAGAATGAAAACTAGAAGGAATAATCACTCAAAGAATGAGGGGCGGGGGGGTGAAAAAAAAGGGAGAGTTTGAAAAGCTTAGGCCTCGAATGCCCTAATACCGCCGAGTATACAATGACCTAAGCCCTTAAAATGTAATATTACACTGACTTCTTATAGTGAGCTGGGGTGTGCTTTTCTGTTGCTGCAATTTTCGCTGCGTAGTAGGCCTGTAACTGCTGCAATTACAAAAACTAACAAGTTTAATGACGAGTTAAGGAAGTTTTCCTACTGGAAAGAATTTAATAAGGCAGATTCAGACTTCTACAGGGAAATTCTAGTTTAATTGTAGAAATATATTCTTGTCAGTGAAAAAATAATAGAATTGATAGCGTTAGGTTTGAACATTTCTGGGATATTTTGATTTCCGTCAACCTCTCCAATAAGAGCAGCTGGCATGCCACAGATTAACATCTAGTCGACATGTTGCTATGGCAACGATCTCCTCCCCACGTTCCCCATTAAATCCCGACTCTGTAGAACGCCATTTCGTACACTACCGCCGACTAGTAACTTGTGTCGAGGTAGAACTCTGCAGCACATGACCGACTATTGCTAGGTTTAGTCAACAGTTTCAGTTCGTAAGTTTTCAGAATGTATAGAGTTTTCTCATGCTGTGTATATTTCCAGAAATACTGAACAGCGTTTAACAGTGAAGTTGGAATTCACGAGGACAAATATTAATTTACAGTACGAGGCGTAATGACTGAATAACTTATCAAGGGAAATGTTAGATACAATTTTTAAGTGAAAATGAAGTGTATGGCTTTTAGTGCCGGGATATCTCAGGACGGGTTCGGCTCGCCAGGTGCAGGTCTTTCTATTTGACTCCCGTAGGCGACCTGCGCGTCGTGATGAGGATGAAATGATGATGAAGACAACACAGACACCCAGCCCCCGTGCCATTGGAATTAACCAATTAAGGTTAAAATCCCCGACCCGGCCGGGAATCGAATCCGGGACCCCCTGAACCGAAGGCCAGTACGCCAACGAGACGGACAATTTTTAAGTTCTTTGGAAATAATTATGAAAAGGCTAGGTAAATACTGATAGGGCATCTGCCACCAGGGCGACAGCCGTATGTGCAGATCACTGATCACTTATTGATGCTCTGTCAGGAATATACCAGAGACCTCTTCTGGTTGGCTGAATCCTTTCGTAACTTTTTATACAAGAACGCCAATTCTTTGTTCATAGATGCCTTCAATAATCAAGAAGGCTGCAACGGAACATGCTAATAAGCCAGGCCTTAATGTTACCGTAATTACGTCCCACTAACTACATTTGACGGTTTTCGGAGAGGCAGAGGTGTCTGAATTTAGTCCCGCAGGAGTTTACGTGCCAGTAAATTTACCGATACGAGGCGACGTATTTGAGCACCTTTGAATACCACCTGCCAAGTTGGGGTCAGAAGGCCAGCGCCTCAACCATCTGAGCCACTCAGCCCGGTAGACCTTAAATGTACTCGTGGATTAGGTTCTAGCTGTTCCTGTATTCACGAGCTGGTGCTATGGGGAGCACAAGGACGTCTTTAGACCCTACCGAACTGTTTTCAGTGTAGTCTGTCTCACATCAGACTGCCACTTCATCCCGACCCTTTCTCAATTGCCTGGGGCAGACACTGATTTTTTCCAGTCGGATGCCTTTCCCCTGGCACTAACCTTATGTGCAATGAAGTATTCACTACTGTGTGTGGTAGTTGGCAATGTGTTATATGTAAACGAGAATATGTATTAGGAAAAACACCCAGCCTGAGCAAGAATTAAACCAGATTAAAATGAAATGACGTATGGCTTTTAGTGTCGGGAGTGTCTGAGGACAAGTTCGGCTCGCCAGATGCAGGTCGTTTTGATCTGACACCCGTAGGCGACCTGCGCGTCGTGATAAGGATGAAATGATGAAGACGACATACACCCAGCCCCCGTGCCAGTGAAATTAACCAATTAAGGTTAAAATTTCCTACCCTACCGGGAATCGAGCACGGGACCCCTGTGACCAAAGGCCAGCACGTTAACCATTTAGTCATGAAGCCGGACATTAAACCAGATGATGCTTGTTATTTAAAGGGGCCTAACATCTAGATCAACTGCCCTTAATGACACGAAATGAGACGAAATGTAAGGACAATTAAAAATCCATAATCCTCCACTGACCAGAATTCAAAACGTGAGGAAGAATGTTTTAACTTCATATCCATCCATCCATCCATTCAATCAGTGGATCGCTAGGAAAGTAGAACCATGGTATTTGCCATGTTGCAGTACTAATCAAAAGTAGCGTACACTCACGGTATTCCACACATTATGGTACTACCCACAGGTAATGTAATGCGCACATGTAACACCTATGGTGTTTCGCACATTGTGCCGCTATTTACTGGCAAGGCAAACCTATGGTGTTCCTCACATAAGTGGACTAACCACAGGGACTCGCACTATCCCGTGCTGTTCCTCACATAGTGGGTACTAATCATAGCCAAGGCAGACCCATGGTGTCTCAACCATGGTGTCTCAGTGGTACGAATCACAGGTACTGTAAAATTCATCCTGAGCACACATTGTCGCTACTAATCACAAACCTATTGTGTACCCAACGTAGTAGTACTACGCGCAAATAAAATCGACCCATGGTGTTCCTGCGTGATGGTACGAATTACAAATGGTATCACTGTTCTAATTTTACCATCCCGTGGTAGCCCCTTTTAGGGGATACCGTGGGTGTATTCGTCTGCGTCCCCCACCCACAAGGGGTTGAATTAAACCAGACACTGCCAAAAATCACCGAACTGACCGCGAATCGAACGTGGGGCAGTTTAAAACGGTCACTTGGCCGACCATTCAGTCGAGGACTGGACACTTCTGACAGACACTACATTTTTCTTCATGAAAATTGCTTCGTTACCTATAAGGTATACACTTATCCGCACAAAAACTGTCAATCACAGAAGTACTATTTCACCATCCTTGTTTGAAATAGGATGAATATACTGTGCAGGTGATAGGATTCCCAAGTATAATCTCGTCGACCACCGGCTATCCACAATTTACGAATATCAGCAAGTTGTGAGAATGTATAAAATTTAACATTTCTTTACCGGCCAAATTTTGGGTGCGGTTGTGCGAGTACGTGTAGCGACACTACATTGAGTTTTCTGTTTACACAATATAAATGTAACGAAAAATACCACTGGCCATATTATACACAAATTAAATATATGGTGGTACACAGTAGGTTCAGCTATACTGAAGACGCGCACGTATCTGGTATCGAGGTTCTATCAGTTTATAAAATATATCCTATCACATTTTTGTAAAGAATACTGCTATACAATGGGAAAATGTGTAAACCGTTGTAAATTCACCATGATCAGGTATCTGTTACAGTAAGGTTCAATTTGCACAGTGTAGATCTGAACTGAGTTAAAACTAATATTTTGGCGTTGATAAAGACTGAAATAAAGTAACATTTCTGGCCATACCACATGACAATGTTAATAGATTGCTTTTGTACATTTTATATTAGGTATTTAAAATGTCACCTTGTATGTTTGAAAACTACTAGCCTATGAATTTTCCGTATTAAAGTAGCATACCGTCGCTACGGGAGACAACACCGCAGTATCTGACAATGCTCTTCATATGCATTGTTTTCCTGAAGACTGGTCAGTCCTCCCTGCCACACTGATACGCAGTCAATGAGAACAATTTTCATTGTGTTAATTTTCCAATGCATTGGCTGGATGGACTGGTGGATTTCCTATTGGTGGCAGAAAGATATCGAATCACCGATGTGCAGATGGCACTGTATTAACAGCTATGGATGAGGCAGAAATGACAGCTTTTAGGCCGTGTCAATTGAAAGCATCAGTTTGGGTTTGCAGATCAACATGCAAAAGGCAAAAAATATGATAGTTGATAGGCCTAGCAAACTGAACGAACACTATGCCTTCAGCAAAATGGATATTTTCAGAAATGTTGTATCTGGGTGCGACAACAGCTGTAATAGAGATCAGGAGAAGGACTATCATCCAAGAACATTCAGTTACCGGTATCTCATATTTGGAAGGATCGCTCTATTTCTGTAAAGCTAAAGATGAGACTAGTACAGACACTGGTATTCTTTATCTTCCTGTATGGTGCTGAAACGTGGACTAACGAGCTTCATATCTGAATAAGATCAACTCATTCGAGATGTGGTACTGGAATAAATGCTTTGCATTCCTTGGACAGCATTTCGAACTAACGAATCCATCCTCAAGGAGTGAACATCAGTACCAGGTTATCGTCAGAGGATTCTCCAATTCTTTGATCATATACGTCGTGGAGAAGGAAGCCTTGAAAAGCACATAATCTTGGGAAACTTGCCTGGAAATAGGGAGCGTGGGTGAGCACCTATACGCTGGAGAGATGGCATAAAACAAGCAACAAAGACATCGTTTATACTATCTACCCGTATAGCAAAAGACCGTGGAGGATGGAAACTGGTACAAAGCAATTTCAGAGATCACGATGTTCAGAATTGAGGACCGATATAGACAGACATGTAAAGGAAAATTAACGTTCTGTACTGTAGTGTACTGTATGTAGGAATGTATGTTTGCATGACAATTACGCGCTTCTACAGTATGTGTTTAGGGTTAATTTTCCTTTACATTGAAGCATAGGAAAATTAACGCAACGAAAATTGTTCTGATGTATTGCATATCCATGTGTGGCTGTGAGGGGTGACCACTCTTAAGGAAAACAGACTTAATAATTGCTTTACGTCGCACCGACAGGTCTTATGGCGACGATGGGATAGGAAAGGGCTAGGGGCGGGAAGAAAGCGACCGTGACCCTAAGGTTCAGCCCTAGCATTTTCCTAGTGTGGAAACTAGGAAAAACCATCTTCAGGGCTGCCGACAGTGGGGTTCGAACTCTGCATCTCCTGAATACTGGATACTGGCCGCACTTAAGCGACTGCAGCTATCGAGCTCGGTCGTAACGATTTATAGTAAATTTACTGGACTGTGGATATTTTTACCACTACATATAATATAGTGTGAATTGAATTATACTTTGCTGAATACACACGCCAATCGTGCGTAAGAAAGCTATGCAACTCAAATGTGGAGATAGATAGGCCTACGTAACGTTTCGAGTCATGTTTAACTACAAACATTCAGAAATGTAGTACTAAGCATAGAGTGTAACAGAACTCAGATTTTGAATGTGAACTAGAAGGCGAAATACGGGAAATTTAAACTAGATAAGGAAAAAAGATACGTTCGGAGCAATTCCTTTTAATGTATCGTTCTTCGTAAGGATTCGTCTTGGGAGTCACCGTTGGCAAAGTGGGTCGACGTATGTATTTTTCAGTTTGATGAAGTACATAGGCTTTGACCTCTTTACATAATGGAAAAATTTGTCTAAAGCAATACTTCGAGCTATCCAACACGTACTATTACATCACTGCCTAAGTATACTTCACCAGTAACAAGACCGATCAGGTAACTTTATTCCCACATGACCGTTGTAAGCACGTCATCCCACAGTCTGCACGAACGTTTTCGTTTTTGAGAAACAAGTCAGCACGAAATACAGCACGAAGTATTGATTTCCACACAAGAGATACACGCTGGAACTAGACACCGATAATTAAGTATACAACTCCACAGTGACAGGAAGTACTAATGCGATCCAATACCAGAGAAAATCTTGAGACTTTAGGGAGGGGCATTCAGTTTCTGAAATTAACCTTTGCCACAACTAACGGGCTACAGAGCAAGCTCCTTTCATGCACTCATTCTGCGAATTGCAAATCAAGAGTTCTATTACATACACTGACCCTTGTGTATAATAAACATGGTTCACGGATTGTCTGTATATTAAGTTTTAAAAATACGCAAGGGACTAACAAGTGAACGAGTTTCTGAACATTCAAGCAGCGACGTAATTAAACTACTTAAGAATTCGAAGTTTTGGACAAGGGGCTTCAGTACTAAAGTGTATTATTGAAGTGTTTACGATTAATTACCATCGAAAGAATTTACAAGTGAGGAATACAAAGTCCTGTACTCAAAATACCACAAACCTAAATACCCGACACGTATTTCCTTACCGAGTGTACTTAATGCTCTGACCTGGTTTTGTTAAAAATATTTAACATTTATGGTACTCTCTCAAGTAACACGTTGAACATGTATAGTCGCTCGAAACAAGAATGAGCGCACGGTTTTGTGTTCCTCGCATTCAATTTTATCAGCTCAAATTGTAATTATCAAGATATAATTACCCCCAATGCAGATTCGTCTGTCTATACCCACTTTTTCTGGGAAAAACTGTCCTTGCATTTCCTGTACCAGAAAGTGACCGACTTAATCTGCATCATACAAGGAAAAGTATGTAAAGACTTTCTTTGTAACGCAGATTTATCCCACTTAAGATTTCTTTGCGAACCTCCGTGTCTCGGGCAGCGCGCCTACCTCACGCTGGGTTTTGTGGTTCAAATCCGTCACTACTTGCGAGATTTGTGGACAAAGCGGAGGCGGGACAGGTTTTTCTCGGGGTGCCTCGGTTTTCCCCACTATCTCTCATTCCAGCAACACACTGCACTACCATTTCATTTAATTTGCCAATCATTACCCCAGAGGAGTAAGACAGGTTTCAGCAGCCGCCACAATTCCTGTCCTTGCTGCTAGATGGGGGCTTTACCCATTCTTGACCCGGTTGAATGATTGGGAACAAGCTAAGGATTTTTATTTTTCATACATATGTCCTTGTAGTGGGTTTGGTTTTAGGCGACGATGGAGGATTGAATCGAAAAGGTCTAGGACTGAAAAGGAAGCTGCCGTGGATTAAAGGTACAGCACGGTCATGTGCCTAGTGTAAAAAGTGGAAACAATGGAAAATATCTTTAGCGCTGCCGATGGTGGGGTTCGATCGCAGCATGTCGCGAATGTAAGCTTAAACCTACACCGTCCGTACTCTGTATCCAATACACGTGCGTAGTTTATTATGTTAGGGAAGCGACTAGCTGTGTTGAAGGCAATTTGTAAGGACTGTTATATTTCAAACCCTTTCTAAAAGCATAAAAGTGCACTATTTTATTGGCAACGTGTAAAAATACCCCCGTAGATTAACTAGCCAAGAAATTTGTAACGTCTTTGGTTGAATTTTTACTCGGGAACTCGAGAAATTTCTGCAGACCACTTCTCGTGGCAAGGTGCATCTCACAAACTAGTCTGAAGACACGAACTCTTATTTCTACCTTTATTCCGAATATTGACTTAAAACAGCAATACTCTCGGGAGCAAAGCTAAGAACTGAATAGCAGCTATCTGCCAAGGAAGGAAATATATGGTCTCTTTAAAAAATCAATTATTAAAAAGTAATTCACCTTCCACTCCCTGGATATCTAAATATATCTATAGGTTCAATTGTTTGAGATAAAGTACCTGCGAGCAACTTCCACAATACCATGTACTATGTGCTCATTTTTTGAGCGTCTGTACATGCGTCAATCTACTCTGGTTTCGTAGAGAATAAATTATAAATGTTATTTTCTTTACGTCCCACTAACTACTTTTACGATTTCCCTAGACACAGAGGTGCCGGAATTCAGTCCTTCAGGAGTTCTTTTGCGTACCAGTAAATCCACCGGCACGTGGCTGACGTATTTGAGCACCTTCAAATACCACCGGACTGAGCCAGGATCGAACCTGTCAAGTTGGGATCAGGTCAGCGTCTCAACCGTCTGAGCCACTCAGCCCAGCAGAGAATAAATGGTGGAACAAAGTAAGCAAGAGGAAATTGGAAGCTGTATACAATAGATTATGAACTGAAGTCTCATCGATCGCTCTGAAGAATTTCACAGAAGAAAACTGATGTGGAAATGAGTCTTACTATTAAGTACCGTGACGAATAATCGCCGTAGTTTAGGCTGTTACATCCCACAATTAGTGTCCACACAGGTGTTCAAGGGCAGCAGCTGCCTTATCCTTAAGATTATTCTTTCTCATAACGTTATCCTCAATTTTCCCCACCTCGCGAAAAATGGATACGTCAGTGGTACTCAAATCTATTTAGCGGCAATTGACTAAGAGATTCACTCCTGGGCGAAGAAGAATTTCCTGGCTCGACAACCTTAAAACCTGGTTCAACAAAACATCTGCAGAACTGTTCCGAATTTCAATGGATAAAGCCCGAATAGCCATGTTGATCGCCAACGTCCGAGGCGGACAGGCACGCTACGAAGAAGAAATTCACAAAATAAAGTTCGATTAGCACAACTACTCCAGAATATTCCGTCTAAAAAATTGGCAAAGTAAATTTACGACAGTTGCCTTGTCCGAATATGTTACCTTTTCCACTAAGGAGCTTTTAAACATTTGAGACTAAACTGATAATCTATCCTTACTTGCCGTTTTCAATTTCGAGAGACATAGTTGACGCCGCACCATACAATTTTATCTGAAGTTTTCCCAAAGATTCCCGTCCCATTTTGCCTTGAAAATCTGTCAATAAGCACGATAGGAGGGGATACGTAGAGGGGGATTTGGGGA
This sequence comes from Anabrus simplex, assembly GCF_040414725.1. NCBI lineage: Eukaryota > Metazoa > Arthropoda > Insecta > Orthoptera > Tettigoniidae > Anabrus > Anabrus simplex. The sequence continues at coordinate 120,922,541 of NC_090268.1, read as the reverse complement.
TAAATCCCCCCAAAATTGAAGTTTAGAACTCTCTATTAATTGTGGAAACCATATAAATGAAGAGTTTAAGTACAGTAGTTTGTTTTGCTTTTAATTTCAACTACGTATTTGCCAAGAATGATTTTATGCTTCCATTAATAAATATAAATACGTTTTTCTTGTAACAAATCATCTTAAACCAATGGACTTCATTTCTGCACTGAACATTTTGCGACAGTGATATTTTTCCAACAATACATCGCGTACTCAAACTGTTTGCTGTCTTACTAGTAACCACTGCCACACCAGAACTCTCATCCTTGAAATAATTAAAAGGTTATTTGCAGAATGTGACTACAGGAAAGATTGAATGGCTTAGCTCTTTTGTATATACACAAAGAACATGTGACCGCAGAAAATATCCAGGAGTTGCCCAAAGAACCCAGGACCGGGCGAGTTGGCCGTGCGGTTAGGGTCGCGCAGCTTTCGGCTTTCACCCGGGGGATAGTGGGTTCGAACCACACTGTCAGCAACCCTTTTAAGATTTTTTTCTCGTGGTTTCCCATTTTCATACCAGGCTGTACCTTAAGCCCACGGCCGATTCCTTCCAAACTCCTAGGCCTTCCTATCTCACGGTCGCCATAATACCTGCAGATTCTGTGTCGGTGCGGCGTAAAACAAACAGTTAAACAGGAGACGTCTGGTATTGTAATCCACAACGTGAATACGAATGTCGTAAATATTTTGAAAGTTTTAATTTAGCGTTTCATATTTCATAATATGCACCAAACATCTTGTAGAAGTCCTTAAATTAATATTTAATATCACCCCCCCCCCCACCCCCACCCACCGCCCAAAAATGCGTACGCCCCTGGATAGAACACTGCGGTAACAGAGCTTCGTCCTACGAATCCTCCCCCCCCCCCCCCCGAAATTTACGGGTGCCCTTGCAGACCTGGTCTGCCAGAAAGGTGATAATGAGTGGTTAGAGAACTACCTTATACATATTCTCAGACGAGATCAGAACCTAGGTGTTAACGCGGCCGAATTCTCAGAATTCCTGTACATTTGCAGAGCGTTTCGGTTCTACTGCAGTTCATTACCGTAGAGATGTTTGCCTTTTGTTCATGAGATAGCGTGTTCGATTACTGTTGAAATCTGGTAACTCCGTGTCAGTTTCTGGAAGTTTGAAAAACTGCGGGAAAAAAAAAACATATCTACGTCTGTTAAAATCTTTAGGTCAGACAGATTATATTCCTGTCCGGCTTCATGACTGACTGGTTAGAGTCAGTACTTTCAATCTATCGGGCCTTGGATTCGATTCTCGGCCAGGAGGTTAATTCCCCTAGCTCGGGGACTCGACATTTGTGCCGTCCAACATTCCTATATCTCCCATACACTGCAGATTCCGCCGACCTTCTGAGGGGCTGCCTTTCAAGGGCTACAGAAGATAGCAATAGCCAAGTTAAATTAGCGTCGTCTAGTGCTTGTTGTCCCTGCAGTTAACTCATCCGAGCCTCAGAATGTTTTATGTGAACATTTCACTGAATAATTGCTGATCAGTGATCACTGGAGTTAGGAAGCTTAAAAACTAACAGATGAATTTTAGGGGTAGGTAGCAAGTATTTGAGCATTGCCAACATTAAACGTATTAAGTAACAACACATGATCAGCGAAAGCACAAAGACATTTAATCATAGAAATTGACAGAGCTTCAATAAGTTGAAACTTTCATCATACATTATCACAGCCTTGAGGTGCACTTTATTTAGGGAAACGATAACGTGTATTAGCATGAGTGTCGGCAAAAGTTAGAAGACACTACCTAACAGGAAGTTAGAGGGCAATCTGTTGAAATTCGTGGATAGTGAAAGGGAGCTGTACCTGGACCTTTCAAGGAAGAACTGGGCGAGAGATAACTTTGAACATTGTTTGCTAATTGCTCCTGAGCTAAATACATCTACTGGAGTGACATCCTATTCAAAAGTGGAAAAAGACTTGTCACGTTCCGTGAGCTCACGCGTATCGTATAGCAATCTAACCTGTCAGAATGATGTGCGAAAAGACGTCGTACAGCAGCTCCTCCTTGCAATCAGTCCTAAACCTACTACCCATCTGTTCCTGGAAATGGAAAGAAAAATATATCTAGTACATTATTCGGAAATCCTAGGTTTGAAACTCGACGCAGATAACACTTACCTTGTTAACGAAATCTTAATTTAAACAAAAATGCTGAAATTATAATAAGACCTTATATGAGCTAAATATGACCAAAGTAATAAAAATTGCCGAAATATGCATTATGCATTTATTTTATTTCGCTTTAAACGAAGTCACGAACCCGTCATTTCAGATTTCGGGTAAAATGAACTCAAGAAAGAAATAAGACTTTTCCTTAACTTCCAAACCTTCGTGTTCACTTACACTATTTCGATACAAAGTAGGTTTTTTGCTGTGTGCCAGAAATTTTTTTAATGAATGACTGACCAGAGTCAAGTTCCCCGTAGGCCTATATGGACGGAATATTCCTCTGAGTTTATGGAACCCTTTTGGAACTCAGTTCGATGCCCGACCTCAGATTTTATCCCCAACTAACAGTTGTCCAGTTTCTAATGGATTGTTATGCATGCGACTGATTCTTTTTTTTAAAGATAGGGAAATGTTTAACAAGAAAATTTAGCGATGATAAGTATATTCCTACTTACCACTCCACCTCCAGCAGAATGTACAAGAACACTCTTGCCAGGCGCAAGTCCACCCAGCTCGAACAGCAGTATATAGGCTACCAAGTAGTTCATGGTGATTGCGGCGGCATCCAGGAAGGCCATTCCGTCAGGAATATGGTACACATAGCGGGCAGGTACTGCTACCAATTCAGCCCAAGCGCGGTACTCCGGCAACGCCACCACGCGGTCACCAACCTGAAACACAGAACAAGACAAATCACGTTTAATGTCATGGGAAAGCGAGTTATTCTAGTACAGCGATATAGCGTCAGCATCCAGCTTTACCAAGAAAAACTGAAAGAAAAAGAAACCGGCACTTTGACAAGACAAGGACTTTGATCACTGACAAAACTTCCCTTTGGGATAGTTAACTATTCACGAGAATGGATAAGAATTTAATTCTTGGGACATTCCAAACCAAAACTACATAATGCATTTTGAGTTTACTTGGAAGATTAAAGTTATTGGAATGTCAGTTCTATCGGATTATAGAAAATTTAAGTTATATGACTACAGAAAGGGAATAGCTGCTCCATCAGAAACTAAGTTCCGTTCGATTTCATAAGTTCTCATACATTTGCCGAATTTACACACCAGGATGACTATTGTTTTTGATAACTTCTATTTCAATATTAAACACACTGTAATAAAACGAATTGCCTCTACCGTCTGAGCCACTCAGTCCGGCTAGCACACGTAGTAGCTTACCTCCTGAATGATACAGTTTGACATTGTGGCAGCCAAATGTCAGATTTCAAGAATTATCTTCCAGAAAAATCTAAAATCAGAAATCCCTTTAGCACAACTTGTCTACGCGAGACGAGTGTTTTTCACTCTTGTACATAAAACAAAAAGTACGGGAATAAATTAAGTACTGATTCGGACTTTAAGACTTACGACTAAAAGTAACAAACACAACTTGTTTATAGTACAGCTTGTAATGTTTGAGGGCATGATCGGCTCGCCTGGTGCAGGTCTTTCTATTTGACGCTCATGGGCGACCTGTGCGTCAGGATGTGGATGAGGTGGGGAGACTAAAAAGCCGGGATGGCACGTAGCCTGTCCGCTCAAAGCTTTACGTCCCCATCGACGGACTACTCACCAACAGCGTCACATCCCTCACTCCATATGAACACTGCGGGGAGGTTTTGAATTGAATCCAGGCTTTTGGCAAGCAATCTAGTGATTAGACATTTTGTATCACCACCTCGCCTACCCTGCCGGCCAACATTCTGATGGTGAAATTATTTCGACCAACGGAATTCAAACCGGCTAATGTCAAACCATTGTAGACTTTACGCCTTGACGATCCTAGCCAGCCGGCGTGCTAACACTGAACTGAACCTAAAGGAGGTTAGGAAGGCCCGCCACTCACATTAACAATTCAAGTTAGTGTTTAACTTTGAACTCTTAACAAAAATGCATTGCCATAATATTTATAACTAAATGAAGCCGTGTATAATCATATCTTGACATTTTCCCGAAATGTGTTATGTACACATTAATACATCAGTAGAAAGATGATATTTTATTGCATTAAAATAAACGAAGTACACTTTTAGTAATTGTATAATTACTAGTTAATACTGTAATAGGAGATACATTTTAGCTTTGAAAACCACGTAACTTAATATCACTTTGCGGTACGACGAATGTACGACTCAGTTTAAAAGTTTTGGGAATCCCTGTACTACACACTAGGCAGTAGAAAGGTCCGCTACTTCCAAGTATATTCCGATTACAAAAGGAGAGCCACAGCGGGCCAGTTCCAAGAACGGGTGGACGAAGCAGGAGACTTCAATTTATTGCCATCTCTTCCAACTGTAAGTTAAACTTGCAAGTTATTTATCTTCCTCCTCTGTTCACAGTCTCGCCTATTGCGAATTTTCTCGCAGAAATGAGAATACCAATGTATGTTGTACGTTGGGTATTCAGCCTTAAGGCTGGTTTCATCCTTAACAGCTATACCAACAGCTGTCTGATAGCCTAGGTGTCACTTAAGAGGCATACTAGAGAAATGAGAAGCGAGGTACTTTCCCGTTGCTTTCCTCACCGAGCCAGAAGTTGCTATTACATATCAGTCTGCCAAGCCCTCTGAAATGCATGCACCAACCGACCATATGAGCAATATTTTCACACCATTCATAGCAGAGACTGGCTCCATAAGGAATGGTATTACTAGCATCGCTCATATCTCTCATACTGTCAAAGCCAAGGGTGAGAGACAGACAGGTATAAGACAGTAACAGATTTATTCTAGTCCACACCAGAAGAATGCACAGTAAACACCACACCCCGCCATACCAATAACGTAAAAATAGCAATACTTCACGCAACGCTAATAACTGTGAGCCAAAGGTATCAATCACACGTGCTTATATTGCAAAAGAATTAAACTGTGGTTCAAGCAGATGTAAATAGGTAAATATGTAGTGGAGCCACCTGAAATTTGTGGACAGAAAGGTAAGGGAGAGGAAAGAGCAAGAAGATTATTGCCTGAAAGGCAAGGGAGAGAAAAGTGGAACAAGAAGATTTATTGGCTGCTTTCAAGGACATCTTTGGTTGCTCAGGCAACGGTGGAAGTGGCGATTACTATTTTGACAGCAAGTACAACTGGGCAACCAACCTCTTAACACTAATCAGAAGGAAACTGGAAGAGGTCTGACACTTCGAAGAATGAATGTATCGTCAAAAGAAAGGGAAGGGCCCTGAAGAGCGTGAGCACGCTCCCTAGGCCTCTCAAACCTAATACCGTCGGGATGGGAAAAGAACAAGAGCTGACCAAGGAAGGTCGGATAGGAAAGATTAAGGTGTGGAGCCTGATAAGTGGAAGCAGTGCCCAACTCAAGGACCCGTGAATGCCAATCCACGCTTTAAGATCAAAGCCCCTTGGCCCCCTTTCCGTCTCCTTTTACAATAGGCAGCATTCCGACCGTCACTGCTAAAGGTCAGAATCAGTCCCTCTCCCCACGCAGTGCTTTTTGGGTCCTGATTCGCGAAGACGACAGCTGCCTAGCCCGACTGTTTTGGAGTTCCACGCTGTCAGTGTGACGACATCATCCACATTGCTTTGCTTTCATGACCGGGTCCGCTGCCACTCAAATTTGTCGGCTCCTTGGTCTGTCTCACGGGGCGTGCTAGCAGCCCCCTCTGTCTGGAATTAAAATCCCTGGACCTCCCGGAAATTGAAACGTGAACACTAGTCTACGTGTTTATTCGTAGGCAGGAGTTTGATCGATTCACAGTGATTAGGGATTGTAAGAGTCTGCAAACCCGATATTCATGAAGTTCCCGGTGAAACATGACAGGACTGCATGTTTGCAAGGAAGTTCATAATCAGTGTGGCAAATTAAACGCAACTGAAGAGAAAGTGAATGTGAGATAGAAAGGAATTTAATTTTCCAACTTAAGCACCCTTATTGAAGTTTTCTTTGTACGTTTTGGCCTACTAGGAACTCTTAATTATGGTCTTCTGATTATTATTATTATTATTATTATTATTATTATTATTATTATTATTATTATTATTATTATTATTATTATTATTATTTATTGTAGACGAGATTTAGCCACCCGGCTTTGGAAGAGAAGGAAGATAGCTTGGAAGTCTCCCTCAATAGTACCAAAAACATTTAAGAAATGGTTTGAGTAGGATACTCAAAGCCGTCTAAATATCCGTCGACTGCGTGAGAAATTTGTACGCATTTTGTCTGTGACCAGTGACTAAAGGAAAGAGTGGACGTCCAAGAAGTTTTCAACGGAAGGTATCAAAAATGTTAAAAGGCGCTCTGATTAGGTGCCCAGGAATGTCAAGTACGAGATAGCATTGGAAACCGGCACCGCGCGGACAAGTGTCTTAAGAATTCTGCACCTCGGCCTGGGAATGAAGCCGTACCACATTCAGATCATACAGGCGCTTTCTGACGCTGATACAAGTGCTCCGTGTACGAGCTGCAGATATGTTATTAGAGATGATACACATAGACCCTAATGTTTTGTTCTGCATGTCTCATGAAGCCACACTTCATGTCAACGGGAATAAGCACAATTGCGTCATTTGGAGTACAGACAATCTCCATGCAGTAAGAACACACACTATCCTCTCCGCAAGTTTACGTATGGTGCGGTATTTCAGAGTTTGGAGTGCTTGGTCTATATCTTTTTAATGACGAGACTAACGGGAGATTATTATCTAGATATGTTACGCGTGTATGCTGTTTAATCTTCCCTTCCGGATCTTAACATCGGGTTACTTCGAGCAAGATGGTGCACCACCACACTTCTCTTTAACGGTTTGACATTCCATGGATGAAACATTTGGTGAACGCTGGATTGGAAGATTGGCCAGCACGGGACCGCTATGTGATTTCTGGCTATGGGAATGGTGAAAGAACGCGCGTATGCTACAAGATCTACCGACATTAATGACCTTAAAGAAAGCATAATAGCAGTTATACGCTCTATATCTACGGCAATGTGTGAGCAAGCTATGGACTGTATGGTGCAAAGACTTCACCCATGCATTGAGAAAATAAGCATACAGATTGAAGGATTGTACTAGCTTCATTTGGTATTGCGTACATAGTGTTGTGTTATTCACATAAAAATCAATTTCATATAAGTGGTAACATCTTTCTGGACTATCATTAAAACAGACAAGCTGACGCCTGTCTGGTCAAATTTGGCCTCGGCAACGGGTCCGGTCACGGTACATATCTTGCAGTGTATGACCAAATGTGTAAACTGATACACTTCGGAGGCAGGGAAACTCTTTACCTAGGCAAATTCTCAACTTGAAAGCTCTCTTGAGGATCTAGGCCTCTGAACATTACGCTGACTAACATACATGGATGGACAACACTTTTTTTGTGTCTACATTTCTGTCCGCATCCTTATCCCCCACCTGATAAGGGTTATCTCCGATACTTACGTATATTCATCAATGACCAGGTTAAACATTAAGGTAAGTTTGTATATTATATTCCGGTGATGAGACGTAGACGTTCGAATAAAGTTTGTTTCTTTCATTCAGAATGTTTCATTCATTAATTTTCTTAATATAAATTGTTTGAAATTCCATTCATCTGAAGTCATAGTTAACAGCTTGCGGCACGTCTTTAGTATTACAAAAAACAGGATTAAGTTAGTGCTTCCAGCCCTGGAGAAAAAACATCGAGCCGAGGGAGTCTGTGGCAAGGTTACGACCCTAGGTTATTTTTAAAGTCTCTGTTTAATATCTCCCTTACAAGCTTCTGATGGCTGTCCAGACTAAGAACAGACTGTTCATAACGACTGCCATATTTGGCTTCTTACACCCTCTGTTAAAGAGACTGAAAAAAGACAAGCCTGGAATTTAGGTGATTGACGTTTGTAATCAGACAAGAAACTTAATTGTATGTGACATGCAGATCAATGGGACGGGAATTCTCATTCTGAAGAATATCCCATTGACGATTCGAACCACGACAGAAACGAAGACTAATATGTTTGTCATTTAAAGAGGCCTAACTGCTAGGTCATCGGTCCCTAATGGTACGAGGTGCAACGAAATGACACGATAATTAAAACGTTCAAAATTTATCCACTGACTAGAATCTAAAACGAATGATGAAAAATGACCATGAACTCAAAACAGTCAGTGGATCCAATTCACAATTCCTTATTTTCAGAGATGCTTGTCCAAAGGGGTCCAAAATCCAAGCCACTGGCCTCTCAATAGTAATCACTGGTAAAAAAGGTGTTCCTCCTATAGTGGTATTAATCACAGTAATGTAGATCCATTGCATGTCTTGCACAATGGCACCACTCACAGGTAACAAACCCATGGTATTTCGCACTCACAGGCAACTTAGACTCATGGTGTTTCCCATAGTAACGCCCAGACCCGTTGTGTTCCCCGCACAATGGTACTGCTCCTGTGTAACGTAGACCCATGGTTTTCCTCTTAAGGTGGTACTAGCCGCAAGTAACGTCGACCCATGGTGTTCCGCACGTAATTTTACTACTGACAAGTAGTCTCATGGTACGTCACCTCTTTGTCGCTCATTTTAGTCTCCTCTTAGGACAAGCAGGGGATATCTTGGATGTATTCTTCGCTTGCTTCCCCCACCCACAGGGGGTAGGACTAACATAAGAACCAATAGGTTTATTCGGAGGAGCTACTTTATCAAAAGCGTTATCAACAGCCGCGTAGAGCATGCGTGTACTGTGCCGTGGTCATAGTTACCATAAATCATTAAGCGACTTCAGAGTGGAAATGATTACTTAGGCAACAGCCACGGAGTGTGATGTTACACTTTACGAATTGCGTTCGAAAGAATGTCTGAATTCGTACCAACGATATTCCATACCATTTGGCCGGATTACTACCTGCGAAATATCAGCTAATGACAAATACAGGGTGGGAAAAATAAAACTCGCCCGGAAAATATTTGTAATATGGAAGCGGAATTGACCCGTTTTAATTAAAAGGATAACTGACCATCAATGGAAATGGTGCAAAACTGATTTCGATGCATCAGTTGGTTGCTGTCATGTCTGTACGTACGCATTTCCCGCATGCTCTGTCCCAAGTAAGTCTCGGTGAAAAATGAGTGAGGAGACTTGTTTAGCGGGTTCTAGGACATTTCGTACCACTTGAAAGAATTGAGGTATTGCGAAGTAAAAACGATTTCCTAATGAATGTATTCATTTGTATTATCCATTGTCCTCTACTGGAGCAGAAGCGGTGGTGCGGATTGTCCTGACGTAAATATGGGGGATTACGGGAAAACCGTTCCCAGGTAGATGACGTAGGTGGTACGAAATGTCCGTGCTACGAAATGTCCTGACACCGTTTAGAGCAGGGGTTTCCAATTTGTAAGGGCTCGAGGGCCATTTTGGAAACCTTAGTCAAGCTCGCGGGCCGCACTTTAACAGGACAATTTTCGTAAAATTCTGCAAATGGTATAGTAGCACCACTATGAAATAATATGCAGAGTTGTATAGAAATAAGGGTTTGATCGTTTAATTGCTTAAAACATTTTAAATTGCATAAAAGAGGGAAAATTGGAGCTGGGCTGAGTGGCTGAGACGGTTGAGGCGCTGGTCTTCTGACCCCAGCTTGGCAGGTTCGATTCTGGCTCAGTCCAGTGGTATTTGAAAGTGCTCAAATACGTCAGCGTCGTGTCGGTAGATTTACTGGAACGTAAAAGCACTCCTGTGGGACAAATTTTCGACACCTCGGCGTCTCCGAAAACCAAAAGTAGTCAGTGGGACGCAAAAAAAAAAATAACATTGTTACTTGAAATTTGGATTTTAAATGTTTTAAAATTTAAAATTAATCTTTTGAGAACAAGTGAATACTTGAGCAGTGGAATTAGTAAAGAATAATTAGTTCTGACTTGGGTCTATAAGGTGTATAAAAATGAATACGTTTTTGAACGGCCTAATAAATATTTTTGACTTTTCTTCACATTCTTTCTTACAGTACTCTCGCGGGCGGCAAAAATGGCTTCGCGGGCCACATGAGGCCCGCGGGCCGCCTTTTGGGAACCCCTGGTTTAGAGACCAGTTTGAAGAAACAAAAGGGTGCTCACGATAAAAAAAAGTGCGTGTTCATTGTCCAGTGTTATGCGAAGTACGGTTCGTGGAAAACTGCGCGGAACTGTTTGCGCAGGAGTTTTAAGACTTGTTTTGGCAAAACCTTCAACCAAAGTCTGCAATGCAAAACTTAGTGGCGAAATGACGTGAAACGGGCTCTGTAGCGAATAAAAACCGCAACTATCCGAAATGAGTTCGAACACCAGAAAACATTGTTCAAGCGCAGAAAAGCCTGGAACGAAGTCCAATGAAAACGCAACGCCGTTTATCTGTGCAAGAGGGAATTAAGAGATGGTCGTGTCGAAACATTATCAATAAGGACCTGAATCTGCATCCTTAGAAATGTTCTGTCTTGCATGCATTAAAGCGTCCGGACGAATATTCGCGTATCGACTTCCACTGGTGGTTTAAGTGCAGTCAGGACTTTTATATCCTCCGTTTTTCATTTCTTCAGGTGAGAATATCCAGCATCTTCTGTGATGTTCATTAAGAAGGGTCAATCCCGCGTCAGTACTGTTGTAAATATCTTCCGGGCCTGTTTTAGTTTGCCCATCCGGTATTTAGGATAGCCACTTGAAAGAATGAAGTACTACGGGTGCATTACGGCCGTGTTTATGTCTTAAATATGCGCTTAGAGAATATTAAGTTAGTCATTTACACGAGAAAATTTCCTATACACTATAGGGGTATACTTAGTGCAATTACAATTTACCATTGCAGAGGTCCCGGAAACAGACAAATACTGCTCTGTTGAGTTGAGCCTTACCGAAACTCTTCTATGTTTGTTGTAATCTTTGGTGACCTCAACAGAATATTTTCTTGGCAAAAACATGTTATTTTTCCTTGGCAATAGTGTTTGTGATTTAGAGGGCCCATATCGATGAATTTGTTTAATAGTTAACTTTAGAAATAATGATATGGGCATGACGCTAAGAAACTAAGATAGCTGCTTATGAGCTGAACATGAAATATACTGGCCTTTTAATTTATTAATGTTTTTTACAGAATTGCAATTAACGAAGTATTTTGCTCAATTCTGAAAAATATGGACACGTGTATTCCGATTCCCATCACACTATCCACGCTTTGGACGGCCAAATGTTTATATTAGTAGTTTATGATCATTTTTTAGTTTTAAATCAGCCGAGATAAAGTCCTTTTTTTTTCAGTGTATTTTTTCACTGCTTTTGGCAGTTTTTTATACACGTGAAAGACAATCACCTGACAAATGTGCGGACTGTCTTAGCGTAAATATTTGGGAATTACGAGAGAACCCTTCGCAGGTAAGGAGGCACGAGACGTCCAGAAGAATCAAGTGGTACGTAATGCCCTCTACGAAATGTCCGGACAGTTCGAATAACTTCAGAGTTTTATATATATATAAACATGCACAATATATTAAGATTCCATCGGGAAAAGAAAATATAGAAGTAATAGAAGTGACTGTAGTTACATAACATTAATTAAACCGAGTCAATCCCTTTGTAGTTTATACTTGGGATAAGCCAAGTTCCTCCAAACACGAGAGAATATACAGTATAGTATTTACATGTTTATATTTTGTTATGAAAATATTCCGTACCTGATTTTTTCATAAAAACTCATTTTTAAAGGCTTAACAGTGATGCCAATTAGACTGCACTTTTGACGCAAACTGAGCAGGCTCTAGAACTGAAAATTCTGCGTCAAATTTCTTATACCTCGTCCCATTTCTTTCGTAGTAAAGTATCTTAAAAGCTCTGATGCATATTTGTCCCAGTACACACTGATATTTATTATGGCAGGAAAGTGACTAGCAGCGTATGGGGCAATTCGTAGCGAATGTTAAATTTTCAAAAGCCATTCGCGAAATGTAGGAACACCTCTGTCAGAAGAAATGTGTGTTGACATGTTCCTTTCGGGCGTGTTTCTACTGTTGGACCCACGGCAGGATGACTTGGGAGTAAGGAGGCTAGCTGTTCGACTAAGCGAGATGTTCCGAGTTTGTCAATGGAGAAATGGCGAGGAATGACAATAGAATAAATGTCTGAAGCTTTTAAAGATAGGAATCCGTTATCAAAGGAAATGTTCGATGAAATTTCAAGTTCTTGGAAAACATTAGGAAAATAACTTATGAGGAATAGGCCATATGGAGGACAGTTCTAAATGCAAATTATTTTTAATTGTCAGCCGGTCACTATCGGGAAGTCTACATGAAAACTACAAGTCAACGGTAGCTCGGACAGCCTGAAGTACCAATGCTCTCCTTCCTCCATTACGTAGTTATTAGAAGGAATCCATTTAATCTGGATCAGTCACGTCTTCTGAAGTGGAAAATTGTAGCCTTGCACGACCCGACGCACATCAGGATAATGTGATAATTGTCGGGGTGAGGCTGGAAAGTAGGCTAGTGGATACTTGCTAGGAGGTAGGTACTTGACGATGCTCTATGTGACACGGGATTTTCTCTTTCTTCCATCATCCGATTGAAGTATCGGAAGTTTGGACTATTTCTTTCTACTTGAAATGTTGGGGATGAAGTTCTACTTTCCGTCATTCTAATGCACAGCTGTACCGGAGCATTTCGTGTGTAAAGTGATTTGGTCGATAAATCAAATCTTCGGCAGTCTCATGAGCTTTCAACCGTCCCTTGCAGGCTAAGTTTTTCAAATCCACTGTGCCTAATAGTGTCTGAAATATCTCTATTCGTTGCTTCTCTATGGAATTCAGGTGCATTTTGATCTGCAGTTCAAGAATAGACTGGTTCCCTTGGCAGTCTATGGAATTCTCAGCATCCACCTCCAACAGAACATTCCGAAAGAATTTAATATTCAGGTGCGTGTAGGAAGACAGCAGTGTATCGACCTAGCTCATTTTGGTGGCGATAGTAATATCATGACCCTTCCAATTTCTTGAAAGCTGCGTCACAGCAGGTAAGGCAATATCTGCATTACAAAGATACAAATTATGCAAACAGTCTAGACATGTTAACTTTTTTAGGTTCGCGCAACGCGAGTCTGCGATCCTCCCAGTCTGTCATTTAACCCACTTTCGTATCTTTAACACTTACTGAAAGACCATTCGGAAGAATCCGCAACAAACTGTGTAGGTGATCCCTTGCTTTGGTCTTTCGTAGGCCCATTTTATCTTTAGGGAGGTGATGGTGGAGAACATTGTTTTAAGATGAAGGACAAACGGGCAAGCATCCTCTTAATAGTAATCGGAGGGGGGAAAAGTTCAACATCAGACTCTTCTAAGAATTAGGGTGGACCACGAAGGGTGTTAAAACTCAAGACATCCTAGGCCTCACAAATCTAATACCGCTCGGGTCGAAAAAAAAAAAAAGTTCAAGGGACCTCTGAAGAAAGCAAAGAGGTTGTCAGAAGTGGAGACAATACCAGTCTTTGCTAGAGGCACCAACTCACCCTCAGGAGTTGGTTGTTTTTGTTAGTGGCTTTACGTCGCACCGACACTGGTTTTATGGCGACGATGGGATAGGAAAAGCCCAGGAGTTGGAAGCGGCCGTAACATTAAGGTACAGCTCCAGCATTTGCCTGGTGTGAAAATGGGAAACAACGGAAAACCATCTTCAGGGCTTCCGACAGTGAGATTCGAACCCACTATCTCCTGAATGCAAGCTCACAGTCGCGTGCCCCTAACCGCACGGCCGACTCGCCCGGTACCTCTCCGGAGTTGAGAACCACGAAGGGTATTAAAACTAAAGACATTTGTGGAGATAGTAATATCATGGCTCTAATGCACCGTTGTAGCGGAGCAATTGCAGTATGTAAGCTAATTTGGTCGAAAAATCGAATCTTCCGCAGACTCATGAGCTTTCAACCGTCCCTTGCAGGGTGAATTTTTCAAATCCATTCTGCCTAATAGTGGTACACTTGAAGTACTGAACCCTTGTCCTTGATGTTGGCAGACTTAATACGATTTTTAAGAATATTGTTACCGTTTTATAACTGCGCGAACAATGTGCAGCCACTACCCTAATATAGCAGTGAACCTACCACGATGTAGGATGTACTGGACTTTTATTTCCTACTCATTCAAAAGTTCGCCTTCAATCCGAACCCCACCCCACAAATTGATTTCATGGCATCGAAATAGTCCTTCAAATGTGAGAATGATCAGCTCAACAGAAATTTCCAAGATAATTTTCCTATTCCTATAAGTGTCTTGTATCCCTTTTTCACCTGTAACAATACTCGTGATGGGCGTAGTCCATAGGATAATCAGATAAACCTAATTACTCTATTTTTCACATTCGTGCATGATTAATTACCTCTGGCATTCCAATAGCTCGGTTCCGGTGATTAATACACTCTTTCAGTTACCCATTCCATGCATTCCAACGACTTATTCCTTGCAGTTTCAAGCATTTGACTTTTCCGAAGGAGGAAGCATTCGCGAGTATCTGCATTTACTTTTGACTACAAAATATTATGACTTCAACCCGTGAAAGAAATCAGTGAAGTGCCTCTTACCTGTCCTACCATGCAGTCAGCTTTATTACTCTGCGACGAACATGGATCTGAGACAGGATAGACCTAGTTTACTTTTCTTGTACGTGTAAAACATTCCTAAGCCAATATCAGTGGCGTTAGTTCTGAAGTATCTGGTGTATGGTACGTCCCCTAGCATTCTTGAGGTAGAAATATTTTTGTCCGCTTTTGTATCAACGCACAGAATGCTGGGTGGGTGGACGGTGCACCTGCGGAATGTAATCCACCATCCGGAAGAGCGAAAAGTGGGATACACAAGAAGAGAATTGGTTCACTACAAGATCTTCCCTAATGTTTCTTTCAGGTACGAGTAAATTTTAAAACTTTATCAATTTCCCAGGGCAGACTTGCGAATCTAGGCCTCGAGTCAAGTCGATAAGACTAATTTCCTGTCAGGGCCAAATGGCCAGCTTTGAACGGTAGTGCACGAAACCTTTCTCCTAACCTGATTTAGGTGTATATTCGTCGTAAGGACGGGAACTTGAGAAGAAATTATATTAGTAAAAACAAAACCAAGAATGCCAATTGAAGTTTAAGTAACCCCTGGTTCCTTTCTCCACCTCGTACGGCTTCACCAGGTAGGTTTTGTTACCAGACTTAACGCTATTACAGTGGGTTCGGAACACTTGCATGGATTGACACTTGCCCGGAACCAGCTCCATACCGAGCAACCTTGACCGAATCACGGACAGGATCGACAGTTGTCCTAAGTAACGTGGGTGACTAAATACCAAATATTCTAATGTTTCATTAACTATCAATTCCTGACGCAAAAAGCGATCGGCTGATTTTTTCAGAGTCTCAACGAATTCAGAAAGTTCAAATTATAACCAAACCAAACCTTATGGCGCAATAGCCCCCTAGGACTATGGCCTACCAAGCGACCGCTGCTCATCAAGGCCCGTAGTTGGCACTGCGAATCCTCTCGGCAGTTTTTCTTTGCTTTCTACACCGGGACCGCTATCTCACCGTCGGATAGCTCAGTTGTAATCACGTACACTGGGTAGGCCTCGAAATAGTCTTCATATTCAGGTTAAAATCTTTCACCTAGTCGGGAATCTAACACGGGGCCTCCGGATAAGAAGGCAGGCATGCAGACATCGCGGGGTCGGGTCAAATGTTAATTCCAGTTACAATTCGCCCTAAACGCTTCATAAAATAATTACGCAGGTTTGTTGATTACATGTAAGGGGCAAATTTATATTTGAAGAGTAGGACGATATATCACTACGAATGACCATGGCAGAGGACGAGGTGAGCAAATCTGTTTATTCATCCGTACTTTAGCACGTTCAGTGTTCGGCTCCTTGGATGAATGGTGAGAGTACTGGTCTTCCGTTCAGAGGGCCCCCAGGTCGATTGTCGGGCAGGCCATGGATTTTTATGAGCGTCTGGTTAATTCCTCCAGCTCTGGAACTGGGCGTTTGTGCTCGTAAGTGACAATACAAGTCTATATTTGAATGAAAAACTTCACACCACAAAAACAGTAAATATATCCCTCCACATTGGGAGGAGGTCGGGAATAGAGACGGCCATAAAACCGAGCTTAATTCAGATTCCATACAGTTACGAAAAGGCGCGGAATAAGAAAACCGTACGTTGTATGTATGAAGTAGTGTACCTAATAGGTACCTATTGAAGAATATTCTGGGAATGAAGGTTGAAGTACAGTCACAAATATTACCAGTTGATTGGACAGCCCTTTCCCCACCCCCACCGCATTGTGTTCCCATTCTTAAGCCAATCCAAAGCAGAACAAACCTATGGCCTGACAGACAATACGGGTGCAGGAAATAAAGACCTTTTTATTTACAGGAGTTAATTTAATATTCTGTCTTTTGTCATCGCATTTATCTGTTCCCACATCTATTAGTTGGGCTGGGCAGCAGCTGCACTGCACACCCCTGACTTCCTCCCTCTTCCATCAATAAACATTCTATGGAACCCCTCTCATCTGTCAACCTTTCATTTTGAAAACTTTCAAGATAAGGAACGCTCGACACGCTTGGGTTCAGCTGGGTATACTCTCCACAGACACTACAGCGAGACGTAATGGTCCATCCTATTCTCCAATCTAATACGTAGTAGACATTCCAAAGAACCGCCACCAAGTAATCTTCACCAATACCCGTAGTAAGTAGTATTTTCAAGAGACATCCGTTCACAAACCGTAAATGACTACAAGGATCCTGGGTTTTTATAATTTAGACGATGATAATCGAAAATATAATCACTACACAAAAAGGAAACGCTAGACGATTAATCATGTTAGGAGTAGCATAAGTGATCATTTAAAATAGTCCCCGAATCTTAAAATATCCACTAACATGCTTCTACCAGAGTCGTGTGCTGGTTTCCAAGCAGTTGGAAGATTTTCCACGTATGCTCAGATACACTACCTCTGCGTTCAAATAGACCCATCACGGACCAGTTTTCTGGGCGAATGTGTATCAGGTATAGGATTCATGGTTAATTGAAACTGAACTTTAAAAAAACCGAACCTCTACTTTCAATTACAGTGAACTATCGATTTGTCGGACTGCTAGAGATTTCTTTATCTAATTATATCCATTAAGTCAGTAAATCAGGGTCCGTTGAATCCAGAGTTTACTGCATTTGTAATTATGAAAGCGTCTACTACCTACGTACGTATAGTATATCGAACGCCTATTTCCACCTTTCAGTCTCTTCCTTCTCAGAAATTCCGCTGATGGTAAATGTAGCTATACTAATAAATGGTCTTCCTTCTCAGAAATTCCGCTGATGGTAAATGTAGCTATACTAATAAATGGAAGTCTTAAGCGTTCCGATTTATGAACGTAACTAAAAACTCTTAAGTCGGCCTGAATTAATGAGGCACTTTCGGACAAACTTCAATCTTTTCATACGCACAGCCCCGTCCATCGAGTTCATACGCAAGAGACCATCTCGTCGAGTGAGCCTGTCATTGTTCCTGCCTGTTTGTACCGGCAATAACTCGCTTTTTTGTCTCCTACTTCCAGCTTATGAATAAGATGCCTCGCGTTCACACGACTTACTCCCGTACAGTAAAATCGGCTTTAAAACACAGCGATGCAAGGATGGTTTAATTTGCGAACACTTCTAAATAGTTTAATACTGCAGATCACAACCGCGAAGCTCATTGAATTATCTTTGCAACACGTTGATATACATTTCACTGCCATCCACAGTAACGATGTTCCTGCTAGAAATGACTTTCACTTCCAGTTTTCTTCCTGCACGACGTTTTACCCTCTTACGGTCTTCCCAACTGACACCACCGTAGTCTTGAAATGCTAATATTCAAATCATAGTAGCTCCGTGGCTCAGGCAGCAGCGCGCCGGTCTCACCACTGGGTTCCGTACTTCAAATTCCGGTCGCTCGAAGTGAGATTTGTACTGAACAAAGCGGAGGCGGGATTTTTTTCTCCAGGTACTCCAAGAGTTCCTGTCATTTTTCATTCCAGCAACACTTCAATATTTCATTTTATCTGTTATAATCGTTGCCCCAGGAGTGAGAGGCTTCGGCAGCCGGCACAATTTCTATCCTCGCCGCTAGGAAGGGGGCTTCATTCCATCCCCAACCCGGTCAAATGACGAAAAAGGTAGAGGATTTTTCACTAGCTACATTTCTTTTCAGGCTATCAAGATATTGAATTGGAAGATTTCAACACGCCCTATCATTATGGTCTATTCGTGACCATAGTCCCGGAACTGTTTACTACACCAAGTAGCCTGCAGCGAAACACTCATCACAGTTTAGGTATAATTCTTTAAACAGTCTAAATTACTAGTCAAAAGTTTTCAATTTTAATAACTCCGGTACTAAAAAGGAGGGAAGTTTAAACATTTTATGTTCCCCTCTAGATATCTTTTAGGATTTCTAACGTTTCGGAATAATACTTGCAACTAGTTGCTAAAAGATCGAACAATAGTATGGCAGAACTGGGACTGAAGTCTTGGATAGTACTTTAAAAAGGCATGACTTTAACCAGAAAGGGTAGTTCGCGCCGTATCGACGTCGCCTTCAAGGAAGACAGCTGATTCGTCGGCCACGTTTGAATACGGACCAACCAAGAATAGCAGAACACGTAACATACAACAGAAGGCAAATAAGGGGAAGGGACATGAACTATGTACCCCATGAACGATCCGAGTATTACCTCGAACTGTTTAAGTCCGCAGCTCTTCACCTCTGCTATGGCTTGACACGGATCTGTCTAAAAAGACCACCCGACAAAATTTCATACCACCTCTAAGTGGGTCTGTCCTGATTTTGAGACGGTACACGGAATATTTGTCCCACCCAATACAGTTAAACCATCCATTAGACTTTAAAACTTAGTTTTCATACAAATTAGAATTATTACACCTCTCAACAAGGGAATCTTGAAAACATTAGATTTTATCCCAAAGTTTGTCAGTTATTTAGATATATCCTGCATATTTCACCAGCATATCTTTGATCAACTTTTGTACATACTGACAATGCAGGAATACCTTCGTGACAAAGAATTTCTCGTATAAGTATTTTTCCGCAAGAATTTGTGATTCGCGACTGTTTTTAATGCATAAAAGGCTGAAAGAATTAAGCTTTCGATCGCAACATTGTTAAGTTCAACTACGTATCAAATCTGAGCTGGAATAAGCTGAACAGAATCCTCTCCGGCCATTCGCTCCGGTAAAACTCAAACTTTCCGTCTCAGTATTCATGGAAGCGGGATTGTATTTTCCAGTTTCATTTTTTTAGGGTTCGTGTCCCGGAACGAAGGACGTCATTGGATGTTCGCTCGTTCTTCAGGGTGAAAGTTAATTTCTAGAACCACTCAATGTAGTTTACTATGCATTTGTATACTGAAGATTGCGGCAACAAAATATGCTTCGTCTAACTACAATGAAGGAGACAGATGGCGATTCATGAACGTCGGTCATCACTACAAATTATACTGGGGAAAGGTCATCCAACGGATATCAAACAAAATTAAGATATGGACTGAAAGACCAGCTAAGTTTGGCTGAAGGCCGGCGTTTTTAACGTTCGAACTATTCAGTCCAGCAAACCTTTTTCTATTAATAATTTCTTGAATATGCCATTCTCTATAAATGAATGTGTACTACGGCTTGAAGTCATGGTCCTAATGGACGGAAATACAGCAAAGTACGTTTCAATGTTACATTATCCACAGGATTAATATTTTATAAATTATTTCTTGAATGGTGAGCTAGTAGTTTAGTAACTACGAGACTAATTCTTTTGTAATTCTAATCACACAGGGCGGGGGTGGAAGAGGCATGGACATTTAAGACTCCCTACACCTCTCAAAGATATGGTCGGGGTCGAGAAAGACGAACAGTTTATGGAAGGAGATCGGATATGAAAGATTGAAGTGAAGAATGTGGAAGGAATATCAGTCACGGCAAGGGCCCTCGTGGTCGTCACACCACGCTTCTACGATGAGAACTTCTGATAGGTCGTAAGCTGTATCTGAAAGAATTAAAGTTGTTTGTCACTTCCTATAAAAGCCTGTTCGAAAGGAAGCTACTGAGAAGTTTCACCAAGATGATCATTAACAGTTCTCGGAAGAGCGATGGAGATAACATTAATAGACCGTCAGTTTCACTGACCCATCGCGCGGAAGTCCATGGGAAAAGCCTTGAGAATAACAAGCAACTGAAAACCCATTACTTCAGACTCAGACTGGGGTAATGCTCAAGATTTACACCAGTGGAGGTTTGATCTCTTTAATGAACAATTTAGTAAGGCTGTTGAAACAATCACTTAGGACGTGCGAGCAGGGATAGAACAGGATTTACAGAACCCTTGATTTTGCGAGGTATTTGAAACCTAAATCTCTAAATTTTTTCGGGCTAGATTAAATCACCAAGCAAATCCGTAAGTACGATTAGTCGAATTGTTTCTTTCACTTAATGGACTAGAGAATAACTGCACAATGCCCTCAGCATCACAGCCCTTCGCTTGTTCCCTGATATCCAGCAAGAGCAGAAACATTCCGGCGTCCTGTTTCCAGCGTTTTCTCTTTTGTTAGCTCCCCTCGTGGGTGTGGTCGTTTACAATTACACCCACGGTATCCCTTGCCTGTCGTAAGAGGCGACTCAGCTCGGAAGCGTGGGTTGGTGACCAGGGGGCCCTTAGCTGAACCCTGACATTGCTCTCACTTGCACCAGCCTCTTCACTTTCATCTATCCTATCCGACCTTCCTTGGTCAAGTCCTCTTTTCCGACCCCGACAGTATTCGGTTGCGAGTCCTATGGAGTCTTTAACGCCCTTCATTGTTCTCTTCCATTTTTCGAAGCATTTGATCCCTTCCATTTTTCTCTCTGATTAGTGTTACAGGATGGTTGATTAGTCTTCCTGTTATTAAAACAATATCACCGCCACCACCCTGTTTTGTTAGCATTTATTCGGTGATGAGGTAGTGTAGATCGTATTTTATTTTTAAAATGTAAATGTTGCATACGCCTAATTGACAAGGCTGTAATCTTTCACGTTTCTTGTCCGTAGTTTACGTGGAATGAATTTGTCTTAATGGCAGGCAGACTATGCAGAAAGCCTGCAGTCTAATAATTTCGAACTTTCAAAATAGGCGCAATGAGTCTGGTATGAAAACTAGCCTTTCCACGACTAAATGTCTAAGAAATCCAACAGAAGTTAATGTCAGACTGTGGATACAAAGCTAGAACAGGTAGAAAATTTCAAGTATTTAGGATGCGTGTTGTCCCAGGGTGGTAGTATAAGTGAGATTGAATCAAGGTGCAGTAAAGCTAATGCAGTGAGCTCGCAGTTGCCATCAACAGTATTCTGTAAGAAGGAAGTCGCCACCTAGACAAAAATATCTTTACATTGGTCTGTTTTCTGACAAACTTTGCTTCGCAGGAGTGAAAGAGTGGACTCACTGTGTCTTATTCGTAAGTCAGAAGTAGCGGACATGAAAGTAGCGAGAATGATTGCTAGTACAAACAGGTGGGAACAATGCCAGGAGGGTATTCTGTTAGAGGAGAAAGGATAAGTTAGGAATAAACTCTATAGATGAAATTTTACACATGAACTGGCTTCAATGATGGGAGTCATGTGAGGCGAATGGAGGATATGTTACTTAGGAGAATGGACTGTTATGGAGGATAAAAGAAATCGAGGGAGACCAAGACGATTGTTAGATAGTTTCTAACGATTTAAAGATAAGAGATATAGAACTGAGCGAGGCCACAGAACTAGCTACGAATAGGATTGTGGCCGCGGTCAGTAAACTCGCTGGCTTTCAGACTGAACGCTAAAAGGCATAACAGTCTATAATGAAGATGATAGATAACTTTCAGGCCTAATTTGTATGTTCATCGGAAGACATCATTTTAGGTAAAGAGTATTCCTCTTCATGGTAATGATTCCACGAGGAACGTTCACCAAGTACCTAACAGCTAAGGTAGAATGTTGAAAAAGTCCGAAAGTTCTGTTATGAACAGCGTGTATTGTACCAATTATAGCTGCATTTCATGGTAATAAGGGGTCGAAGGTAGAGAAGCACTCACCGCCTTCTGACCAGGGCAGCCGCGGTTCGAATCCGGGCCAATGAATTTTTCACGAAGTCGTTTCGGAACCCTGCTCTGACTGGTGTGCAGTGATGCCAATTTGGCGACGTTGTCGCAAAATCTAGCGACTTGACCATTGAAAAAGATCAAATTCAAACTGGCGACAGAACTGATTACTTACACCCATTAATACAATGTAATTGAGATTTGAACGTCCGAGTTTCACGAAACTTACCAAATATTCTGCCCATCTGGATATTGTTATTGTATTTGCCTTTAGGAACCAGCACTGTCTGACACAGAAGCGAAGGTACTTCCCCGATTACAAAACTAGGAAGAGTAACTTGTGGTTTTAGGAATGTTGTCGATGGCATTCAGGAAATAACCGTTTAAGCCAAAAGTTTATCTCTCTCTATATCCATATATAGTATATTTTAACAGCAAATTCCATGTTGCAGCCAGTCAGTGATCAGTAGCATTTGCGATTTGTAGTTTGATTGCGGTGGTGTTCAAAGTTGTTTTATAGTATCCGAAAAGAATAGCAACGATGGATGGCATACTAGCGTGGCTGGCGAATTACACAAGCCTTTTGCAAATACTATCATGCAGTTTTATACCTATGCTAAATTTACGAATAGAACAGAAGCTTAGTTGTAAGCCTTCCACTGAAGATTAATCACGAGTTGCCGAGGAAAGCTAATCACTGTTCGTTGTTCATTTATAACAGACCACCGAAGGGAGATTTGTAACTTCTTTGATTCCCTAGCAACCAAAAAGACCATCTAACAAAATGCACAAAAATAGTTAGGGAGATGTTTGGTCCTCAGTTAATAAGAAATTTACAGCTTTTAAAATAAAAACGTAAATTTAAAATATTAGAAATCTTTTGGTAAAATCTGCAAGAACGAGATTTTGACAAAGATAAGTATTTCAGCAACTTCTAGAGAGACATTTTCGGGTCTGTGAGTTATAAAAATATAAAAGCTTTAGAATTGAAATAATTTGTAGAAAACGAGTCTCATTTTAAAGAAGGATACATGTATCCATAAAGAGTGACCTGTGTATGATATTCCAAGAAGCAATGGTGTGGCCATCTTGAGGTACTAAAATCGCTGCGCCTGGCAACATGAAACTCCATCTTTAGGACTATATTTTGGTATGCATACATCAAATATATGAACATTTGTTACAATTTTTCGAAATCATTACGTGCTTACGCCTTATGAGTTTATTATTGATACAGAAAACGTTACATAGGTAACCAATATTAAATATGTACATTTGACTAGTCAAAACACTCTTCCCCTCCTCCCTCAAACTATTAGACATGAAATGAGAATTTTAACACACTTCGTAATTTAATGGACTAACTCTCGACTCGATGTCTACGGGGGGAGGGGGAGGTCGTCGTCGTCGATTGTGTAGGGTCCCTTGTTAGAAGTTTTGGCTTAAATTGAGAGGTGCAATCATAAAAAAATACCGAGATATCGTTTCGAATCCGTTCATGTTAACGAGGGTAGAAAAAAAATCAGTAATATATTTACAAAGATTCCCAGCATAGGAAGTCAAATGATCAAGAAGGTAACCAAGTTTCTCGGTATTTTGCTATTCCATAGAACATAAATGCATAAATAGAACTTTATTTTCAGAACTGTCAGGATTTTATCCTGCAGGTTGTCCTATTCAAACATTCTTAAATGACAGCGACCTCAACGGGGATCTAATTTATTTTTGGAATAAAAACTATTAATCGGATGTTGCCAAGGTCAGCACGGCCGCATGAAAAGTTTTAGTACGTTAGCATTCTATTTGGAAGACATTGCGTAACAAATTTAGTCAAATTTAGCCATTTCCATCAGCAACATTATATATATAATTTATGTATTTTTTCGCTTCTCCCTTAAGTTGCTAGACGTGATCAATTCACAGATAGGTACGCCTAAAATTGGTCTAGTTTGCAGATCTGAGAGATGATTGAAGCAGTACATGTACCAGAAATTTGGCTTTTAGGCATTAGCTCTGTCGTAGTTCATACTAAGGGTTCTCTGGTCGAAGCACTCTTCCTGACTAAGTATTTTAATCTCAGGTCGCGGTACAGATTTTATAACAGTTTAACAATAGTCTTAACCGAAAGTTGAGCATAAAGAGACAAATTTCTGTATGAACAAACTTCGTTGCATTTTAACAAAAGCGTGACGCCATACAGCGTTCTGCCATAAGCCGATTACCAAGCGAGGGCTGTCTCTGTTCTGCACTATATGATACGAACAACAGATTCCCAACACAATTGTTCTAAACAAGCAGCGATTTGCAGAAAGACGGCTGTAATCTCATCCATCATCCCAAAACTAAACCAGCCGTCACAAGGATTGTAAATCCTCATTAGGCATTGTGTCGAGGAGACATTTTATGGATGCGTGAAATTGGACATCGTTCCAACGAACTCCGAACATCGTGGCCTAAATAGGAAATTTGTGAAAGTCCTCTACAAATGTCACGTTGCGATTGTCTAAAGAAAACCTGTACGAGGAAGATTAAGACTGCTACTTATATCTGTATGCCAATGCTCTCCCATCTCTACATAGATCGCACCATCAATCATTCGCTTTACAATAATGCTGAACATTTGAACGTCCCGTCCTCCACATGGAACAAGATCATCTATCTTCCGACGAAAAGAAAGTGTTGGGCAAATGAAAGCAGGTAAATCTAGACCAGAAAGAATGCGAAAGTTTATACCCGCCAGAGTAATTTTATATTCAAATATGGAACTACAAATTTTATTCACCGTGACTACTATGCAGCCTCTAAATATTAAGCTTCCAGACACCAGAGAACGCAATAAATTGAATAATACGTAATTGTTTTCAACTAATAGAGATATTAAGCGGACCAATTCGCTACTAGTCAGATTGTTCCCGGGTACTTCTGAATGGACCAAATGTCAAGCCCCGTGACGCCCTGCCTGATTTCAAGATATTTTATTGGTTTTACGTCCGTACCCACATAAAGCCAACATATTTGAGCACCACCGGACTGAACAAGGGTGAAGCCCATCTTCGGCTCACTGCGCCAAGGAAAGGAGTAAGCTCACACAGGTCGAAAAAAGCTCGGAAATCTAAAACCATTTCGTCCCTTTCACCACCCATTACGATACCAGACCCTGCAAACAAATTTCTTTGCTTCTGGAGCCCCAGCTGGTGTTAGAATGCGAGGCCGGAGGGAAAGCTTTATTATCCTGTGAAAAACCTCTTAATAGGCTAATATCCCCTTAGAGGGAATGAATCCAGCTAACTTCTTCGGACTGGGTAACCTAACATGCTACTGTATATTACGACGTGGATTGGCTATATTTAACTTGGCGACCAGAACTGATCATCGTCGTCGTCGCCGCCGCCGCCGGGGCTCTGCTACCGAGTTGCAGACAAAGTGGTACCATCCAGGCGGCTTTCCCACCAAATCAGATTCAGATTGTGGTGCCACCTAGCAACGAAGGCAGAATTCTACTGGACGGTTCCGTCTAATTTTATTTCGTTCGGTGACACCGAGCGAGTCACCAGAGATCTTTAACAATGGCATGAAATGTCAAGATTTTCGGACAGGCCTTCATACACTACACCAGCCGGGATGAAACCCATGAACTTTGTATCGTTAGTCCAACGCAACCACTGAAGCAACGTCGCTACGCATACTGTTTGAAGTATATCTTGCAGTGTCTGTTCAATACTGTACGTTCCACTTTGCAGGCAGTGAAATACCTAGAGATGCTAGATCTTAGAATGTACCATATTCGAGCATTTATCCTTCTGTAGAGTTCTGCGATGGAAGTGCTTTTCGTATGGAATATATAAGCCGTTTCATTTTCTTGGTTTTTCAATTTAAATTCAATAAAGCTACTTAAAGGAAAATAGAAAACTGAAGTGACATTGAAGACATTTATATTGATTTGGACCTGCTTCCCCTTAAAATGTATCTACATGCATTTAGGAGCCAATATTCAATAAAATTTTGCCACTTGAATAAGTTTATTACAACATGAACTTTATATTGTTTTTATTTTCATTTATTATTCAAGATAATCGGGAGGGATGACCAAATTATTTAGGTCAGAACCTGCGCCATCCCCCGATTTCTTATACACGCGAATACAGTACCTAAATCTGGCTCTTTGGCTGAATGACCAGCACTGTACACCGATTTTTTTTTTCTTCTGCTATTTGCTTTACGTCGCACCGACACATGTCTTACGGCGTCTATGGGATAGGAAAGGCCTAGGAATTTGAAGGAAGCGGCCGTGGTCTTAAGGTACAGCCCCGGCATTTGTCTGGTGTGAAAAGGGGAAACCACGGAAAACCATCTTCAGGGCTGCGGAGAGTGGGGCACGAACCCACAATCTCCCGATTACTGGATACTGGCCGCACTTAAGCGACTGCAGCTATCGAGCTCGGTCTAGACCGATTCAGAAGGCCCGTGTTCGACTCCCTGTCCTGTCTGGGATTTTAACTTGTGCGGCTAATTCTTCAGCTCGGGGCTGAATTAGTCTTAACACACATTTATTTACATAAAACATATCACACACAAAAAACCAAGGAAACGCCTAACAGTGAAGGCATCCGGCCGTAAAATTGGTCTCTGTACAAAGAGCAGATCCTAGGCAAGAGAACTGAAGAGTATCGAGAAAGTCTCAAAAATTTAATTTCACTCTTCAGGTACATTTAGCATGTTTTATTCTTCTTCACATTATGAAACCTCAATAATGAATTTAAGGTAAGAACGACCTCCCAATGCTATCCATGTTAAATCAAGATTCCTGGTACACGTTTAGCAAGTGTACTTAAGCAATGCTCTAAATTTTTTTAAGGAAATTTTAATTACTTCTCTACAATACCAGTCAGCTCTGAGAAAACTGCAATATTTATTTCTTGAAAATTTGGACATTTTAAACCAAAATGTTTAGAAAACTTTTTATAAATTATTTTCTATTTTACTAACGGAAAACTCAATACCCTCTCCACCAGACAGCTATTTTTCAGTCAGATCTTTCAATTTGCGGAGCTCAAACCATGCGCTTCTGTGTATGACCAACAAAGGTTATTTCCTCAGTAAGGAGGGCGTGTTCAAATTCGAAGCTGTTCTAGTTTACTAGTAATAGGCATTTGTGACCCCTTGCAGAAAAGGGCTCAAAAGTCTAATGGAAGTTTTACAGCAGAGCTGAACTAAAGTGTCTGGAGTGGAAACATTGCATCTGTTTTTACCTCATGCGCTACCTATGGGTCTTATTAGAGTTACGCAGCAGTTAAGGAGTCTTCACCACTTGATGTGACAACTTTGTACTAGTTTTTTTTTAAAGCTGCTTTACGTCGCACCGACACAGATAGGTCTTATGGCGACGAAGGGGCAGGAAAGGGCTAGAAGTGGGAAGGAAGCAGTCTGCCTTATTTAAGGTACAGCTCTAATATTTGCCTGGTGTGAAAATGGGAAACTACGGAAAACCATCTTCAGGGCTGGCGACAGTGGGGCTCAAAACCACTATCTTCCGAATACTGGATACTGCCCACACTTAAGCGACTGCAGCTATCTAGCTCCGTCAATTGGTAAGAAAAGTAGCGAGATTAGTGAAAGCTATAATAGAGCTTTTCTCAAAACTGTTTTCTAATCAGTAAGTATCTTTTGAAGTACTGCATCTAGAAACGAACTCTTAAAATTCTCAGTTTTTTGTCAATTATAAAATCTCCGCGCAACGGGTCAGTTTATCTATTGGTTGGTGGGTTATAATACTCTTGGCGAAATTTAGGGTTTTCAAGACAATTCCGTTATACAAATAAAAACCTCAGCGTTAAGAATCTCGTTTTCGAACTTTTAGTCACATAACTAGGCCCCTCTTACCTTAACACTGATCAACATTTTACAGCATTTGGCCACCTTTCGCATTTAAAGCTACTGCGAAAATCTACCTTCATGAGCAAAGCAGTGGGAAAAAATCTTTACTCGGTTCAAATCTGACAGCTGATGGCAGAACTGTTGGGGACCCACTATACATCAGACAAGAGGGGTGTCCAAGCATACCTCTACATTTCATGAAAGTAGTTCAACATTTCAGACGAACACCCATTCAGGAGAGAGACTAATCTGTCATTTACGGTTACTGTTGGATTAATTCACAGCGCGTGTTTCGGAAAACAATCTCATCTTCGCCACAAACCAAATGAACTTTCTCGGTGCGAGATGAATGAAAGCTCTATTTACATTAGAATGTCCCACGCCCCTCACAGCTGTTCGCAATGCGCTTTAACAGATGTTCCAACAACGAGGGCGCCTCCCGTCTGTCGCTAACAGATGGGAAGTCCTTACGACGGCAACAGAAATAGCTTAACTGCTGTTGCTCAAATTTAGATCCTTCCCGGTGGAAGTTTAGAAAATCCTAACAAATGTATCCGTGCTTCGCTACGGTATTTTACATTGTATTCGGATTTCTCCGTAAATTACTGTAAAGGCAGCGAGTAAGATTGTATTAAATTGCATACCTCTTAGCGCTATCCTAGAAAGAAAACTAAGGACGCCATACGTTGTTTCCGATGTAAGGTAGGCATTGGGGAAGTTGAGGAAAATGGCAGGCCACACTTCCTACCGCCAATCGCAATCTAGCTCTGAATTCACTATAACGGCAGGTTCACTTTGCAACTGCCATTAAGAACAGAGTTTTCATTATAAAGACAGGCCATTTTTTCCTAATGCAAGTTCCAATCGAGTTCTAAAGATTCGATTATAATCTAGAAATGCAGCGCTATCTCAAGTATGAACAATCCAGATACAATAAGTCCTAGGACCAAAGTAGTTTCTCTCCAAATAGAACGGCGATTGTGCTGTGTTTTGTAATACAACTTACCGTTTAACCACGAATTATCCAAAAACCCAAGGTCTGCACCGTCATTAAAATGCATTCATATTTCGATATTTTCCTGGGCCAAAAGTTACATTTTTAACAGCTTGGAATTTTTCCTTAATGAAATAGAAGGCCAAGTTTCGGGATTAGCACTCATACATATGGAGTAATTAAGGAAGAACGTAATACAGTTAAGAAAGTTTAAATTAATAGAAAATGGGATTATAACCGAGGATAGCCGAATAGGACATGTGAATACAGAGTGGATGTATTGGAAAATCAAATGTACCTCAAACTGTCATGGTATGAGTTACGGATATAAGAAATCTGTAATAGGCGTAATTTAGCCGCAGGGATTGTTAGGTGCAGATGACTTTTGTTATTACTTAGGTTATTCGAGGACGCTTATTACCTCTATCGATATTCCGGCAATATCCTGCAGAATCGCCGATTGACGTATCTTTCTAAACCAAGGAACAACCACGAGTTTACAGGAATGATGAAATGGTAATACGTTACCTCCCTGCTGGCAAGAAGTCAGACGTTTCCATGGTAAACTGTAGGTTCGTTGTCTGTCACAATGCAGAGCATGATATCCGTAGAAAATAGCAATTTTCTCCGTCATTTGCACAGTAAGCAAAATTATGAACGTAACATATTTATAATGAAGAGACGTTTCACACCGACCACGGATTTTACACAAAATCAATAGAGTATCAATGGAGGGGAAACTGTTCTGGTTTTCCTATAAACCCCCGTCCATTCAAAGATTTTAAAATCATATGCAAATCAAAACCTTCTCCGGGATGAGTATACTTTAAATATGACGTTTGGTCGAGATCTATTGAGCAGTTTCGCTGTGATGGTGGAACAGACACGAAAAATAAAAACCACCGATACGTCTTTAGTGGACCTAACACTGATAAATATCTGAAAATGGGCAAAACGTACGGAATTACAGACAGCGGAACCCCTACAATTTTATAGATTTCAAAGCTTTAAGGATCTACACTTACAGAACAGCTTAATACCGACGGTTTATGGAAAAGGAAGAGGGAGAGGTTCAACTTGGGTGTGTGGTATGGCGACCACGGGTTTCCTAGCAGAGTGTGACTGCTAACACTAATGCCAGGCTTCTCGCTCTTTTCTATCCGACGTACCTTGGTAAATTTTCTCTCCCGACCCTGACCATATAATACCATATTTGAGAGGCCTAGACGTTGATTTTTCACATCTTCGTACCCCTTTCCTTCAATTTCGTTTGCCGATACCCTCGTTCTTCGAAGGGCTAGACCTCTTCAAAGTTTCTCTGTTAGAGAATGGTTGCCCATCTCTACGTCCTATTAAAACAGCCGCCGCCACCACCACCACCACCACCACCACCACAGTAAATCGAAATTAAGATTTGGCGTGGTAATTTAACGGAGTCTAGAAAATCTGTAGAAGTTACTGGATATTGCTGGTAAGGTCTTAAAGGCCCGGTCTAGAAAGCCACGGGAAACCGTCGCGACGAATACGCGTCGCCTCGTAATCTGTAGGCCTTCGGGCAGAGCAGGCCCAAGATCCACCAAGCGCCATGGGGTTCGGTTTGGTTCGGTTCTTTTCTTGCCTGAATGGTCGGTGCAGTGGCCTTCGGCTCAGAGGGTCCCCGTGTTAGATTCGCGACTGGGCCGGTGATTTTAACCGTGTATGCTTAATTTCTCTGGCTATGTGCTCTTTTTTCCTTTATACAGTCTACACAGAATAAATCACAGAAGCATAGCATAGATGATACCTACATCCCCTGCACGCAGGGTTGGGGTTAGAAAGGGCGCTCTGTTCTCAAACTGGACCAGCTCCACGCGAAGAGCAGACCCGATGCAATTGGAGAAACAGGCCAGGAAGAAGTGGTGTTGGAGTGCAGGAAAGAAAAAAAAACTGGAAGTAATTTAGTCCGAAAAGGTAAAACGAGGCTGAAAAGTCAGATTAGGGTATGGAGTTGTAGGCTGAACGCATTTTGATGGATAGTGGAGTAAGTAATTGCGTAGGGAAGTCTAACATTGACAACAGCTGCTACAGAAGAGTAAAATGCTTTGAGGATTTGGCGAAATCTGAATAGAGTATGGATCCAATGTATGGAATCCTGACCAGGATAACTTTATACAGCAACTGAAGTATCCACAAGAAAGCACGATCTGATCTGGGAAGACCTGGAAGTACGGAGAGGAAAGTTTCTTGACTAAGCGGTATGTTCCAAACCGTCGATAGAGAGATGGCGTGGAATGACAGACTAATACGCGTGAATGGCTCTTTTCAAGAAAGGGAGATGAAGTTTGAATTCAAGAGGACAAATGTTACATTTATAGGACGAGGAATAAGGGATTGGCACAGTTTAGTAACTGAAATGTAATGTTCGATACATTTTCAAGACATTTGTAAAACCTTTAAGAAAAGGCCAGGTGAATAATTTATAGGGAATCTGCCACCTGTGCGACAGCCCTAACTGCCGGTCATTGACGAGGACCGATGGTATACATCTTGAAACAGGACTTTCTCAGTGTTTTGGAGGGAAGTGAAACATTTTTCTTATGATATAGGAGGCTAAGGGCCTTATTACACAGGGCAGCCAGGTCGCGCAGCCACTCATCGGGCATGGACTGTTATGGATGTTATTGTTATTACACGAGGGCAGCCAGTCGCGCGACCACACTTAGTTGACCTTGAGGCTTCTCTACCCGGCAACCAATCTGGCGACCACTGGTGGTGGCTGGGTGTTGAAATATATGGGGCTTATTACACAAGGCATCCAAAGACCGGCAGCCACAGTTTACCGTAGTTACGTATAGCCACGTGCTACTGTGCATCGTTTTCTTGACGGCAAGTGGAAGTGCGCTATGGATAAAATAAGTGCTACTGCAAGTGCAGAGAAAGGAGAAAAGAAGAAACAGGAACAACTTTTGAAAGAGTTAAACGTTTATAGACTTGAAAGTGAACACTGAAGATTTCATCTGCGAAATAGAAAGACTCCCTCCAATTCGGAACAGTATAGCAATAAGCATGTAAAATTAAATACTTGGAACGAAATTATGTGTATATTCATACAAGACTTGAAAGAACGGCCTTTAGTTGAGAACCTCCGCAACTATTCCTTGCAAATAAGTTGCAATTTTTTACTTATTTCATTATGTATTACACTGTATTTAAGAAATAATGTCTCATTAAAAAAAAATATCAAGGTTATCAAGAAGCATTGCTTCGGCCTACTATAATTGTGAGACACCGTAACAAATTAGTGGGCTTTAATAGTTGCAATTACAACGAGCTGACTGATAATCTAAACTTTATTTATTGCAAATTTACATTTTCCTAACGTCTAGTCAACTAATAAACTAATCGAACTCACGAACACTCGTGTCTTTATCAATGGTCAAACAGACACGGAGCAACATGGAACTGTCTGGTTGCTCCACCAGTCGCTCTGCTCAAGACAGGTCGGGCAGCCATGGCTACGCGATATGGCCGCGCGACCTGGCTGCCCTGTGTAATAAGGCCCTAAGAATGCCTGAGGATTCAGTTGTTACATGGAGATGAGGCGGACCCAGTGTATTGCGTCATCAGGCACTACATCAAACCAAGACCAACTACAACATATAATATTGTAGTTGGTCTTGATCAAACTAGTCCATGGACTGACGACAGACTGGGGTTTAAAAATCCTTGATATGTCAAAATTTCTGCATTGATACATGAAACTTCCTTTAGAGGTTCACTGTTTTTTTCTTTTTATCCCGCACTGCACATGTGAAAACATATTGAAGGGTTAATCTGCTCACAAAGTGGTCTTTTGGGCTACATAAGAATTCGACCCAAGCTACATAAGAATTCGACCCAAGCGAGAATGACGACGTTCGGGATTTCCTTATGAAACTTCAATTTTACAGTAGCTTTTATTATTCAACCTCGGCAGTGTGACGAGCTCAGTGGGTCAGCTGCTGGGTTCCCACCCGGAAGGCTGAGGTTGGAAACCCGGTCGAGACTAATCTTCAATATCACGTCGCGTTAATATCCGGTGTTAAACCCTACAAAAAAAGATCCAGTTACTCCAGAAATACCTGGGATAAGCTGAAGAAAGTATTATACAACCCGGAAGATAAGTGGCTGCGGCCCGTCCTCAAAATGTGGGCAGTCTGCGCACCACAAACAGTGTCCTCAATCCAAAAAAAACCACACATTGAAGGTAACAAATTCTGAAGTATTCAGTGCGAGAGAAACTGAGAAGTACGAAAATAATCAAGAGGGAAACTGAAGAAAAATAAGATTTAAATGCATGAAACGCTAGATCCGCGAATAGGCACTATCAGCCGGTATGATTACGTTCGGAGTCCATTCAAAAGTCCTTCCCATCTCATACTTTAAACATTTTCAGACTATTTTTAAAAATTAACTATTTTAAAGGGACAAATTTTAATGAAAATTACTACGGAACATTAAGAAAAATTTACTAACGAAATATATTTTTGCTCGTTTCTTTACGTCGCACCGACACAGATAGGTCTTATGGCGACGAGGGGACAGGAAAGGCCTAGGAATGGGAAGGAAGCGGCCGTGGCCTTAAGGTAAAGCCCCAGCATTTTCCTGGAGTGAAAATGGGAAACCACGGAAAACCATCTACAGGGCTGCCGACAATGGGGTTCGAACCCACTATCTCCCAGATGAGAGCTCATAGTCGCACGCTCCTAACCGCACGACCAACTCGCCCAGTGCCAACAAAATAGGAATGAAAATATTCTTTGTAAATGGGGCCAAATTATTCATCAGGACGATGTCAAATTAGATGTTATTAGCGAAGGCCGATACCGAATTAGTAAAAAAAAAAACCGCAAAGCAAAGACATCTCCATACAGGCCATGAAGGCCACAAAGTAAGGTAAATGCTTGCACTACCCATAACCTCGGCACTTGTGGTACGTCCGGCCGCCTTTGCCCACAGGAATTAACCTGGTACTTATTTTTGGTGTAGGCCGAGTGAACCTCTGGACCATGTGCACCTCGGAAAGTAGAAATCTCGTTTAAGTTTTTCGACTTCCTGACAGGAAATCGAACACATGTCCTTCCGGGTGAACCGTGCATGCCTTTACCGCCTCGGCCAGACAGCCCCTGCCGAATTAGTAAACTCGGCTGTTTTGTAGGAACTATAATTCCGAACGAACGACTAGACTGGGATTTGAATCCCTGACTAAGGACACTGAGCACAAAGAGTTTCGCTCCGAAGTAACTATGGTAATTTGACACCCAAGGATTTAATTCCCGACTTGGGCAGTATCTCTTCGTTTTCTTACGGACCCTGAATGCACCGTCCTGGGAGAGAGAAAGAACGACGAAGCAATCCAAGTCACACATCAGCGATAAAGCTCTATCTGCTTTAAGAAAGGTCAAGTTCTTACCTTGAAACCCTCAACGCCTTCCCCAACTTCTTCCACTTCGCCCGCGCATTCGAAGCCCAAGATGAAAGGAGTTTTGGGGGGAGAGTCTATCGCTCCTTGACGCACCATCAAATCCTGGAAGTTCAGCCCACTGTAACAGAAGAAAATATTTATAGGCCATGTTAGACAATTTGAGATTTTATAAATCCAAACAGATAGGTATAACAGTGAGAAAATAAAGACAAAGTTGTGAATTATAACATTCTTACGGTAATTAAAACAATTTCGCTTTCATACTGAAAGATGACCAACAGCATTTGTGAGCAGGTTTAGTCACGAAAGTTCTTTAAACGAAGACTTTGAGTATACTTTAATATAACATTCCAACTCTTCAGCAATCTGTATATTCTACATTTCTTATCAACATCGATATTTTCGGTTACGTTTTAAACAGTACCCTTGCAGATTTTGATGTACAATACTTCGCCGTCTTAGCAAGAGAGGGGAAGCCATCTCGTTCATCACTTAAAAAAGGAAGCCTAACTACACTGAACTGAAGATTTAACACTAAGAGATTAACCGAGAGCGCCAGTAACTAAATCCAACATTAGATCTTTTAAACGAGTGTTTAAGCACTTCTGCAAGTTCCTATCAATCTGCTGGAAGTATTCTCGATTTTTAATATTTTGAACGTTACACAGCATAACCTTTTTCTACATTTTTATCTATTCCAAAAGTTTCTCAGGATTTTTTTAAACAGCTCGTTCGACTTTGTGTCCCTTGTTAATTTCTCCTCGAATCTTTTCACTGACTTCAGATTTACCACTTTTATATAACTGTAGAAACTGTTCAGACCGGGTATATGAACAGTCTCAATCTTACCATCTACTGTAATATGAGCACTGATTAAGAAACCTGGTTCCTCATCCTTCCGCCAAATTTGCATGGGTTAAAGTCTAGTTTCATCAATCTTTTAAACGTAGCCTAATTCTACACTTCAGCAAAACTAATATACGTGATGAAAGGATTTATTTTAAATTCCCTCCAATCCACAAAAGTGACAAACCCACTCAAGAATTATTTTACGGCTCCCGAGGCACGAAGCAACAGGTTTTCGCCAGAGGTATATCAAATGTGCGAGGAGTCCGAACTTGCAGATGAGACTGCTAAAGATGGAATGAATAAATTTTTCTTAGCATTCTTACACCCGTCATCACAAATCTGCTGAAAAAAAAAGTCGCGGAGTATAAGGAAGATCGAAAGAAAAAAACATTTGACTAATCCACCGAGATCTATCTACAATTTGTTAATAAAGGGTGCTTCTAAGTTTAAAGAAATAGTTTAAATGTTCTATCGGAACCTCGCTTGCCTTCAGTCTTACCTGGGGTGATAATGGAATACCGTATTTCTTGGGGTGCGTAGTTTTATCCTTCCAACTAATGGTAGCATTTGCAATACATTTCTGTAAGATGCGATACAATGAAACGAACTCATTGGCAAAGTGTAGTTGGACACATGTACAGAAACATTCCACCGGTATTATGAAAAAAAGACTTCCCTACATACGTAAATGAATCCGCTCAATTCTAATTGATGTATCAATTCTAATTGATGTACGAAAGTGCGCAAACACTTTCCGGGGTTAACTTCCACGAATACAAAAAACTATGGATTAAATTGTTCTTAAATTTTACCAGCGTCCCCTTTGCTGGTCAACTCATCGTTCAAAGTGCCAAAATCTATTCACGAAAAATCATAAAACTTTAAATTCCTTGCAGCCGTCTGTGGGTTAGTTGTACTTTCCGACTCGAGATCACGTATGCAGGTTCAGTTCCGGCTGAGAGATTTTCGAAGGACAGTCAAAAAGTTGTCAATGTTTTTTCTTTACAATTTGCTGTACATCGAACCGACATAGGTCTTACGGCGAAGATAGTAAGGGATTGGGAAGGAAGATACCGTGGCCTTAAGGTACAGACCCAGCATTTGGCTGATGCGAACATGGGAAACCGCGGAGAGCTGCCGGCAGTGAGTTGGAACCCACTATTTTCCTAATGCAAACCGATAGCTACGCGAGTGAAACCATGCAGCCACTTGTTCGGTCCATGTTAATGTACCTAAGGGGTTGGCATGTATGAAGATACCTGGTGGCGCACTGTAGCAGTAGACAAAAATTAACTCACAGGATCCGTCCAGTAGAATTCAGCTTTCGTTGTCAGACGGCACCACTTCAGACGGTTCGTAATTCTGTAGCTGAGCAAAACGAATAAGTCACCGAATGCTTTATTCAACTAATTTAATCGAGAATGACCCAATTAGTGCACTCACAACTGTACACTAAAGACAATGTTTGGCTATATTAAGTCTCACGAGCCTTCTGGTAGCGGTATTTACCTGGAACTGCCGATTCTTAAATAGGCTTCACCTTTTTCTCATCGCATACACCAGTCGCTTCACGCAGGAACACCATGCAGTTAAGTTCGAACGCATGTCCGCTGGTTATCACGGCACTACTGCTGTACAGCCGAGTACTCCAGGAGACTTAACTCTCACAATGAGCTCTCGTGCCTACTCCACACACCTAACTCACGACAACTTATTACTCGACTGTCACCAGAACACAAGACTTTTAAGTCCTGGCATCCTTGGGGCGCGCCCAGAATACGAGCTTTCTAGTGCTTTCTTCCAGAAAATCTACGGAGATACTAGATGAAAAGGAGAACAGAAGTAGAAAGTCATAAGCCCTCACCCGACTCTTATTCCAGGAAATAGCTAACTGGGCTTGAAGACGGCCGACAGTCATGTCATGACGTACTACTACTACTACTACTACTACATCGGTAAGCAGGCGTGAAAATGTGCGATAGGGATTGAGACTAATTGATGGCTCGAAGTGCGCACGAATAACCGGCTATCAAAACAGCTGTGAAGTAATACAACGGTCAAGTGTGAATTATGTTTAATTATTTTAAGGAAATATGGCTGGAAGAGGCTGTATTTGAGCCATATATGGTTGCAATAATTACAGACAGCAAAGTGCGTCAAAATCTTTCTTCAAATCTCCGAAAAATACGGAAAAGCTAGTACGAATTTAAAATTTAGTGTACATGACATGTATGACAACTTGTCATATCTTGTTGGCCCATGAACACACTGCAGTCTTCAATAAAGCCTTTGTAAATAAAACTGACGATTTCTATACATCTGAACAAAAAGAAAAATTCAAATTACAGAAAGTAAAACCTATGATTTCATGTTAATGTGCATGTGGATCTACATAATATAGTATTTGTATACTTATGGTATGAGCATAGTTGCCACTACATACCAAATCTAATCACACACACAAAAAAGTACGCCTAAGTGGATTTAATGGAAAAACGATTGCATTGCCTACAGTTCTGTAAATTTTTACAATTATTTTTCACTGTCTAAACTATTTTGCAGAAAATAACATATGTACAGTAGGCTAAGTTACTTTTAATTTATATAGTTTGTTACTTTTCATGCGTTATCTGAACAATTCATTCTACTATCTTACATAAGTAGTGGCTGTAGTCCTAAAATGGATGTCATTGCCTTATATTGTGAAAAATAAAATGTTCTAACTAGACCAAACATTTTGTTCTTTAAAACTGCCGGACTGAGTGGCTCAGACGGTTAAGGCGCTGGCCTTCTGACCCCAACTTGGCAGGTTCGATCTGGCTCAGTCCGGTGGTATTTGAAGGTGCTCAAATACGTCAGCCTCGTGTCGGTAGATTTACTGGCACGTAAAAGAACTCCTGCGGGACTAAATTCCGGCACCTCGGCGTCTCCGAAAACCGTAAAAGTTAGGACTTAAAACAAATATTATTTATTATTATTATTATTATTATTATTATTATTATTATTATTATTATTATTAATGTTCTTTAAAACTTGTTCCATAATTCCTTAAAACAAGTTTTGGCATACAAGTGAAATTTCGAGATCTCTTAGTTCACAGCAGCCAACAGGAGCGAACGAAAGCTGTACGCAGCTATAACCGCAAGTCTGCTCCATGGCAAAATAGTTAGCGTGTTGGCCTTTGGTTAGAGAGGTCCCAGGTTCGATTCCCGGCAGGGTCGAAAAGGGATAGCGTAAGTCTAGTGGTAGCCCACGTCTTGATACCAGCATACGCCACTGGTTCTCCCCTGCTAAGGGAAAAACTAAAATGTTCAAAACATATCGTTCCATTGAGCCTATGGTTTCACCCACAATGATTCCCATGTCGCAATCAGACACTTTCTCCTTGATTATTTATATGGTTTCTTGGTAAACAGGCTCCATGCAGTTTTTTCTTAAATTACTCTCATCGGGCATTGAGATCTTTGTGTATTTTTCAAGAAATCCCTTGAAGGCTGGAGGTTCACCTTACTGAGTGGATTTCCTGCTTGTGTAAGAGCTACGCACAAATCAGTGTTTAATTCCTTCAAATTTTGGCTTTCTGAAGAACTCTGTTGAAACGCATTTCGTAAGAGAGGTTGCCGCGATTTGTTTGCTTGAAGAGTCCAATTCATTTGATGCTTAGAGCTGGAAATGTATTGCTTGATGCGATCTCGCTGGTGTTTTTCATCTAACTAAATTCTTGAACCACAAATAGTACATTGCATAACAGTTCCTTTAGTGTCTATGGAATCTTGTTTGAATTCATGAGCCAGAACAATAAATCGGGCACTGGACACCTTTGGCATGGTCAAATTTAGTAGTACACTCGTTTAGTAATGTAAGAAAAATGCTAACACCAGTTCACTTGTTCACTTACCAACTCATTGAGATTATAACAAAACTAACTACCGAGCTCGGTAGCTGCAGTCGCTTAAGTGCGGCCAGTATCCAGTATTCGGGAGATAGTGGGTTCGAGCCCCACTGTCGGCAGCCCTGAAGGTGGTTTTCCGTGGTTTCCTATTTTCACACCAGGCAAATGCTGGGGCTGTACCTTAATTAAGGCCACGGCCGCTTCCTTCCTACTCCTAGTCCTTCCCTGTCCCATCGTCGCCATAAGACCTATCTGTGTCGGTGCGACGTAAAGCAACTAGAAAAAAAAATTCGTTGGCACGGGGTCTGGGTGTATGTAGTCTTCATTTCATCACAACGCACAGGTCGCCGATGGGCGTCAAATCAAGACATGCACCTGGCGAGCCGAACATTTCCTCGGACACTCCCGGCACTAAAAGCCATATGCAGTTTCACCTCAAGCCGCTGAATAGTAGTGGCGCCGTCTCGTCTGAAAGCTATGCATTTTGGAGAGTTTCCGCTATTATGTTTTTAACCTATTTACCACTATAGAGTAATCTACATCATGGCTTGATAAACGTAGTTTTGTATTTCTATCCTGTTTTCTTCCCAACCGATACTCATCAAGTTAGAAACTGATCCTTCACTCGTGTAATGGGAAGGTATCATATCTCTTTAGGTAATCTGATTCAAATTCCCCCTTCCTCCCCATGTCTTCAAGGGTATCACTAGTCCGCTGAAATATTCCCTCGTAATCCAGATTGACAGTCACCACAGAGAAGCTGCGAATTGTTGGAGAAATTACACTGTAGATTTGATTTGCGGAAGCAAAACAAGATTATTAGTTTCTCACAAACCCTTGGAATAGGCACGTGGCTGCAAGCAGGAAGTCAGGTAGTTCAGACTTAAGGAATGTAACGTCTTGGCATGCAGCTCAGTCTTCCATGTAGTGAATTTATACGCCGCACACGCCGAGGACATACGTCGGAATAGTTGGGGGATTCTTAATTCCTGACGCGCTAGAATGACAGTAGGCTAATCAGAAATTACATATGTTCTGTGATGTATGAGTGTTCTGTACAGATTACTAAAAGTTTACTAGCATTCAGAAACTTTCTCAAGTAACTAGTTTTTCAATGAGAGATCTCGCGATCGAGACTTCAAATCTAAGAAAGTTGCGCTAAGTTTTTGTTAAGTGTTAGTCTGAGTTTTGTATTCGAATTCCGCCACTGTCATTTGAAAGTCAAGTACTTAAGTGCATGAAATTAGCACCGGATGGCACGTTAAAGTACCTTTTTCCAGTGCAAATACGCAGTCTAACCTTTCAAAGACCATGCACCGACTTTTCGGCCGGTGTCGTCCGAAGGTAAACCAAGATGCGTCCACCCATTTGCACTGGACTTAATAGGACTTCGGGTGGAGATTACAATCTATTTGTTCATGTAAGTGGTCTGACGGAATTTAACATTATCGTGCTTGGTGAAAATATCTCTCCGTGACGTTTGGAAATATGCATACACTGAAAGGATCCTCCTTTCCAAGTACTTGGAGAAAGTTTTAATACTTCAAATATGATTAGAATCCTAATAGTCTTATGTCCTACTAGCTACTTAAGAATTTCGAGATGCCGAAATTATGTCCTGTGGGCGATTTTACGTACGGGTAAATATATACGAGGCCGGCGTACTTTAGCACCTTGAAATATTAATGGCCTGAGCGGGGATCAAACCGGCGAACCGAGGCTGGAAAAGCGCTGTACCTCAGCCACTTGGCCCAGTATTCCTAATTTAATTACCCGACATTTCCGCGGATGGCTAAGTGGTTAAGGTATATGACTAAAATATCAATTGGAAAATATTTGTGAATTCAGATTGCAGTAGTTCATTTACTCATTGGGGTAATTTTCTACTTTGGGCAAATATTGAGAAATGCGCATTTCAAGACCTTTCTCTTGTGGAGCTGCAGTTTGGAAGTATTGTATAAGGGAACAATTTATTACCTCATCAGGTTATTCCGAATCTCTTCCATTAGGGGATTGCAGTGGTAAATGGGAAATACGAGTATATCGCTATATCGCGCCCAATTAAGACAATGTTAGGTCATGCACTCGTAATGAGGTTTACTAGATAGCTATTTCTGAATGCAGTAGTAGCAGCATAGAAGCATATCCACCATATCTTACAACTTTCAGAAAAACCCATCCAAATAAGGACTCTATCGTACGTTCATTTATGGGGAACGTTTAAGTGAAGGACGAATTGAGACATTTCCTCTTAAATTTCAAGTTACGTAACTCGAGTAGCTGGTTAACCAGGACCCAAATTTGTTTAATGCCCTTAAATTGCTACGGACCGATTCCGGGTTTTTTCCTTAACGTTCTGGAAAGCAGTGAGACAGATAGGCTCATATGAGCCCATACCACAGACCTAAACCTGCCCCGAATCCGCTAAGAAGTACCAACAACCTGGACCAATGAGATTTCTTCGAGACAGCGTGGAAAGTAGAAAAGACGACCTGGAACAATTGCTGTTGATCTATTCGTCGAGTTTACAGTACGGTACGTTAGATCCATTTCACACTGGCAAAATATTTGCAGTCCTGTTTAGTAAAGAGACAAACAGGGTCCGGAAGTGAAAGACCGAATAAACTCCGAAAACCGGCCTGTAACGACGTAAAACTCCTTAAAAAGGGCGAAATGAAAAAAATTACATTAAGGAAAATGAGTAGCCAAAAGAAAATAGAAAGTACATTGTACACATTCCCTTTAACTCTTAACGGAGTGAATTAATCAGCGTCAATAAGTATTACAATAATAATAATAATAATAATAATAATAATAATAATAGCGAAAAAAAGCTGAGAATTACT
Source organism: Anabrus simplex (assembly GCF_040414725.1). NCBI lineage: Eukaryota > Metazoa > Arthropoda > Insecta > Orthoptera > Tettigoniidae > Anabrus > Anabrus simplex. Next base: position 120,880,316 of record NC_090268.1, on the reverse strand, counting down.
TTACAGTAGTCCTTAAAACAATTAGAAGAAAAATCTGATTAGGATCAGCAAGCCCTGTAATCTGATTGTGGATGTTAACACATTTGTTACTACCCACATGTTTCTGAATGTTAAATCTTGTCTGATGCCCCTTTCAATTCACACTGAAAGGTATCTGGCATTCTGCAATCTTCGCCGAATTGTGAATTTTTCCTTCAATAGACACCTAAAGTTTCATCCTTGGTCTTTTAAGTGAATCACGCACGAATAAATAAAATTCTCGCTATGGGGAAACTAAAGTAACAAGCACATACAGCACGCGTATGTTTATGTTAGTACTCGGGCACTTCAGCAACCTGAAAAATATGAATATGCACCTTCTACAGTGAATCTCCCACTCATCGCAAGACCATCCAGATTAGAAGCAATATTATCTCTCTCTAGGGATGTAGATTTCCAAAGTTCGGATGAAGGTTGTAGAACGGCACTTTATTTCCCTTTGCGAACCGAGTACAGAACCTTCTGATGTTTGAGTATTATCGTTTATTGCAAGTTCTGATATTCAGATTTTGATTATCGAACTGCATAAAATTACTAAATAATGAAGCAAAGAAAAATGACTACACTAGAATTTAATGTAACGTATCTCTGAAAATTACAATGACAAAGTAAAAATTAACGAAAAATTGCCGGAAAATAATTTAATAGACAGGCATTTTTGTAATCAGGGGAGTGATTATCACAATTTATACGTAAGTTAGGAATATGTATGATGCAGCAGTTGAAAGATGACAACCGAGCGAGTTGGCCGTGTGGTTAGGGTCGCGCAGCTGTAAGCATGCATTCGGGAGATCGTGAGTTAGAACCCCACTGTCAGCCCTGAAGATGGTTTTTCGTAGATCCCCATTTTCACACCAAGCAAATGGGCAAATGCCCATGTACTTAAAGGCCACGGACGCGTGCGACTGAAGGCTGAACCCGTACATGATATGCTACCAAATTAATACACAAGCGTGGCGAAAGGTAATCTATCAGATTTGCCAATAATACCGAGGTCTTGGGAAAGTGTAATCAACGTCGTAACAGATAAACGAAATATAAAGTAAGGCTTTATTTTACCTAGCAAGATTATGCCTTCGCTTCCATGGAACTAAGATACCTATTCGAGCATTTTCCTGTCGTGGGTGACAGTGGGTTAAAACTTGGCATTAAGGCCACGGCCGCTTCCTTCACATTCTTAGGCCTTTCCTATCCCATCGTCGCCGTAAGACCTATCTGTGTTGATGCGACTTAAAGTAAATAGGAAAAAGAACTTTCGGCTTGAATACTGCACAATTACCAATCCTGTCAGCAAGAAATTCAGTACAGGAAATAAGTTCATCATTTGCTTAATTTTAACCCTATTTCAGAAGAAATTGTACTTTTCATGGAGCAAATTAACCATTTTCAAAGGGGAGAACAGCTAAAATCGTTTAACGTGCGTCGAGCAGACGTGACCACTTATTTCAATGAAAACTAAGCGACTTGATCTCCACTTAATGCAATTAGTGCAAAGAACACGCGAGTGAATCCAAATATCAAAGGAAAACTTTCTTATCTCTGCCAAATGCTTCCGGCTCAATTTCGATCACTTTTCAAGCAATGTTGGCAGAAATGATTGCTCTACACACGAGGATTGAGAATGAACGGTACAGAGTTTTGTTGACAGATTTTATAGAGTAACAATATAAACACCACTTAATTCACGGTGATACAATGTACTGAATGTGAAGTTTTTTTTTTTCCTAATGTCAATCAAGATGTTTACAGTTCAGTTTTGAAGCACACCACCCATAAAATTTAATACGCTAAGCACACTGTGTACGTAGTTAGACTACTGACGAATGGATAATGTAGTGGCCTTCTGTTCCGAGGGCGCCGGGTTCCATTCCCGTCTAGGCTAAGACCACATCTGGTTAATTCAGGCTTTAAACTATCGTAATATGCATTTCATTAACACACCATACCACCAACCACCACAGAAAAAAATAACGGGTAGGGTGGCGTCATGAAGGGCATTCGGCCGTAAAAGTGTTGAGTGCAACAGATCATAACCGCGACTACCGAGTGGGCGGGTGGGGGTGGACACCAAGAGTCAAGTTTACATTTACAACAATCAAACTGAATTCAAAAGGTCACCTTTAATACCACAAACACGCGAAGTGTAACAAGTATACTTCCAATTTGTTAAATGTACAATAGAACCTTAATTAGGACCCCGTTAGTCCTGACTTCACTTCATCTGGAGAGCTGTTTTAATAATAAATAATAATAATAATAATAATAGTAGAATGTAATTACAATATAAAGCTTAGTTATGAGCACAATGTTAACTAAGCAGAGGAGATCGTTGACAACGTGACCGCTGCAGAAAGCTCTGAAACAAATAGGGCAAGGATGAAGCAGGTGATATGAACCCCAAGCCAAAAATTACTGAAGTCAAAGATCGGCTAAACATTGTCATTAAACACGTTGAAGATAACTAGGAAAAATCTGCATACTGCGAATATTTGAGGCATCTGCGCGAGCTAATTATTAAATAAATTAATGTCAAAGGAAGACAAGAAAAAAAAAACCAGTTTCTTCAAACCAGTGAGCGCGTGAAGTATGGTCAATGAAGGTGTGCCTTGTATTTATTAAATACAAAATACTGTAAACGTTTTCACTGAACAGAGCGTTTAAATATGTACCTTCACTCATTCCATAAGTTATTTTGTTTAATCGGGACTTTTAATTTTATTCCTACAACGTAGAGCCTCAATTTGTCTGGATTAATGAGGTTCCACTGTATTGTGAACTAAAACTCAGATTGTCTTGTCACTTAATTTCACCGTTTCAAATGTCTAGAATGAACTTGCATGGAAAAATCGTATCCGTTCCTTCCTAGAGAATTTAGACCTTTTTTAGAATAGCAAAGTCAAATTTGGGATCTCCGTGGGTTGAGAAAAGCCAACAATGTGGAGGACTTTACATATTGCCATTTCAGTACAAATGGAAAGAATACAAAATGTTAGGGGAAAGATGTTTAAACTAGTAAATTAATCCCTGTAACCTTATGGACCAATAAGTCTAATACAGATTTCAGTTTGTCCCTTGGTTAAATTTATTAAAGATTATTTTTTATACCTGTACTATAATAGTTCAAACTACTATGAAGGATCAGGGTCATATTTTACCGGAATTGTCAAATTTAAGTTTGGAAAATTTAACTTTCACGTTATTCAATACGAAGCATTGTTCCAACGGCATCGCCATGACTCAAATTTTCATCTATTTTTAGTCCAAACTTACGCGTAGAGAAATTCTAACTGAAGTCGTTGAGATCAGTTCTATTGCATTATGCAAACTCTTGTACAAGCGTGGTCATATGTTGTTTTAGAGGTAAAAATTTAGAACGTAAATGGTGTCTGTAATGTACGTATTCTACAGCTAATTTTAATAAACTAAGGTTTCGTTTATTAGGAAGAACATTCTTACTTCGAACCGAAGAAAATGTTCGTAATACTTTGTCTACTTGAGGGGAAAAAAAAGCATTTCAAGTTAGAGCTTTTACACATGTACAAGGGATTCTGTTTTGACCGAGTTAAGCATTTAACTGAATGAACCTTCAAGTATTGAAGAGATTCAGCCTTTCAATTCCAACCTGAACTTACCGATAGTACACATCTAATTTAGGACATCTCTTCGGGGTGGGGGTGAGGGTCAATATGTAGTAATTTAATCGTTCTATTTTTAGTTTCGTTATAGTCTTAAGGAGATTTTGTTCCTCAAATAGTAAGCAAACTAAACTTGCAGCCTTACGAAGTCTTAGAGGGATCAATGATGCCTTTCACACGTCTAAGGACTTTCAGATTCATCTCTCGCACACATTTTAAATGTATGAATGTTTAAGAATCTGGTCGTGTGAGTAGCTAAGCAGACTGCTCGCCTGAATCACAACGAACTACGGCTAAAATCAAGGCCACAGCAAACCTGCATTAGGTGTCGATTGCTGCAGGATGAGTTGTTCACACTTAGATTATGAATATCACGGTGAGGACCTATGTAGCTGGTAATTTTTTTCGTAACAGAGCTACGATTTTTACTTATTGCGATGGTTTCATAATGCAGTTTGCTCTCTTGAAACTAATTTGATGGGTAGTTTTAAGGCAGCTGAGGTTGAATTTGTAGCTATGAGAACAAACTGATATAGAATAGGGATGAATGAGATTTTCATTATGGAAAGGCCTCTATTGAAGCGGTAGCGGGTGTACCTCTTGCAAGGAGGCGCCGGTTCGATTTTAATCTGCATGGTTGGCACGCGGTTCTCCGCTTTGTGAGACCAGATGAAGCTGCCCGGTATGAGAATGGACCAAGTTATCAGTCAATAGGGCTTACCGTTTCTATTCTGACCAGGTGTATTTTGAGAATCTGGCCGGGCAGAACAAGGCCCTTACTATGTAGATTACACGTGCCATGTTTTCGCTTACTTTATAACAAATAGTTTAGGCATGTGAACTCTCCAGCTCCGCTTTCTAACGAAGAGTGGACTGCATAAATTCGCACCGATAGTCTGTCCAATTATAGACATGTTTCCTATCACTTCGTTAATTAGTGAACTCAAACTACGGTGTAACAAGTTTCTATTTCCTTTTGAATTTCAAGCCAACTTCTAACTTGCTAGAAATTTGATAGGTTCGTAAAGTACGAACTCCCATTCTAGGGTATTTCGTTAATAGGATACCTCTGGCCATACTCTAATACACTGTTACGGCCACATTAAGAGGTTGAATCCAAAGTGATTAGCATACCGGATACTTAGTCTACAAGAAAAATGGAAGGCAAAACCTTTACGGCTTAAGGACGTTCACAAGGATAGGGAAGGAGTGGGGATGCAGGAAAGAACAACCTTTAGAGAGAAACTTGCGAGAATGAGGGATGGCCCGGAAAACTTTTCAAGTCACGCAGCATCTCTGTTGTAGAGCAACAAAGGAATAGCCAGACTTAAGAACATCTGGAAGGAGTGAAAAGAAAAGAGTACATTGAGAGATCTGGTTGATTGTGTAAGCGTGGTCCATATATGACCGCAACGAATGAAATACTGTTACAATTGACTTCATTTAATCTGGGATGACCAGATCAGAACGCACAATTATAATTCACAATGAATGAAAACGCTTCACTAATCAGAGGCCATTTGCAGAAGTTCGACCCCACAGCGGGTCTCCGGCTGGTTTGTGTTTACCTGGAACGGGCGATCCTTCCGCAGTCGCGATTGAGAGGTCATCTTTCTCTTCGCGTTGTAAGCACTGCCATCACTTCACAAAGTAGCTCCATGCAGACAAGTTCGAACAAGTCTGCTATCACAAGGCACAACTGTTGTACACGAGTCAAGATCGATAACTCGACTGATCTCGCAACCAAATCGTCTCGTTCGCACGAGTCTTCCACAACGTAAAAACCAACCACGCACCAGAGGAAAAGCACAATACAAGTAGACCCCGTCGCATGCCCTTAGGCCGGCTGGGAGCTCTAGCCTGACTCGTCCACTCTAGAAAATACCTGGAAATGCCGGGGGGGGGGGGGGGTCCGAAGGCGACGCAACATTAGAACGCAACGCATTTGTCCAATGCACACTTCACCGATGTTAATCGTAGGAAAGTAACCAGCACCATTTAAGAATTTGAAGCGTGCCATCATTAACAAAGCCCAGAAGTGCACCCTACTATCGGTGAAGTGTAGAAAAATCGTTTTGAAAAGCCAACAAATCTGTCTCCTTTTCGGTAGTGCTTTCACCTGGGAATTCAGATGTGTCCACTATCACTGTCGGGAAGTCTTACATCCCAGCATTTACATGATGCTGAAACTGAGGAATTTTAAAATATCCTTGAGAGTAGGAATTTAAGCATCTTTCAAGCACTTACCCAAGACTGAGTGGATCCCGCTTCAGTCCCTGAAATGGTCCGGAATAGATATAATCTCTTATAACCGGCTTTACGCCCCCCTGACACAAATGGGTCTCGGTAACGAGGGGCTAGGAGTGGGAAGGAAGCGGCCGTTACCTTAAGGTATAGCCCCAGCATTTGCCTGGTGTGAAAATGCGAAACTACGGAAAACTTTTCAGGGCTGCCAACAGTGGGATTCGAACCCACTCTAAGCTAACCTCTTAGAACAAGGCATTTGATTCGCACAGTGTTACGTTTGGTTTTACGGTATTTTATTCTCTTCACACGTACCAGAAAAAAAAAATACCATGGCGCTTTGAGTTTAAGAGGTGAAGCATGGTCAGTGCTAAGAATTCTCCCTGCCTTGATTCTTTGTTTTCTACACCGGCGTCACCGTCTCGTTTAAGAGACGAAGTGGAGCATTGTTAGTAGCCATGAGAACAGACCTTCATAAACATGTAGGCCGAGTGGTCCTCTAGCAGACCCTCGCGTCCAAATTAAACTCCCCCACATGGCTGGGAATCTAACCCGCGCCTCTTGTACCAGGAATACACTACTTGATGAAGATAGTAAAACACGACAGGGAAAATTAGCTTGCACCGGATGCACGTAGATCATTACCCGCTATATATTTAGCACAGGAAGCGACGGAAAGGCGTGGTTCATGCACTTAAAAGTTCATTAATCACTTAATATCTTGCCAAGTTCATTGCACCTCGCGGTTGATAACACAAACTTGTCTCAGACCTCTGATCGCATTACGAAATTCATCTGTTAGAATACACATCACTTGGCGTGCGGGATTCTACTGCATCAAATGTGCATCAAGCCGTTCGGTATCATATGGCTATAAGAAAAATGAGTTTGGAGAATTTATAATAGACCTAGTATTACAGATATTACTATTCACACTATCTCGTGTGAAAAACTAATAAATGTTTACGGTTTGTGCTGCTGTCGTGATTACCGATTATCTCCGTACGCCCAAGATCCTGGTAAGGGTCTGAATTTAAGACAAATCTCGCCATTATCATCGAGTATCGCATGGCATTTTATGGGCCTGTCAATCTCCTAGGTACAAGTACACGCAACTATTTGGTGGTGACAATTCCCCCTTGTGACTTTTCTACGAAACAGCAAGCTATTCCCTCGCTTGCTAACCGACTATTCTAAATCCAGTAATCTGCAGTGGTGTTTTGCGAAATTGCGAAGGGCAAATCTAGGTTATAGGTACCGTAAAGTAAAGCAGTTTAAGGGACTACTTTGTTTACATTATAGGAATTTACCAGTGCTCTGCAATGCTAACTTGCAAGATGAAGTGATCAAAGTTCCCGGTCAGTGTCCTTGCGCATCTCTACGAAGCTGCTTTGAGTGTGAAGAAAGAACCTTCCCGCACGGTATAAATTAAGCTATTTGTAATCAACCTGTGAGGAAAGCAACGGGAAACTTCACAGAATGCTTTACCAGTGCCGTCTATGTCATGTACGATAGCTGGTGGAGCTGTGAAAGATAGGGTTACTATATTTGAAAATGGAAAGAAAAAAAAAAGGAGTTACCATACTGTAAAGTTTAAAAACTAGGGAATTCATATCCAGTAGTTCCAAATTTTTCACTGGTTTGGATTTATCAGAAAATCCGTTTCAGAGACAGTGGTGTCAGTACTGTACACATGTTCCATTTGGAACATTACAGTTCACTACAATTTTACCTTTTGGCATTTTAAACTAGAGCTTTTTTCGCTCGTTCGTCCATTGTAAATCTAGAAGAAAATATTTTCTTCACAGCTGGGTGATTTGCACCAATTTTAGTCCTACCTTTGAGAGAAAAAGAAAATTCAGCTTTTTAAGAAACTAGTCTTACAATTGAAGTTATCTCGTCTTTCCTATTACAGTATAACTCGCTGTAATACACGAAGCCATTAGAATATGTGGTTATGCCAGCTTAAAATGATTCATTACCGTAGTAAAAGGATTAAATTTCGATTCAAACCAGAAATGAGTGGCGCATTCGGTGTTGTAAACTTCAAGAGTTCAAAGATTCTAGAGGGCCGAGATAAGTATGCTCAAATATATAAAAAAATATAATAAAAGTGTGATTTCGCTAGAAGGCTGCATGTCAAATTGCCAGGAATCAAATACTGTATATTAATGTGATGGTAGGGGAAAAACTGAACGCCTCCTATGGGTGGAGGCGGTAGAATAACACCCACGGTATCGCCTGCCTGTCGAAAGAGGCGACTAGAAGGGGCCCCAGAGGCTCTCAACTTGGGAGAGTGGCTTTGCGACCACGGGGCGTTGAGCAGGGTCCTGGCATTGCTTCCACATACTTTTGCCAGGCTTTTCACTTTCATCTAACCTATCCGTCCTTTCTTGCTCAACTTTTCCGACCCCGACAGTATTAGAGCACTCGAGACCTAGGGTGACCTTTTCACGCCATTCGTGGCCCTCTTCTTTCTTTGACCAATACATTCATTTTTCGAAGTGTCTGATCCCTTCCATTTTTCTCTCAGATTAGAGATATACAGAATGGCTACATAGTTGTACTTTTAAAACAATCCCTACCACACCAAAACAGAACCGGGGTTAGGGGAAAGGTCTCGGTCGGGCTGATCTCCGGTAAAATTGATATGGTAATCCTAATGAAGGATGAAACGAGCCTTCGGGCTGTATACCCAACATACATTCTGACCACCTGCAATCCATCTGAGTGAACTATCGTTCTAGTGTGACCAGTCATCACGTAGCTACTTGTCCGATCTATGAACTGTCCGGTATTTTGAATACATCGTAACATTATGTGACCCTTATCGAGTAATAATGTATCTACGCGTTCCCAGAATCCTCCGCTGACGATCTTGAAGTTTCCAACTCCGAAATTTCTAGCCGATCACTAGTCAAAAGGTAGCCTACAGCTGCTTTAACGAACGGGAAGAACCTAAAAATCATTTAAAATTGGGTCTTGTTTAATAACAATGCAGTAGTTTTTCTCTATGTAGACGTAAGGAGCATGCAATCCATCAAAATGATGGCTTCAACGAATAAGTAGGAAAAATATAAAATTAGTAACTATACTAACTTTAGGACACTTTGTAACTTCGGCTATTCAGTTTGCCAAAGTGAGTTGCAAATTTAATCGCCCCGATGTTCAGATAGTATGAACACTCAGAAGGGGATAAAGTAACTGGTAAATATGAATTGGTAAGATAATGCTTGCCAATGTTAATACTTACCATTTTATCATTTGAATTTCAGAGGTTCTTAATTTGCCCGACTGGAGGTGCAATTTTTAAAGGAGCAAGGCGGCTTTTCATCCCCATAATAGTGTGTTGTACATACGGTACTAGCTGCAACCAAACGTGGTGGTTACGGAAAGGAAGACCTAAAATGCCATGGTTCAGAGTTTAGATTCTGAAGGTTTGGAAGAGAAAAGGCTCAGTAGTAGGAAAGAGCTCATACCTTGTTCGGCGATTTTCCGATTTTATTGATAGGCTATTATATAATATACCTTATGTTAACACTGAAATGTTTTCAAAAAATCAAGTCATAGTTGCCTATCGCTGGATGGTTATGACGATACTGCAAGCTTGCCTCGCCCCTCTCCTTTCTCTAATAAATGGAGTCGTATCGTCAGTTTTTCTTCAAGGGATGACCAAGAGAATTTACATAAAATAGATCTAAATTCATCCGGACGAACGTTTAAACCACTTAAGCAAGCAATGTTTAATTCTACTATCTATTAATCGTATCAGAAGCAATACATCATATAAATTATTAATTAAGAATGAGAAATAGACAGGCTTAACTGGTGAAAACATTCTAGAGGTACAGGCAAGTAAGAATTATATCGGACCAGAATTTGGCGAGATTTTGATCATTTGGTGTGGCCTTCACCAAATCTTGTATGGTACAAACGAGAGGGCAGGAGTTGCAATTAAGTAGGTACAGCCATGGTTTGTTCTCTGCAGGCAGAGAGAGTTGACTCTTCAGATAGACCCCACTTCATATTGTTCTTAAATGTCAGCCTGTTCAGACTACCATGTAGACCACGACTCTTCACAATTCTACGATAGTCTGGGAAGAGTACCACGGCACGAGTTACACACCGAGGATATTAACGACGCAAGAAAACATGCGGGTCTAAACGTAATGAATAACTCATCCTGAGATGCGGGCGTTCTAAATAACGCCATCATTTCAGTGCCTACTCTGAATTTGCTACAGACAACTAGTGAAGGAAAATTTCCGAATTTCAATTTAGAAGAATAAGGATGGTTTTGTGAATGGATTTTTAACTCTAGAACAGAACCTTCCATTTCTCCTCTAATTCACTTGTCACTCTTAATCCTAAGGGAATGCAGCGTTGCTATTGTTCAATACCAACTTGCGGCGGTATATGGAGCCAATTCTCCTCTGAAGTCAATTCAAGGAAGTATTAGCGATAGTGTTATCACCTCAGCATATGGTCTGATCAATCCCCCGATGTAAAACTCTACGATTATCTCTGGAGAACATTAACAGTGTGTACAGAAAAATCTATCTGTCTCATTGAGAAGTGGACAAGGCAGGTTGTTTCCATCACCCTCTCATACGATATAGGTGAATACAAATATTACTCGATTTGTCAGTCTCGACGGTCGGTAAAGCACGAATTCTTGTTGCCAGCGGGCCAGGAAAGTACGCTGCACGACTACCCCCGTGTAGTACTTTGTCATCGTTATTAAATGGGAGTTTATACATTTTGTTCTTGCTTATTAAGGAGTTGAACTCTGTATTAGGCGAAGGCCTGTTCGGTTCAATAAATACTAATACTCGACTATCCCCGTATCGTGAAGATTTTTCTAAGACAACGCGCTCGCCCTGAAGATCTGGTCTACACTAATCGCTTTTAATAATAATTTTACGTCCCATTAGCTACATTTACGGTTTTAGGAGACCCCAAGGAGCCGGAACTTGTCCCGCAGTGTTAAATCTACAGACAAGGCCGACTTATTTCAGCACCTTCAAATACAACCGGCCTGAGCCAGGATCGAACCTGGTAACTCAGCTCTACCGTTTGAGCTACTGATCCCAGCTGACAGTTTTTGGCAATCACAGGTTTCTAAATATATCTAGATTTTTCATTCCTAAATAAAGCAACAATTTCGTCTCAGTACACACTTTTCATGCATATTAACTCATCCCTATCAGTCACCGGAGTTTATGTCCGACTCGTTGGCTGAATGGTCAGCGTACTGGCCTTCGGTTCAGATGGTCCCGGGTTAGATTCCCGGCAGGATCGGGGATTTTAACCGTCATTGATTAGTTCCAATGGCCCGGGGGCTGGGTGTTTGTGTTGTCCAACATCCCTGCAACTCACACCACACAACGCTATCCTCCACCACAACACGCAGTGGCCTACACATGGCAGATGCCGCCCACCCTCATCGGAGGCTCTGCCTTACAACGGCTGCACTCTGGTACAATTTCGTGCGGCTATTTCTAGCAGAGTTTATAATAGGCTACTTTTTTCTTTTTTTCTTTTTTTTTTATTATTTCACTCTATACCCAAACATTCCATCCTGTAGATATCAGATTCACACTAGAATCAGGGGCTGAAAACTCCAGCTACCGACTCGTTTAGGACAGACGTTATAATTGATGTCACTGGCAGTAACAGGAAAACTGATTAACACCTTCGTTAACAGGGCTACGAGACAAATCAGACTGCTAATTGCAAGAGTGTCGACAGGAAAACAACTGCAGTATATGTTTAAATGTGCGGAATTCGCAATGGAAATATATTTTACAAGATTTTACAAGATTCTCTACGTCGCACCGACACACCGGCCACGATAGCATAGGAAGAGCTAGGACTGGGAAGAAAGCGACCGTGGCCTTAAGGTACAGCCCCAGCCTTCTGTGAAAATAGGAAACCACGGAAAACCATCTTCAGGGTTGCCGACAGTGGGGTTCGAATCTACTATCTCCCGCATGCAAGCTCGCAGCGCGCGCCAACTCGCTAGGTGGAAAAAGAATCAGGCCTTAGTCTGTACAAACATGCTGGATCTGAATTATCATTACCATTTGTTTCAAGTCCCTCTAAGTACATTTTTACGATTTTCGGAGAATCCGAGGTGCCGGAATATTGTCCCACAGAACTTATTTTGCGTGCTAGAAAATCTACCGACACGAGGCTGACGTATTTGAGCACCTTCAAATATCGTACCACTGGACTGGGACAGGATCAAATCTGTCAATTTTAGCTCAAGCCAGCCCTCTACCGGCTGAGCTACTCATCACGGCTATCTGAATTACAGTATTAACGTACGATGGTTGACCATAGTACGGCGAGCCTGTCCAGAAGTTCTGTTTAATCCGTCAAAATAAACAATTTAAATAATCGTTTGAAGTGTCTTCAGTTGATTTAGCGTAGATTAAGAAACTCAGACGTCTGGCTTCCAGTACGTTAAGGAAGTCCGCATAACAAAATTTAATGACACGGAGCTATTCCACTGAAACGTCGTCCAACGCCACTGGCTTGAACTGGGATCGAACCAGCGAACTTGTCGCAAGGCATTTCTTTCAACTTTGGGAAAAATTATCCCCTACTAGGGAATTTATTAATTTACAAATTATAATCATCAGCGTCCTGTAAGTACACATCGGAGACTTGTGATTGTGAAAGAAAGCTTGAGAGATTGCTGTAAAAGGATTTCTGAGGTGTTAGTGACCCCACTGTATATGGAACTCCGATATTGGCATAGCGAATGTGTTCCAGAATGACCCTGTTGTGAAACTAGTAATTTGAGCATCCATGACTATTAGCGTTGACAGTGCATATCAAAGCCTTTGGTGAGGGGAACAAAGGGATTCAAGCGACCAAAACTTGACGTCGCCGATTTGGTCAGTGGAGCATGAGTATAGAGATGTAATCTGAGACCGCTTCTTTGTGAACAGGCTGGGAATGGACTTGACGTGCACACGCCACCTTGTGCTCCGCTGATAGACCTGTGGAGCGCATTCACTAGAATTGGTTCATTTGAATAAAGCCAGGCTCCGTGGCAGAGATAGCAGGCTAACCCTAAGCCCGAGGAGTCCCACATTTGATTCGTGGTCAGGCTGCCAGGCTTCAAATGCGGATGGTTATTTTCTAATGGTTCGGGGCCTGTTTTCAGTTTGCTTCATTTCTCACTGAGCTACATTTAACTTTGGCCAGGCGGAAGATTTCGTATTAACTGCTTACCTGGTATTTTTCTTAAATTATTTCGAAGAGCTTTGAAATTTAAACTCTACGTTTAAATCATTTCAATCCTTAACTCCTCTTTCTACAAAATACACTAATATTCGCCCCAGTTTGTCCTTTAATTCCAATTTATCTTCATATGATCTTTCCCACCGAGCGAGTTGGCCGTGCGGTTACGGTCGCGCAGCTGCGAGTTTTTAAATGAAATGCTATTTGTTCGGTGCGTCGACCTATATTTTTGCCCCTACTTCCACCATGTGATATGAACCTGGGTGTAATTGAATGGAGGAAGTGTAGAGTGATGAATGTGAGGAAAGGAACGTTAAGGACGACACAAACATCCAGTCCCCAGACCAGTGATAATCATTTACAATTAAAAACCCCTGACCCAGCCGGGAATAACCCGGGGCCGCCGGGTGACTACACCGCGGGGCCGGACAGCTGTGAGCTTTCATTCGGCACATTGTGGGTTCGAACCCTACTGTCGGTTGCCCTCAATATTATTTTCCGACGTTTCTCCATTTTCACTCCAAGCAAATGCTTAAGGCCATGCCGCTTCCTTCCCAATCCTAGTCGTTTCCTACTACATCGTCGCCGTATCTGTGTGAGCGGCGTAAAGGAAATTGTTTAAAAAAAGTCCTTCCTACTTTTTAGAAGTCCACTCAAGTTTATTCGCCTAATTTCATCCTACGCCATCTCTCCACTGATGGCACGAACACACCATTTAGTCGAGCAGTTCATGTCCTTGCTCAAGTCTTCCCAGCTGAAAGTCTGCAACATTTTACTTAACACTAGTTTGTCAGAGATCACCCGAATAAATCGGGATCTCCTTTGGATCTTTTTCCAGTTCAAAGAACTAATTGTGGAGAGGATACCATACAATGGAACCAAAGACTTACAGCCACGCCTTCTTTACATCCTTACTAAAACCTTTATTTAAAAACATCGGTACTATGATTACCCCAATTAAGATATTTTATTAACACCGAAGTACTTGCAGCAGTCTCCTTGATGCACATTAATTCCACGAACAAATTAGAACAATATTTTTCCATTTGGTGAAACTTTAAAACGCGACATTCCACCTAGCTTATCAGCATACCATTCTTTGCCGTCCGTCTCAACTTTGTCGAGATGATCTTGCAGTTTCTCATACCCCTGCAACTAATGTAATTTACCTTGGTATACAGTAGCTCATTCGGGAAAAATACTGATTTCAGTGGTTTGCTTTACAGTATATATAAGAAAACAAATGTCCAATAACGCCGACGCTTATCACCTTTCCTGGACGTTTAGCCTAAGGGGGCCGCGCAGTGGTTCAGGCGGTTGAGGTGCTGGCTTTCCGACCCTAATTTGGCAGGTTCGGTACTGGCTCAGTCCGGTGGTATTTGAAGATTCTCAAATACTCAAATACGTCAGCCTCTTATCTGTAGATTTACTGGTACGTTAAATAACTCCCGCGGGACTAAATTCCGGCACCTCGGCGTCTCCGAAAACCGTAAAAGTAGTTAGGACGTAAAACCAATAACATTATCGCCTAAGGGGTGGGGGTTGCATCTACGCCATTGGTAGGGGACAGATTGGACGTGACCCCCCCCCCCCCCCACCAAAAAAATGAGCAATCTCTCGTGCCAATACTTAGTTTATTCTCCAAGCGGCGCAATAGCACAGTTGCATCGACACTGGTTTCACACTAATGTGATTGCGGCTCGGATTCCGGCAAATGCACATGTTAATATTAGAAATTAAAGACTTCGTCCTGGTGCGAATTCCACGTAAAATACAGAGGTTCCGCAGCCATAACCAAGATATACAGTCGCGTGAAAATATTTTTCTTCTACAATGTTAAATTTTGTCTGGATGAATTACAGCATGAATTAAATCTATCAGCACATACCTCGCCTATATCGAGCAAGGAGGTAAGACTTATGTTCTAGATTGACAGATTACTTTTCAGTATTTTATAGCTTAAGTTTCTAGTGGCAAGTTGAGAAGACTGAGCTAGCACTCTGCATCCTTTACAAACAAGTGTGTAGCTGACAAATTACTACTATAAGTATCCTTTCATCCAGAATATAGTTTATAGAATATGTACGGTAGGCGCAGATAATTTACTTGTATGCTTCTATAGCATACGATTTTACATTTCATTAATTTTTTCACAAACAACTGTACCTTACAGTCGAATACACATACGCAAATGACAACTGCACGTAGCGGAGAAAAGTTTCCAAGCTGCTCCCTTTCTTTTACTGAACAGAATTCTTACAGCCAAGTTTTAGGAAGTGAAGGGAATTTTCGGAATTTAGAAATTTGACCGTTAACGTATTCAAACTGCGTATGATGCTTTTCCCTGTATTCTTACGGTCATGTTTTAATTTTGTTCTCGTGGTATAGAAGAGACATCCATTATGTTAAAATTGACGAGCATTCCATAGTAGACAGCAGACGAGTCGCGTGTTAAGTGTTCCATTACATGACCACACTTTCCGCGCGTGGAATTGAGCCTACCGAGCCAAGATAATATCTCGCCGAATTTCTTAACGAAGTAGGCCGCTGATGTACAGATAATTACACGCTATCACTAGTGTAGGTCTGGGAAATTGTGCTCTGACAGCTCCTCAGGCCTTCTCCATAAGTTATACGAAAAACATTCAAGACTCCTGAAGGACAATTTCACTTTCGGCAAAAAGAAAACTAACGTCTTTCCGCCCCATTAACTACTGTTGATGTTTTCGGAGACTCCGAGGTGCCGGAATTTTGTCCCGCAAAGTTCATTTACGTGCCGGTAAGTCTGACACGGAGCTGACGTATTTTAGCATCTTCAAATACCACCGGACTGAGCCAGGATCGAACCTGCCAAGTTTGAGTCAGAAGGCTAGCGCCTCAATCGTCTGAACTACTCAGCCCGGTGAAAAGAAAGCTTAAACGTAAAGTGAATGCAATTTCTGTAGTAGCCTACTTATAGTCTTGAAATTCCGTAGGGCACCACTGTTATCGTAGCGATGAGTAGCCAATATTTTCGTCTATTTACAGATCATTTTGACAGTCTTAAAATGCCACGTTCCTAAAATTAAATATTTGCCCCCAGAGCTAATTATCCCTTCCTGTTATCTGGTATTAATACACCTAGTTATGATGATGCAATTTAAGTAATGCTTAATCATACCAGGCGATTGAACACAAAGAATTCCGTAACCATACTCGCCATTTAATGATGAAAACTTCCCTATCACAAGACAGAATGTGTTTTTCCAGCGGAATAGTCAGACCAGTTCCAGTAAACAAGAATATTAGGACTTACATAACATAAGGTCTCCCAGGCAAAAAATTGCTGGACAGCGATCATGACTAGCCAAGACCAGTTTCCGCGCGTGTCAACACTCCCGTCGCAAATGGTTATCATCCGAATGGTGCATCTAAACCTACGAGATGGACTAATCAGTACAATGAGCGAAATGTGAAGATAAAAACCGGACGTATTCTAGGCAGTACTCTAGAAGAGACTGAACCAGTACTGTTCGCCACTCCCTAGCATTAAGGCATATCAACTATTTTCGGATCACTGTCTCAAGACATCAGAAATTATTCTTAAACGCCAAGACAGGATAAGAAAAAGGCAGGCAGAGTACAACCATATTAGTCTGTTCCAGTGGTTGCAACAGCAAACCGCTTACGGAAATGCGTTGGCGTTCAACCACAAGTTCTGCTACTGCCTCAGAAGTGGTTTTAGGATCCTGAAATATGTTCTCTTTCTCGTACCGAGAGAAAAGTGAACTTAAGATAATATGGGCCTCCACTACCGTGTGCTGGAGTTTAAATTAGACGTCATTTGGGCCGCCTGCGTGTTAATTTCAATGTTCCATTTTACTCTACCAGATGGCAAAGTAAACGACATCTGTTGCACGATCTATGATTTATATTAATTCTGTCTGATAAATACCAGAGATCTTCTGCATGCAGACTTCGAACCACCTGGAGTGTCGAATGAAATTTCTGCCCTTCAAAAATCCGACCTCTGCCAGGTTTGAGCCCGTCAATTCGAGATCCCGAGGCAACTCCAAAGGTGCGACTTCTTGTTGAAGTAAAATTACGATCGGTGGGAGCGTCTGAGCTCGCGATATGATCTCTAAGACTGCCTCGAGGAGTACCCTGTTTCCGATCCAAAACGCCACAATAATTCCAAGAAGTCAGAGGTAATGAATGCGTGCATGTAAACAGAATGAAATTAAGATCTACAGCCTGGTTCCAGTCATTAGACCGGGTCAGGAATGGAATGAATGAATCCCATCCAGCGGCCAAAGCCTGTCTCATTCCTCTGGGGCAATGATTAATGAGCGAGAGATGAAATGATATGGAAAGTGTTGATGCAATGGAAGATTACAGGGAAAACAGGATTACACTGAGAAAAACTTGCACCGCCTCCGCTTTGTCCAGCACAAAGCTCAAAAGGAGTGACCGGGTTTTGAACCACAGAACCCAGTAGTGAAAGGTTGGCGCCCTGTCGCCTGACCCACGGAGGCTCTGCATGTGAACTATCTTTCAAAAATAGATTCTAGCATAGTTCACTTTGTTGGGCATTTATTTGTACATGTGAATGCTTAGTGCCCGGCAAAAAAAAAAAAAAAAAAAACCAAAGCAGTGCGTAAAGCCTGAAGAAACTTTCCAGCTGTAGCCAGATTGAAAATTTTGCATCTCGCTATTACGTCAAGCTGAGTGGTTCAGACTAGAGCGCTGTTGGCGGGTTTGATCCAGCCTGTCGGGTTATATCTGAAATTGCTCAAATAAGTCTGCTTCGTTCCTGTAGATTTACTGGCAAACGAGAACTCCCGTAGGATAAAATTCCAGCACCTCTACGACTTCGAAAACCGTAAAAGTGTAATATTAGGTATGTAAAACCATCTTCACATCTGCAAGATCTAGTCGAAGTAACCAGAGTGGATAATATACAGGTCTGTAAATGGCGGCGGTAATTCTGGATGATCATATGGGGATTCCTTTTTTAAGGAAACAATTTTCTGCCACATTCCAATTAATACAAGGTAAATTTCACTATGTTCAATTGAAGAATGATGGAACTGTGTGCTCAGCTTCAGTATGTGGGTAAATTTTTCTAATATCCTAGGAAATCTAAAGAACACAGGGACGATTCCTATCACACCAACTGCCAAATGAAATTAGAACACAGAACATGTACAGCTAATAGACCAAAGATTATATTGCGAGATGAACTGGAAAAGGACAAAACAGTTTTACGTCACGGGGGTTAAAATAGAAGCATTAGATCGGCAGAGAGGGAACTTCAGGCCAGTGCGTATTTCTCAAGCCATGTAGTCTTTGAGTTATGACTAAAGCGCTAGTGCCGATGTGTTAACTCAGGCTTTTTTCCATAGGTCAATGATACATTTCAAAACTGCCAGTTGTCAAGCAAGATCAGACGCACATGTTAATACATTTTGTAACAGAGGCAGTTTCTGAACCAATGAAGAGTTTGCTGAACACACTAATGCAGCAAAGCGGCAACTGATCTAAAACAGTTTACTGTAGGAGATAAGACTAATCGTAACTTTTAAAAAGTAACAAACTAAGTGACGTGTTATGTAATTTATAGACATCTTTGGGATTAGAATTTGATCAGGATAATAAATTAGTTCCATTTAGGATTGCGAACTGACTTTCCGGGATCTCTTCTGCTCTTCGAGCAGTTTGTTTTGCATAGATATAGTATTAAAATATGAATTTAAAACATTTCATGTCATCGCATCACCTCCATAATGACTAAAAGCAACGACAATCGTCTGAGTGAAAAGAATGGCAATCCATTTTTTTTTATTGATATTAAAGCTTCTGAAGAGTATGTTCTTAGCCAATGATATTACAACTTGTATAATTGACGCGTTTTCACGTAATGTATTATTTTATGTGCTCATTTCATTTTGAGCTATTGACCTATGTGCTGTGTAATTGGTTAGGTATGAAATGGCGTATGGCTTTCAGTGACGGGAGTGTCCGAAGACATGTTCGGCCCGCCAGGTGCAGGTCTTTTGATTTGACTCCCGTAGGCGACCTGCACGTCATAAGGATGAAATGATGACACCCAGTCAACGTGCCAGAGAAATTTGGCAATGATGGTTAAAATTCCCGACCCTGCCGGGAATCTAACCCGGGACGCCTGTGGCCAAAGGCCAGCACGCCAGCAATTTAGCCATGGAGCGGGACATTAGTTAGGTATATACCATACAGTAAGCAGTGATTAGATCAAGACGTCGAGATATATGCGGAAATGTTTGTGTATATACTGTAGTTTGCCGAGTGTACGACATCTCAAACGAGAATTGAGAATTTCAACTTCAACTACTCGCCCAAGGAAGTGTTTACCAGTCGTTTAAACATGATGAAAATATGTTACGTGAGGCAAGAACTCAATACTCGAAGCCTACACGCTCCAAAAAATCTGCTAACTTTATGCTGCGAAGACTTGGAAGTAAGGAAGAGTAGCTCCTTCAGTATGCGGTATGTTTCGCGTTGTCAGTGGAGAGGTGGCGTGGAATGACTAGCTTTGAGTTTTTTTAAAGTATAATCGATCATAATGGGAAGGTAAACAGATTTCAAGGACAAATTGGGGCAAACAGTTTACGGGAGAAGTAATTTATGGTTTGGAATAATTTATTAAGGGAGACGTCCGAAATCTCATTTCTTGGAACTGATTTGGAATCTGCCACCTATTCGACATCCCTATCAGATTAATGGTGACAGTTTTCGAAACTTAACTGCATAATTTATTTCCAAAGTGGAATTTTGTCGTTCTTTAGTCGACCTCTGTTTCTTCGGATAAAAAGTTGTCAATCCTAGACTCATTTAATAAGGAACTTTTAAAATTATCCTTACTGGCTGTTGACCGGGTTAAGCTCATTCATTCGTAACGGTGTCCAAGAAAGCTCATGCTAGTGCCTCAAAACTGCCGAGTAATATCACGAAGCAGTTATTAAAAGTTCAATAACTCTCTCATAGTCTGCTGCATTCTTTCTATCCTATCTTCCTTTCACCGTTCCCAATACGAGCGAAGAAGACATTCCTTCACTAAACTGCGTCCGATAGCTAGGTCACCGGGAGACAAAGGCATGTGATAGCCAGGGGTCGGGCATCTTTATTGTAACCTTCAGAGAAAACTTAACAGATTAGGAGTTGTAGGTATGTCAATTTATCGCTATCTTGGGAACTCAGGATTTTTTGCCATTTGCTTTACGTCCCACCGATAAAGATAGGTCTTATGGACGATAGGACGGGAACAGCCTAGGAATGGGAAGGAAGCGGCCGTGACCTTAAGGTACCGCCCCAGCATTTGCCTGGTGTGAAAACTGAAAACCATCTTCAGGGCTGCCGACAGTGGGATTTGAACCCACTATCTCCCGGATGCGAGCTCACAGCTGCGCGGCCAACTCGCCTGGAACTCTCAGGTTTCTGTAGGAGTTTAAGAATATGGAATTGCACGGTCTGAATATTATTGCACAGCTGGAAATATACAAGGAATACTACTCAAATTCTATTTTCGAAACAGTTTTGCTCTTACTGCCTCTTCCATTCAACACCAAGGAAAGAACTTCCAAATATTTTGCTTTATGAGAAACTAACTCTGCACCGTTTCCAGAAGCAATATACTTCTAGTCTAAAAATTATTCACGAAAGCCATCACGCGTAAAGTAAGCCTATTTGAAATTTGACAATTATTAAGCGATTATAATTAAGAATCGCTCAGAATGGAAACTTCGATCGTTCAACATAAGATTTTAATAACGAATAGAAGATTCCCACCACAATTTTTGTTGTTCATTAAGTATTACAAAAGATCATCCTTGTTGGGAAGAAACGCCGGTGAGCAAGACGCCCGAAAGGAGCAAGTTTGTAGTTTTACGCGTGCATCTTTTCATTTCAAAAATCTTGCGTTGGCCGGAATTCGAACTGCGGTCGCCTTGGTGACAAACCAGTGACAGTGCTGCTGTTATCACGCCACTCCTTACAAGTAAAGAATTTCAAGTTCGAAATACTTTCCTACGGTAACAGAATGTTTCAAACGGGTGATATTGGACAATATTTCCGTTCAGAAAGAATAAATGGCCACAAACCTTTTACACTTTTTAAGTTCATTACTGTTGCACGAATGTCTAAAAAGTCGATTAATAACTAAATACCCGAGGTGGGACAGTGCGTTATTACCAAGCTAAATGGCGCCTTTCGAGCCATCTCAAAAGTGACTGCCATACAGTAATTGTCTAACTACTGTAATTCGATCAGCCTGGTAATCAGAGCGGGTGGCACTGGACAGCCCTTATTTAAAAAAATGCTTTTAGTAAACGGTACCGAAAGGCAAAATTTAGAGTTTAGATGCAAGTCGCATGAGTCCTGGATTTTTGGTTTGATTCAGAAGGCATGGAAAGTAAAACCGACTAATTTCCCTGAAGAACTGCACTTGTTTAAGTTAAATATCCAGGTGATCAATTTTGTAGTTCCGAACATCTAATCGTTATCTATAAAAGTCAAGCTAAATAGTTTTGTTCATCGTACTATGATTAGGACTGTAGCAAGGAGACAGGCGTAGAAGCCGACCTAAGAATGCGTCGAAGGATTTTATCTCTGCAAATATTAGTCTAGACGTCACTAGACCCCTTACATAAGGGGCGTAGAATCGAGCAAACGGAGAGGGCATCCTATGAAATCTGCCGAGCAGACCCTCCCTACCTTCCGAGCCACCATTCACTACAATCTCTTCCAAGCCTGAGGTTTAGAGAATGATTAAAGATCAGACCATCTTTAGAGGAAAGAAGGAAGAAAAAAAGAAAAATCACTGAAGCCATTTCGAGGCATCTTACTAAATCGTATGATCGTGATTGAGAGAATAGCGATCGTTTTGCGAATTACGGAGATAATGGAATTTGTAGTGAAAGTCATTTTGCGAAAAAAAAAAAAAAAAAAAAAAAAAGCTTCCAATCGTTGATCTGCATTTAAGGTTGTCACCAAAGTGGGAGATACCTCAAATTTTTTACCCGTCTATTACCGGCTGTATTCCTGTCTTTTTGTAAGACAATCCTCTGATACATTTACCAAATCCTCTTTCGCGAAGAATGGGTGCAGTGGGGTCATGATAACTGCATAATATTAATGACGTTAAGAAAGGAATAATGTATGCTTATCAACACTGGTTTCCCGTGCTTTCCCATTTCCATACCAGGCAAATGCTGGTGTTGTAGGCTACCTATAATAAAGGTCACGGGCATTTCCTTCTCAACTAAATTTTCCAACCTTGTTCTACCGAAAAGATTTGTTAGAAACGTTGAAGCACTAGAAACTATCTTCTAAAATGAATTCACGAATCACTGATGAAGCACTGAAAATTAGAAAATTGCAGCGAAAATTATGCTTTGTGGAAGAACGCGACTAGTTTCGATCTCGCGTTAAATTACATAAAGTAATAAATTTAGGAAGTCTGGACGGTTTACCGCTTATTTCTTATTAAAATGCTTCGCTTGATATGATTTCCACATTTATTGCCGGATCCGCTGGGACAAAATCACTAATCTGTACAATGTAAAACTTCCAACCAAGGGTAGATCTCTGGTGAGACCTCTCCTATGAAGCATTTCTAAAGGAGAAATATTCCGATAAAAGTTCCTTTACTGTCCACTACCATGAAGTTCTGATATTACCGAAATTAGAACCTAATGTACAGCTGAACAAGGTTTGACGTCCAATACTATCAATTTAGGATTAGGTTTTTTTAATCAGTGCACAAAAACCTCGAGCTAATAGGCTAATTTCTGAAAATGCCATACGAAATCTATACCTAAAGTCCAAATGTAGCGATATAGATATAACAATGAAAATTGTCGATGTATGACATTCCGAGACACTGAAAACTTCGTACCAGCAAACCCGATCTCTAAGATCTGTAGAAAAATCTAACATTTAACTCGCTGAGGAGACGGAGGAACCAGACAGGGACGTCGAAAGTATGGGTAGAAAGAAACGCTAAGTTTTCTTTTTGCCTAGCGAGAAATTGTCAAAACTTATGAAGTACCGGTACACTTCGTTTTGGCAAATTTGATAGGCGATTCTTATGGTAATTTCTATTGAACTTACCATGGTTCATTATTTAACTAAATGGGTCCAGTGTGTAATTCTCGAACCGACTATTAAATGGCCAGACCTGGTTGCATTCGTAAGCTTTTCGTTGCCGTCGGATTCAAGGAATCTGATCTTGAAGAGTTTGCATTTTTTAGTTGCAACATTTGTCGCATGGAGTTTTCAGCTATCAAATGAGGTGCTTTTAGAAGAAATCCACCTAAAAAGCACTCACAACTAGGTCATTCCAGGTGACGTCCCGTGCTACTCTATCAGATAAGGCACGCAGCCCTATGGCGCCACACATACACAGTACATCGATCGTGCTCGCAGACAACTTGTCTGCTTGGGTCAACGTGCTGGTACATTTATTATCAACACGTCTGCCTGACACGGCGCGAACCACGTTCGCCGCAACTTTCGGTATAAATAAACTTCCGGCGGCGCTGCTGTAACCAGGCCTATTAAAAACACTCCTACACTTCAGATTGTCTGAGTACGCTTGGAAGACTTTTCCATCAGCAATGAGAATTACTATTTCGATCCCCAATTGAGGATTGGAATGTTTTATATGGTGCATTCCTATTTAGGTGATTAACATACAATGTAAATGGAATCATTTGTATAGGTAATTTTAGGCTCTTAAAAAGTCTGAAAACATTTAATTTACGTTAAGCATACAAAATTATGTTTCATTAGCATTTCAGAGCTATAAAACCTAGGCATTTCACTTAACACTGAGTTAGCGAAATCTAGACAATAGGTCGGGAAAGTACTAACCTAATCCCTAGACCAGAGGCGGCGACGGGGGATGACCCAAAGCAATCTTTCTTCAGCTTCTCTGCTGTTCATAGTTAAAAAATATATTTGAAGTCTACCAATTTATCCTGTACTTCATTATTTCCATAAAATGCCTTAACAGTTACAACAGTGCAGTACAGTACAACATTCGATTGTATTCAACGATAGCGGCAACGTCGGCACTGATGTGTCCACTGAGCTGTTGTGGCCGTAACCATAGCAGCATTTACACCATTCAGCCGAACTTTTAGGCTCGTATGTTTTCTGATTCCTGATATTCATTCCCAGTCCACTGCTGGACGTTGCTCCGACTTTCTCTTGCTTCTTTTACCCCCAGCCTTCCCTCAGTTTCAAGAACGCTT
Organism: Anabrus simplex; assembly: GCF_040414725.1. NCBI lineage: Eukaryota > Metazoa > Arthropoda > Insecta > Orthoptera > Tettigoniidae > Anabrus > Anabrus simplex. The sequence continues at coordinate 120,855,874 of NC_090268.1, read as the reverse complement.
TTTCGCCGCAACGTGGTCTTTCTGGATACACGACTTTTGTGCTTGGAGCAGGGCTTACCTGCTGCCGCCTCTAAACCTAGACTACGTTGGATTCTCGGAAGTTTTACCCAAAAAAATTACCGTCACAAAGAACGGCACCCAACCCGAGACAAACGTAGCTTCAGCTACCAAAGAAAAACAGGATATACTGGAGAAAGCAAGAGCTTGCGAAGATAAATTTCTTTAAGCAAATTCAAGTGTATCAATTCTAACTAATGCACTACTGCAAAATAAGAACCGTTTAAAGAGGAAGTACAACTGGGCAACCAGTGTCTCCTAACAATCTGATTAAAATATGGACTATTTTATAGCACGGAGCTAGGTTCAGGATGGAAGTAACCGTGGCCTCAGGATATTCACTGGTGTGACGCTGAGGAAGTATGGGGTTCGAACCCTGTATCTCCCGCATGATAGTTGAGAGGTTCGTAACCTAAATCGAGTAGTCAACTCGCTCGAGATTTATTTATTTATTTATTTATTTCAACCTCTCGTATGCTGATGAAGGACCCAAGTTAGTCCATTTACAAGTTGTGCCAGCGAAAATTACATGCACAGAATCTATGTCATCTTCGAAATTACGATTTCGAATTCTGTATTAATAATTTAACAGGATATTTAATGAAAACCTATCCAAGTTACTTTTATAGAATCTTTCATTCACTAAAATATTTTAAAATTTATTAGGGCACAATTTTATTGAATGAGTCATACTGTACTGTAACGTGTGTGTGTGTGTGTGTGTGATGTTGATAGAACATTTTCACTACTTCGTCTGAGAACAGGTTACCCATCTTTAAAAGTACGCAATGTGAAGGCGAGTTAAGGCGTACCTCCACATTTGATTTCCGGATCACTGGATACGACCCGAGATCCATTCACTTTGTGACCATTTTAATAATAATTTAAGGCTGTAAATCTACCAACACGTGGCTGGGGTATCTGAGCACCTTGGAGGGGAAAAAAACACAGGACTGCGCTGGGTTTGAACCCGTAAACTCTGGCTCAGAAGGCTAACGTTCTAACATCAGGTTATATAATTGGAAATTTATCTTCCTGGCGCCCGTAATTTACTCTACATTTACTACAGGTCACATCCAAAGTCTTATATTGCCAATTCTCGCTCCAGCCTCATTTCCAACATGGAAACAAAAGTTACGTAAAATCGCATGAATCACAGACTGCCAGACGGACGAGACCATGCTCAATATTTGAGGGCGTCCAGCCGAAAGACCACTTCCTAGAAGTGTCAGCGCACGATCAGTTGGACATGAATCATAGCTGTGCGGTGAGTCACCGGCGCGTGGCGAGCCTACAATACTACTCCACAGTAACACAGTCCGAAGATCTGAGAGTACCATCCGACAGGATGGATTTGTAACATTGCAGTTTTAGCGTTGTCAAGGCTTTGCTCATTCTGAACTTGATTGTGGAACATTAGCTCATTAGGATTTACTGCACGAATACACGCTAAGGTCATCAGCCCATTACATCTACTTTAACCTGTTATATTCATACTTTCGTCTACCTCTACCTTTCTTACCGCCTGCACTTCCCTTAAAAACTAACTGAACAATTCCTGTGTCCTATTTTCTCTCCAATTTCGCAAAATGATTCTCTTCTCGCCATTTTGGTTCAGTATCTATGCGATTCGATATACCCATCTCGTTCAGTATTCTGGAACACCAGATTTCAAAAGCCGTTCTTTCCGAGCCAGTTACTGTCCACATTTCGCTTTCGTACAATGCCACGCTCCAGACGAAAGTCTTTCAAAAACATCTTTCTAATTCCTATATCAATGTTATTTGCCTGTGGTAGTCTGCATTTTGTGTCTTCCTACTTCTGCCATTGTTAATCTACTGCACAAATAACATTATGCATGTACTTTAAGAGTAGTGTCCTAATGTAATATTTCTTGCATCACCCGACTTCGTTCGACTGCACTCGAATACTTTGGTTCTGGATTTATGTTCATATTTTATTACTCCAAGACATATCATTGAGCAACTTCTCCAGATCTTCAGCATATTTTAATAAAATGTGCAGATCGCACAGTTTATTTCCTCTTTCGAAATTCCTGATTTTCTCTACCACCTGTTCTTCATAAACAGTCTCCTCTCCTCAGTGAATTCACCGTCTCGTATAGACGAGTCTTATTTTCATAAGGGCGCAATTTATTGCGCGTCTTCGAAACAGTCTTTGTACTCGTGCGCTTACAAATTCATCCGAAATTCAATGCACGTTAAATCCTGAAAGCAAATCATACATCCTTGTATCCGTAAAAACAAATTTCTACAAATAACCATTTCAAGAACCTTTATGTACGAAAACATGGGAATGTTTCAAAACTTAGCCGCATGCTGGGCCTGAAATACGATGAGTTTTCACATTTAGGACTACTGATAGTTTAGAAAATCGCGGAGGGGCAGAAAATTACTTACAGGAAGGATAGGACGGTTTGTGAACAAAATTAGGACATTTTTCGTCAGTGAAAACGCATAGTTCAATCACTACTATCCTTAAAAGCAGTTTTTACTTATACTGTCTAACGTCGCTGACTTTCTGGACAACAGCGTTTTACAACATTCTTATCCTTGACAAGCTTCCAAAACTCCTTCCACATTTTACTTATGCGTTCAAAATGTTTGATATGTTGGAAGCAGATTTACACGACTTGCTATCTTTATCATAACCACAGGACCTCCAAATTTACACGAGGAGTACGAATCCAAGGGACAAGATCTCTTTTTAAAGTCTAAATGTATTGGCTGGGATTCGGACCAGGAGCGGTTTGGTGAGACGGCAGGGTCAACATCGTTGACCTAGGTATAATTTCCTGTTGCATCTTGTATAATCTGAATGCTAATCTCTCTGCAAACCTTTCAATTTAGTGGAAGGAAAAAAAGACGCGTGCTTAGTTAACGTAGTTCAGCAATGACTGAACTAAGTTAAGAAAAACCATCGGTTGTAAGTCCCACTAATTATCTTTTACAGTTTTGTGTCGTCGCGGTGCCGAAATTTTGTCCTGCAGAAGTTTTTACGTGCCCCAGTAAATCTGCCAGAACGATGCTGGCGTATTTGAGCGGTGGTCTGTTATAAGAGAAAGTACAACTGGACAACTATCCTCTAGCATATGAGGATCTTCAAATACCACCAGGTTGAGCCAGGTTCGAACCTGCCAACATCCGAGTCAAAAGGCCAGCGCTCTACCATCTGAGGGTACTCACAGCCCGGCGTAGTTTTATAGAAACGCCGCTCAAACATAGTGTTCCTTACATAGTACTGGAATGTGGAACTAGTCCAGCTCCTTGGCTGATCAGCATAGTGGGTCCGAAACCCGGTGGGGTCGGGGATTTTAACCGTATATCGTTTATTCCTGTGGCTCGGGACTGGGAGCGTTCATCTCAATACACAGCTTTGGCTATTTAAGATATGACCACACTAGTAACCACCACAGAAACTTGCAATAGTAAGAAAGCCTACGTCCCTTCACGTAGGGTTGGCGTCAGAAAGGTGATCCGGCCGTAAACCGTAGACGATATCCACACATTTGACCCCAAGATATTTAAGAAAGGAAAAAAAAGTCCAGGAGGAAGAGTGGAATGCGAGATACTTAGATACATTATGGCTACGTGTCGCATTCCCTTCATGTAAACTGCAACCAAGCATGCATTCCTATTCTACAGCTCACTTAGTTCTGGCGTCAGTCTTCCTGTGTTGACGTAATTCTAGGGCCATTAAGCAGGACAGTCTAAGTACATAAGACTACATTATACACTGGTGCGGCTGCATTGTGCATGAGGCTGCAGTTAGTCTTTGCCACCGTTACATTGCAAGTTCGAGCATAGGTCAGCTTAAAATAGTGAGTATTGTGGTCAACAGGTTCAGGTATAGTACGCGAACCTTTTCTTGAGCCCTGAGTTTCATAGTGCTGAATGGGAACTAGGGCTCAAGAAAAGGTTCGCGTACTATACTTGATTCATTTAATTTGTTACATACAGCCGATAGCGCTATTTTACACAAGTAGACTATAACAAATTTAACAACTTGTCTGTATTCATAAAATAATGTACATTTAAACTAGAGTATTAAGAGAAGCCGGCCCCGTGGTCTAGGGATAGCGAGCCAGTCTGCCTCTTAAATAGGAGCCCCGAATTAGATTCCCGACCAGGTCAGGGCTAATTAGAGGTCCATTCAGCCTACGCGAGAATACAGGAGCTATCCAATAGCGAAAGCGGTCCCGGTCTAGAAAGCAAAATAACTACCGATAGGATATCTCGCACTGAAACACGTGCAATCTGCAGACCTTCAGGCTGAGCAGCGGCTGCTTGGTAGGCCAAGGCCCATCAGAACTATCGCCATGGGGTTCGGGTTTCTACTTAGGCGGAAACTTTCGACGCTCTGTTTTCGTTAGCAAATGACATGCGTAGTTAACTATCATCCACGGTCCTGGAACCGAAAAGTGTTCGTACTGAGCCCAAGGGCCGGTTGGATCCTCAACAGCTGCCATCAGCTGTCTGATCGCCTAGGCATCTCTTGAAGAGGCTTACAACAGAAATGAGCGAGGTAGTTTCCCGTTGCTTCCCCACCAAGTTTGAAGTTTCTATTACATATTAGTGTGCTAGGTCCGCTGAAATGCACACACCAACCGACCCTTTGAGGGATATTTTCACACCAATCATATCAGGGACTGGCTGAATAAGGAATGGTGTTACGTCGCTCAGTTCAGTCACACTCAAGGATGAGACAGATGGAAGTTACAAATTTATTCTAGGTCATACCAGAAGACACTGCACTGTCGACACTAGATCTTGCCAGTAAAGGCAGTGTAGAACACTATGTACAGTAGGTGCTCATTTAAACACCGCATGAACTTTTGAAGGACTTAAGCTAAGGTGGAAATTTAGCCGCCCACCTATGGATATTACCAAAACCTAGCGTCTGTAAATCAGCCTGAAATCGCGAGCACGAGATGCTATATGGTAATCAGTGTAATGATCAATGTATCAACAGTGTGTCGTGATCTATACGTTAGGAACCATCTTGGCATTCGCCACGTCTTCGAGCCGTAAACAAATCTACAAGGCCATGGACTATTTCACTCCAGTACAGGTGCACCGAGCAAATCTTACTTTTAGCCAGTTTCGATGCCTTTTCTGTAATGTTCGATAATCATTTCTCGTCTATTCGAAATGGGGCAGCAACCTCTTTAACCTCTCGTTGCTAGGTATGTCATCCCTGAACTGGCACTTAGCTAGGAGTCAGGGTAAGCTATTTTAGGTGCTGTGCGGTGTACTGCGTTCGCCACCGTAGCGCTAATTTTATTGACAATACCTCCTCACCTGAGAATCACCTAGTAAGTGTCAATGAGGTGAATTCCTGAAATACTGGATTGGACATTTTGGAAATATTAATACCTCACGGGCAGGAAGCAAAGAGCAAAATGAATGACCAAGCTTGTCTAGCCTTTCCGAACATAGCACTACTTTGCGAGGTATTTCTACTAAAACCAAGGTTTACCGTTACTGGCTACCTGCCGACACAAACTTAAATCATCGTTGATCCGATTCGGGCATTGTGAACTTATGAGCTAATTTGTAATAGTGAGAGTTTCGAATCTATCTACAGGTAATTTTATGCCTGCAGAAGACTAATAGGATCCACATATCGTGTTCGAACTACTGCTGCCGTAACTAAATAATTTGGCATTTCGCTATTTTATTGTGGATCTCCGTCGTACTTTGTCCATCTGATTTACTATTTATTTATTAGTTCTGATTGTCCATGAGATTCTCAAAATTCTCCACCGGAATATTTTGAAGGCATAAATATTTTGTAGTTCATTTCTTCTATAGTAGGGGCCGATGACCCTCGATGTTAGGCCCCTTAAAACAACGAGCATCATCTATAGTGCCCAACATTCGAACGCCGAGACTAACCTCATTTTAGCGGCGACAGGAATGTCTTGTATCATTCCTATGTCCACTATGTCATTGGAGATTCTGCGATTGATATTCAGATTTCAGCACATCCACCTTTAATTTGTAAACCAGTAATCTTAAGACACCCACCACCTCGCCTAAGGGAGCCAACGGCTTCAGGCGAAAGAGCTCCTTTAGCGGCGTGAGGACCCTTCAGTGAAATCAGAATCTATTCTATGTTAGAGCGACATTTACTAAAAGTCTGTTAAGTGCGGTCTTCCTAGATATCCTGAATGATGCGGGGCCCTACCGTTTTTAATGCCCCAGGAATATTGAATAGGTTATACAATGTCACGATTCACTATTCGTCTTACGTCACATCGATACACACATGACTGACTTATGACAGCGATGGCATAGGAGAGGGTTACGACAGAAGGAAGTGACCGTGGCCATAATCGCGAGTCTTCCTATCAACATACGGCAAGTAAGAATGCAGCCAGAGATTTTAAACCGACTGCACCAACCTGAAACTTCACACAATTCACCGAGATGTGGAGAGATTTTAAGCAATACATCTGAGTGATTCATCCTAGCCTTCTCTACAGATCCTTAACAGGCTATCACGAATGAATGCCTCGAAGCACGCTAAGACCACCTGTATTACGTATTCCGGTACCTTTATTCTACTGCCCGACAACGTTATTTCATGCCACAGACTTCCCAGACTGATTTATGGCTGGTTCTCAAGAGCAGTTGAGAGTAAACTACTTTGGTACAGGTGATAGAGTGGAGAATTCGCAGTGAATTTTGAGTACGACAAGGTGTGAATCTTAAGTGCTAAGATCGCAAGATCCTCGCCCAAACTCTGGCAGTCTGCATTAAACTATAATTAAGGTATATCAAGTTGCGAAAAGCGCAATCTTTTAGTATGGCAACGGCCACCAAGATTTGATCTGATAAGTAGCTTCCTGTGTGGTGCTATTAGTTACATCAATGAGAATTTGGACAAATGACCTTGCTTCTGTGGATCAGTGATAGATAGTGCCTCCGGATCCCAAGATAGCGGATTCCAACCCGGCAGAGGTAGTCTGCTTTTTGAAGGGTGGAAAAAAAAGTCCATTCGATATTGGTCGTACGATGCCTGCATGTAAAAGATCTCTGGTGATATTTGGCGTTTTTCCGACAAAATTCATTAAATGTCAGCCATAGACGTCAAACTGAAATGTGTGCGCACGGTAGGCGAGGACATACGATTATCATCAAGATTTGAGACTCAAGCATATGCATAATCAGGATAAGTGAATTTAAGAGACATTCCGATTTCTGGAGTCCCAACAATGTTATTTGGGAAAAATGAGGGAACCTTTATATAATCGAGAGAACTGACATCTCTAATCTGCATTTAGATTTCAGGTTATTTCATTTGCGTCAGCATAATATCTAATAGGACCAATCACGGAGCTTCGTCTTCCAGACTGGTCAAAGAATGAAAAACTTTGAATGTAGGAAATCACAGTATTATTCATAAGTTATTTTATTAATTTAAATAATGATTAAGCGCAAGAATGCCATTTTAGTTCGCTTTTGTATACGGTTTTTCTTTTAAAATTTAATTTCCAAAGCCACTTCACAAGCACAGAATGCCAGTTTAGATCACGAAGACTGAGAATAGACTGCACCAATTTAAACCTAGAAAAACTGATATCAAAACTGTCAATTTCTAATTTTGAATTTTATACCTAATAAGAACGTTGTACATTTTAGTTTACCGGGCGAGTTGGCCGTGCGGTTAGGGGAGCGCAGCTGTGCGCTTGCATCCGGGAGACAGTGCGTTCGAACCACACTGTCGGTGCTCTGAAGATTGTTTAACGTGGTTTCTCAGTTTCACACCAGGCTGTACGTTAAGGCCAAGGCCGCTTCCTTCCAACTCCTAGCTTTGTCCTATCCCATCGTCATGATGAGACTTGTCTGTGCAACGTAGAACAAATTTTAAAACAAATTCGTTGAAATTTGATATGTGGTCTTTCTATTAAAATTAAATTAAGATGTGCTCTATGTTGGGAATGTTATTTAGTACATAAAGCCAATTTCTGTAACTTCTAATGTTAAGTAGTTCCAGACTAACTTCTCAACTTTTAGTACGTAGAAAATGGGCTTCAATGAAATCTAACTGGCGACCTTTAGAATAGGATGTGTAAATATAAAGTCTTTGTCCGTAAATAGATTGAATTCCCAGGATAACACGCCAATTCAAGCAAGCCACCTGACCAAGCATTACAAATATTTCCAACTTCTCTGGCTACAATAGCAACTCTCTGCTCCATCACTTTCCCGCACTACATTCTGTTTTCCCCACCCATGGGAAAAAGTCTATCTAAATGCCATGTTTACACTACTTATTACTTTAAGAGCAGAAAAGCATTTAAATAGACTGACTCGCATGTTCAAACGACAACCAGCCATTAATTAATTACTCGTACGTTACAAGTACAAACTATCAGCAGCGGAAGTCTGTCCAGAGGGCGGAAGTGCGATGCGGTCATAACTGAACGGAAATGCAGTACTCTAAAGAGAGTGGACGAGATTTCGGGAAGAGGTTCTGGAATATGCCCTTTCCGTGTTCCGAGGAAGACATGAGCCGATGATTAAGGGACGAATCAGATTTAAGGTTGTAAAATACACCTCTTATTAGACAGTCTTAAGAGAGAATAAATGGGCCCTACACAACTTTTAATTCAATTCGATCAGATAAATGAATGAAAACTGGAAAAATAATGGAGGGGTTAGTTTTCGTCGCCAAAAAACAAGATCGGCGCCGTAATTATGAAGGCAGAACAAACGCGCTTCGTACAAGCCGACCTACACTTCCTCTCCACCTTCCTTCCTAGATCGCGCAGTGTGAGGCGTAGGCTGGCAGCCCGATTAGATTTGTAGACTTTCACTCGTGACAGTGTTCGAACCCGACTGTGTAGCCCTGAAGGTGGTTTTCCACAGTTTCCCTTTTCAGACAGAGCAAATTCTGTGTCTTAAGGCTACCATGTGTTCTTTCTGTTCTGGCCCTGTTCTATCCCACCGTCACCATAAGACCTGTCACGATCGAATTGGATTTGAAGGTTCGTAGAGCACTTAACAAAAAGAGGGAGAATCCCCAGGGGCTAAACATAGGACCACTATTAGGTGACCAGGGGGCTCCTGAAGGATATTCCTTCTACTTTTACCATGCTCTTCACTTAATTTTACGTTCCTTGGTGAACTTTTCTTCCGATCCCGACTGTCAAGTTTTGCTAAGTCAAGGGATATTTTATTTTCTCGTCCGTTATCTTTCTTTCGCCCATTCCTGCATTAGATGCATTTTTTCATTGCATTTTGCCTCGCATGTATCCCCTTTTTATGCACAACTTTCTTGGTTAAAAGTATAGCTGCAGAGAAATCACCATGTATCAACCCTTATCTATCGACTCTTGACTGAAAATATACCTGAATATCTCTCCAGTAATTTCCGTTTTCTATCTTCCTTTCATGACCGTGATGCGATCTGGGTCAACAATTGCAATACCTCCACTATCATACATCTGCGTTCAGTAATTCTTTCGTTGTGTCGGGCGCTAGAATATGGAATGCTTTACCCCCTGAAATTAGAAATTGTTCCTCATTAATTACCTCCAAAAGACAGTCTAAAGATTTCCTCTTGAATACGTAGGCTATATCATGTGGTTATGTGCGAATGTGTGAGAGAATGTCTGGAGCAAATAGTTCCCAAAAGTTTAGATAGATTACTTTTTATATTATATGAATTCCGCCTAGAGTAGTTATTGAATTTATTTTACTAATTTTAGACTTAGGGTGTAATCTTCTAGTTTTAGTCTATATTAAGTTATATTATAATATTATATACAGTGTGTTAAGTTTGAATATTAAGTTTGTATTCAGTATTAAGCCGCATAATGTGGTTAAGTGTAAGAGAGGGCCAAGAGCCCTAACTTCGCCACAAATAAAGACATCAATAAATAAATAATAAATATCCTCATCCTTCAAACGGTGGGATCTTTCTCTTCCGACAGTATTAAGGAGGTTATGATTATACAGTTTCTTCCTGTTAAAATCTCTACCACGACAGGTTTATGTTAAATCAATTAAAGAACCCCCTCCAGATAATTTTCCTAAGCGCCAATAACCATATTCCGGACAGTATTCGTCTTATCCAAATATTCAGACCATGTGGTTTGGGATATTAGTCTAATCTGGTTTCAAAACAGTTCTTTATTATTATTACATTAAATTTTGGCATAGTGTTCGTAAAATAGAGAATTTTTCACCAACATAGAATGAATACAGGGCATTTCCAGCTTATATACATCAGTGTTCCTTCTGCTGAAAACAGGTTCGATACCCGTCGAGATTAAAGAACTTATGGAGCACACTAGCGTTCTCTTTCAAGTCCACTTTTCAGCAAGAACTATAGGATCATCTGAAGTACAAACCTCAAATATTTTCAGCCTCCGAGATCTGATTTTGGTGTTTCAACATGGCTATATCGTCTATTACTACGAAATGGAAATCTCAACCACAATTCAGATACTAGACAATGAAAGATGTCGGTATAGTCCTAACAGAGAAGTCTGAATGATGCCAAACTCTGCTAGTAACAGGCCTTCCAGGAGAGTTATCTGAACTCCGCTACAGCATTTCAGAATGCAGTCATTTTAACAAATAATGACCCTTTTCAGTCTGTCAACGTCAGATCTTCTTGAACCGTTAACTCAACCCGGTAATAAGCACCAATTCTTGTTCTTAATCACTTATTAAACAGTTTTGTTGTAGTTCATTCATTTCGGAGCTGGTGGTTAATTAGTTTGGCTTCGTAATTCGGCCTAATGGTAGAAAACCTACCTACTAATAGTAAAGAGCAAATTACCTTTATGTACACCACAGTAGAGAACGAGACATCCAAAACCTCTGTTACACAAATACCGATATACACACCACAGTATGATTGGTTTCCACATGAGAAGTATTTTTAAATTATAAGTGTGCAAGTCTGTAGATTCTGCGCGGCCACCGTTCAGTAATCTTAAGACCGGTGAGAACAATGACGCTATTTGGCCCTAAGATGTATATAATTACTTTCTGCTCGTAGTCCTGGTGCAATACTCCAAGACTGCAGGAGTTAACTTATTTGAATTTCAGGATACTGACCACGTTACTACAGACTGCTGCCAGTAAGGAAGTGATGGTGATTAAGATAGTGCAACTAGTAATCATTCCCTCCTAACACCAATCAAAGGGAAAAAATTAGTTTCGACCCTGTTAAGACTAGAAAAACCAAACGAGGGCCAAGAAGGGCATAAATAACTCCCTGGGTTTCGCAAACCTCATACAGCGAGTCAGAAGATGACAAGAGTTTAGAGAGGACGGGCAGGAAAGACGAAAGTAGGAACCTGATGAAATGAACTGCTAGATTTAACTATGGCACAATAAAGTTCGCACTTGATCCTCAGATTACGAAAAGCAAGGGATATCGTGGATGCCTGGAAAGGAGTCTTGTCAGTCTGGCGAAACTAGGTCCGACAAGGGGTGAAAGGACAGTCAAGTAATTGAGGACCAGAAGTCAATCGAGAAATTCCCAATTCTGGCAGTTCCTCTGAATAAACTTTCGCTGGTCTATGAGTGGCATTCAGAACATTGACCCGTTCATCCTCTTGGATAGACTGGCTCTGGCTGGCTGAACATACAGTTAACGAGTGCATAGGGTCGCCATGTTCTCAACTTTACAGTAATGTTCTCCTTTGGGATATCCAAGTCTGTACCTCGTCTTCCAGCACACCTATTATGAAACGCAGGACGGTGTAATTCTCTCCCCTCCGAATGAGAGCAAGAAAATTAACCAGCTAGTTCAAAGTTAGTAGCAGAACTATGATTACTTTCTCAGGTTATAACCAATTCCGTGGGAAAATTAATCAAGATTAGAAACATATCCAACAATGCCGCAGCCTTAATGTATCTTCAGTGCAGTAAATTCCTTGATCTCTAATAAGGTTACCGTCAGATATGTGAAACTGATTAACTGGATCAAAATTTGTACCAGTTAGCCAAGAAGCAAGGAACTAGAATGTTTAGTAAGTGCTCCAGAAATCTGGACGTTTAGATCATTTTAAACTAGAATTCTGGATGGTTAGGGGATTTTTCAAGAAGACTTTGCAGAGGTGAAGATAGAGTTACAGAGTAACCATCTAGCTATCTAACCCAGGTAAGAGACTAAGAAATAACTAAATTTACTTTGTGTACTTGACTGCGCAAAGGGGCTTTTTGACCGAGGCGGTAAAGGCTGCTCGGTTCGCCCGGGAGGAAGGATTCGATTCCCCGTTTGGAAATTGAAACAATTACGAAACTTGAGTTCACTTCCGGATGTGCATATATACCTGAGGTTTACTCAGCCTACATCAAGACTGAGCACAAGGTTAACTCCTGGCGGGCAAAGGAGGCCGGGGAGTAGAGCTAACCACTCTGCCACATCAAGTGCAGAGGTTACAGATAGTGGAAGCATTTACCTTTCATCTCTCAAAGGGCATTCATGGCTTGTATAGAGATAAATTTTTCTTTGCATTTCACTCCGCGAATTGGACTGACGTTAACGCATTAGAAATTGGGAGGCCAAATCTGGCTCTCCCCAATGGTAGGTAGTGGCGATGGTTACTGTTTTAAGAGGAAGTACAACTGGGCAAACATTCTGTCTTAACACTAGAAGAAAGAAGTGTCCAAACCTTCAAATGACAGTATCTGTACAAGTGAAGGGCCACGAAGGGACGGAAGAGAACAAGGGTTGATGTGAGGTCAGGAAGGATGAAAGTTAAAAAGCCAGACAAGTAAATTGAAGCAATCTCTCTTCCCAGTCTCTCAAGTTGAGAGTCCCTGGGGATACCCAGGATGTCTACCGATCCCACCCACATGGAATCACAATGCATTGAAATGGACTGGGAGAAACTGAGGAAGATCACTATACTTTCGTAATTAGAATAATAGCGAGCACTTCCTTGCGTTAATTTATGTACTGATTCGCTGTAAGAAAATCAAGACTTAAGCTCATGAAAACCTGTGATTTGTTGCAATCTGTTAGTAAAGTCTTCTCTCCCTCCATATCATTAAAGATCGCCAGACAATCATGATGCGAGCAACTTCTGATCCGGCACATTTTTTGGAAGCGCTGGAAATCTCGAGGGACAATTAAACTCTTAACTCTTCACATAAACTAACTTCATTAATGAACACCGAGTAGTATCTCCCCCCCCCCCCTCCCCATCTTCAACAGTAAACGTCAAGCCCGACTTCGGTACTGGTGGTAGTTTCCTGGTATTAAGCTGCCTGTTATATAGTGAGGGTTTCGTCCATATCGCTTCACATAGCTGGCTGGGTTTCGCCCGCATTTGAAGAAAAATAAAATTATCGAGCACTCCATGAGCTCTCAAAATAACTGGTTGCAATAAAAGGGAAATAGCGTGAAGCTCTCCTATCACTGAAGTAAATTATGTCAGTGGCTTGATAACTCAGCGTCACTAACATTTCTGAGACAGTCCAGTTCTAGTGCCCTGTGTAGTTCGAGGACTGGTCACAGTGGTTCTCCGAAGCTAATATCAAGTTTACTTGCTGCTAGCTATTGTCGCATCTCTACGAGCTGAGTCTGGCATTGCTCCACTCGTGTAAAGATTCTCACCATTCTTCATACTAGACTTGACGTAGTCAAATCTTTTTTGAACCCCACAGTATCACGTTCGCGAGGCCTACTGTAGGTTCTATTTATGAACTTCGTGGTTCTTTCCTGTTTGTGTTAAAATCTTTATTCTTTAATGGGTGGAAACAGGAGATTTTTTCTCCTTAAAAACATCCACCACCGTCACTTCTGCCATTCCTCTCTATGAAAATTAAATGGCGTAGGCCTATGGTTTTTAGTGCCGGGAGTGTCAGAGGACAAGTTCGGTTCACCAGATGCAGGTCTTGATTTGGCGCCCGCAGGCGACCCGTGATGAGGACGAAATGATTAAGACGACACAGCCCCCGTGCCAGTTAAATTAACCAATTATGGTTAAAATTCCCTACCCTGCCGGGAATCGAACCCGGAACCTTCGTGAACAAGGGCCAGCACGTTAACCATTTAGCCATGGAGCCGGACATTACTGTATGATGTTCTATGAATCAATTTTCTGCAATACACAAAACCTATTCCTCAACAGGTAATTCTAAATGTATCGTACAAGCGTAGCTATGACTTACCGATGAGTTTCAAGAGCAATCATGTATTATATACTTTTAAATTCCATCGTTTTATATGCTATAATGCCGCCGAACTAAAAACCAACCGATTGTGTAAGTCGATATTCTAAGATACGTGGAAAGTAGAACACTCGTTAACTACGTTTCCATTCAAATTTGGCATGCTTACGTTGTAAATTGTATCGGCAATAATAACCATTTAATATGCCATTAGATCAATACATGTCGGCATTTCCTTTTCTACCTGTCACTTTAAATAAGAGCAAGAAAACTGGAACCCGTGGAAGATCAGCATTCCATAAATCCCGAATTCCTAGAAGAATTAATCTAACGTAACTTCAGTTCGAAATGTGGGCGTAGTCTTATGTATTTTTAGTACATCGATTTTATGCGATCGATCTGACGAGAAATTCATGAAATTTCTCAGTTCCCAGAATACCGCGTCATGCCGCAGGTTGTCCATTGTTAAGCGGAACACTACCAAAATAACTTCAGTCCAGCCAAGCCGTAATTTCCAGGTAATGTGGCATTTCCGGTCTTCGGGAGGGCCAGGCTTGGTTCTTTAAGTTCAAAGAAAAAATGTGTCTACATGTGCAGGCAGGGTTCTGGCGAAGCTGAACTGCATAGCTTTAAGTAACATTGCTCGGTGGTCTGCAACAGTTCTAATGAAAGTTATCCAACAAGCTTGCAACAACTCCAAGCGAATTGGAACGGTTCTGGAAATAGAACACTAATACAGAAATTAAATTATTTCCTTTCTACATGATTTGCTAAACAATTGCTAGACCTCCAGTTTTACGTGGAATCATAACTAAACGGGTAGGAGTCAGACTTCACTTCAAAAATTTATCATGCAGTGACCAACATTCGAACAGTCCACCTTCATAAGAACCTAGAGAAGATATGTCCCACCAATCACCTATTCTTTAATCATTTACTCTTTTACATTAAGCTCAAGAGAAACCACTGTAAATTTGTCGAGATAAAAGTGCTAGAATAAATCCTACCAAAAAAAAAAAAAAAAAAAAAACTTATCCGTCACCCTCTTCCCGTTGATCTCTTAACCGCCGTAGTTAAAGGCACATTACTCCCTTTGCACACCCAGGAATGTGGCAGCCTTCCGTCACTACCTACAAGCGCACCGAGTGCGATAGTTTGCAACAATCTTTGCATTATATTACTGCTTAAGGTTACTTTTTGCACTGGGCTGTCAGCAGTTTGTACTGAACACCTAACAAATAGCTGAGAAACTAACTAGTTTTGTAGAGATTGCGAAGAACAATTATGCTTTAAGGAAAAGTGTAAGTGTTGAAATATTGTGCCAACTTTGGGCGAACAATAATCAAATGATATTAGGCATGAGCGGATCGACCGTAATGTGAAAGCTCACAACTGTATGACCCTTGTCCAGTTTCTCTACGGGGTCGTGTTTGAAGACGAGAAACTTCGTAGAGAATTTAAGACCGAATGCCTTTCCTAACGTCAACCTCGTCATATTAGTTAATGAGATGAAATGTGATACGATAGGTACGGACAGGCAGCGGGGCTTGAAAAGAACAGTTGATCAAGAGGGGTCGGATAGGATAGATGAAAGTGAGAAGCCTGGAACAATTGGAAGCAATGCCAGGATTCGGCTCAGGGCCCCGTGGTGATCACCCCGCGCCCCCAAGTTAAGCTCCTTGAGCCCCTTTTAGTCACCTCGTACGATAGGCAGGGGATACGATGGGTCTTATTCTACAGTCCACCACAGAGGTCAGCATCTCCGACAACAGCGGTGTTAAATAGCAAAGATATCGACTGCATACAGTTAAGCACGGAATAAAAATAATTTTACATCGGTCCGACACAGGTCTTCACAGCGGCGATGGGATAGGACAGGCCTAAAGGAGACGATCGCGGCCGTAAGGTACAGCCAAAGCATTTGCGTGGTGTGAACACTGAAAACTACTCCACTATCTTCAGGGTTGCCAACAGTGGGGTTCGAATCTACAATGGAAGCTCGCAGTTACATGACCCAAATCGCACAGCCAACTGTCAGGATATAAATGTTCTATTCATTGTAAATTTAGAAATTAACAAATTTTACGCCGTTACTACAATACCATCCCCGAGTGTAGCCCTATTAGTGCTATTCCAAGTTCATCACTGGTTAGCTTTACCTACACAGCCCCTTCAGTTACGTCACTTAAGGCAAGAAAAACCATAACAATGAGGGTACCGACTCCTCCAATTGAAATCCGCGAAATTTTAATTACTGAAGAGCACATTCAGAAAATCTACAGACTTTCCTTTTAGTACAGAGCTTGAACAAATTCTACCGTTTCTGGAATAGGCCATATCTTGTACCGGTAATCAGAACAAACTAAACTGCAAAAAGTTAAGTACGCCAAGAGCATTATGTAGATTTAGTCACGTAATACGAAGCGTTAAGTACGAAGCACTGCTGTACTGAAAAACTATCTGAACTATGTTTTAGAGATTTCTCCCTCGATTAATTATTTCAACTCCCAAATGACGATTTTTGCTAGTGGCTTTACGTCGCACTTACAGATAGGTCTTATGGCGATGGGATAGGAAGGGCCTAGGAGTTGGAAGGAAGCGGCCGTGGTCTTAAGGTACAGCCCCAGCATTTGCATGGTGTCAAAATGGGAAAGCACGGAAAACTATCTTCAGGGCTGCCGGCAGTGGGCTTTGAACCCACTATCTCCCGGATGCAAGCTCATAGCTGCGCGGCCCTAATAACACAGCTAACTCTTCAGGTTTCCCTAACTATCTTGATATGACCTTCCCTACTTTTATTAAGTCCATTAAAGCTGCTTCCATTAATGTCATTTCACGCCATCTCTCGCCTGAGAGTTCGGAACATACCACTTAGCCTAGCATCTTGTCTCGTTACTCCAAGTCTTCCCAGCCCAATGTCTGCAAACAGAACAAATAGCACCGCATTCCTTTGAATCTTGTCGGCTCTCGAATTGAATAATCCTGATAAGGGTCACATTCACTGGAACCATACTAATTTGGGTCTTAAAGACATACGTCCACTCCATTACATCCTTACTACAATCTCTAAATACCCTTATAACTATAGATCTAACGTTCTTTATGAACTTATAACCTCGTTAGTATGACTTTCATAATGAATGTCTTTCCTTATGTTAAACATGTACGTACTTGGTGATTCCCATCAACACATGAATTAGAACAGAATGACTTTTC
Source organism: Anabrus simplex (assembly GCF_040414725.1). NCBI lineage: Eukaryota > Metazoa > Arthropoda > Insecta > Orthoptera > Tettigoniidae > Anabrus > Anabrus simplex. The sequence continues at coordinate 120,838,433 of NC_090268.1, read as the reverse complement.
ACCCCGTTTAGCATCATACCGTTTTCTGCTGTCCATCTGACAATATTCTCGACGTCATTTTGCAGTCCTTTCCTTTTTTACTTATTTTATACAGTATAAAATGATCCGCAAGAAAGCCTGTGATTCCAGTACATTACTTGTATAAATTACATTAGAAAAAGGTCGAACAATACTGCGTTATTGACCTCCCCCCCCCCCCAACTCGTAATTACTACTAAGAGAATGTAGAGCTCTTCTAGAAATTTAGCCACCAATTCAACCACTTTAGTTCATTCATTTTGCGTCAGTAGGCTACCATGATCCACACTATCAAAAGCCCCGGATAGGTCAATATTTTATACTCAGATCAAATGGGTATGTGCTATAACTTTCTAGAAATATGCAATTTCAGTCTCATTGGAATAAGTTCTAAAACCGAAGTGTGTATTAATCAGCAATTCCCAAACTTGTCTAATATAACCAGAAAAAACATTCTCAGAGCTTTCACGAGACATGTCTAGCAGATTGACCTGTAATTATCCGCTGAATGTCGTTACACCTGCGAAAATTACTTTTAATGCTGTGGGAGAACTACTGACCCGCAGCACGTGTCGTCAAGAGTGAGATTTCTTTGAAATTACTCTCAATATTGAACCTTAGATGACAGAATTTTACCAGCCAGGTCTAAACTGAAAAATTTCGCGTACCGGTTTTTGCAGGAAGGACGATAGGACCCTTTCCTTTGTACAAGGCGTTACTATAGTAATTCTCCATTCGGTATAGCTGTTCCATGCGAACATTAATCAAGTAAGTACTTTAAATAATGACAAAATAAAATCACGTTTGGCCTCCGGAGAGGCTTTCGAGTTGACGCTGTATAGCCGATCTGTGCGTCTGAAGATGCCTAGGATGAATTATGATTAAGACGGCGCGAACACCCAGGCCGAGTTAGAATTAAGTTAAAATCCCCGACCCTGCCGGGAATCTAACCCCGGATCCCTTAGACCAAAGGCCAGCATAATATCCATTTATCCATGGAGTGGAACAAAAGTAAATTAGTCCTCAATTCCAATGGAGGTGAGCTGCATATAACACGTACCAGCCCTGCTGCCATTCTTAAATTTTTGGCAGTACGGGGAATCGTACCCGGGTCTCCGATGACGGTAGCTAAGAGGGCTAACCATTACGCTGCGGAGGCTGACAGTATTTCAGCTACGATAATATATCCCAACCCTTTGCCTTGTGTTAACTTCTGTAGTGAATAGCTGTCCTAATAAGTAGACGTGTGCTTTTGTTTAGAACGTATCTGGCAGTGAATGATTTAATCGATCGGCTTAACATTCCGTGTATGGCTTCATCCATCGTTTAAAACCGTAGCCTGGGAGTAACGTCCGTTGTCGGGTCAGCGGACCAAGCTTCGACAAATTTCACACGCAACGTTGAACGAAGGCCATGCAGGGCAGATTTCATTATTTAAACTCCCATAGAACGAAAAAAAAAAAAAAAAAAAACATCTTCTGAAGATTATTCCGATTTGTATATCTTATTTACACTCGCACCTCGATGCGCTCAAACTGCCAGATTTCCACGCAGACCTCGCTACTCCGGCCTAGGAAGTAAGCACTGCTATCGTCCTTATCCTGAAACTGATGGATGTCTGCTACAAGAGATATCGGGTTTTAGGAGCTATTCCCTTGTCCGGTACCTGCTCTAAAGCGATGCTGTCACTCCAGACTAGTTTAGAGCTTATCTCGTAGGGACACTTAACGAGTGGCATTACCACTGGCTCCTCACCTTGGAGGTCGCCGTCGAATCCCGACCAATGCAACTGCGGTTTAAAAATAAAGAATTTGCATCCCTGTGATAGAGTTGCACGACTAACCGAGTCCCGTGACCATGAACACGATGTAAACAGCCATATAAAACCGCGGCAACAATTGCTTCCTTTTTATTTCATGCTTGCCAAGAAAACTTATCTAGCCGACTTCCGTAGGTAACTGAAATCTACTGCAAGCACACGCTTAGTTATGTTCATAACTGGCCACCTAAACGAATTCCTCACGCGGGCTAGAGTTGTTTTACAGAAAACTTTACGTTGGTGGTCTAATACAAACTCTTCCATCCAGATATGGTCCTGCTTAGATCTGAATGCATTGCATGCAGTCTAAAGGGCATTTTGCCTCAAAGTGGGAGTTTAGATTTGTAACTAGCGTTGCTATATTCTAATTTTTTTGAAAAAGAGGCCTTCACCTTACCATAATCTGAACTGCGAAAACATGACTGCGGAAATGCATTCCTGAGAGGATCAACCAGTTACGTTTGAACGTACAGTGGAAACTGTATACAACTGCTAACGTGTACTTTTGCTAGTTGGAGGGAGAGTTTTACAGTCACAAATATCAGTGAGATGACACAGGGCGTCGAAAATAATTTAAAAACCTCCACGTGATTCACAAAGCGAAAAATATCGATACTAACATTTTAATGTACCTAAAATACAGATACTGCATATGCGAAGTACCCAGGCATCAAGAATTTATTAAATTTCTATGAACTAATCTAAAATGCCCTGGCCTCTGCCACTTCTGCTTACTTTCCGGATGTTCACCTGTGGCCTCAACTTCGGTTACACTACGACCCAGAACAAGACCTCTATGATGAATTCGCATCACATGCCCACCCCTTCATGGAAGTAGACTGCTATTCACATTCAGCCGTGTTCCTCACTCCGCCATTGTTATGAATTCCCTCTTCCCATTGTTCGGTACGAGTGATCGTTCTCGCCTCATTGCCTTTCAGTATGAATATAAATTTGTCGGAGTTTTATTCCCGAGCAATGTGAGCTAGCCGAAGTGAAACCTGGGTGGGTAATTCACGACAAACTATCGTGTCTATGTTAAAAGTACTAAGTTGACGTTCCTGTGTCGTAACCTCTACGACTGGAAATAAGAAATTTTTAGCCATTGATTTACCTTCTATTACAAGTTCATTGGACTAGAATTAAGGGAAGTTCGTGCTATTTAAAGGATGCATGCTTAAAGCAGCCTAATGTGAAGAGTTGATCAAGTATTACCTATAGTTTTAGTCTAGCAGCTTTTCATTCATTTATAATCGTCTGAAAATCTGCGGCCTATGTTACCGTGTGCAGACACCTTTATCTGATGCCATTTAGGCTGCCCGTGTGTCAATTTCAACGTTACGTTACATTTTACTCAGAAACTGCATCTCTTGAGGTACCTATTGCAAAGCTCAATTTCTCTACTTCAAGAACTGAATTCTCAGATGGGATCGAACCTGCGATCTTACAATCCGGAGGACGACTATCACCGAGCTTCAGTAGCTTGCGACAAAGGTATATGAAAATATAGAATGGTGAAAATGGATATTAAAGTTCTCGAAGTTACGAGTTCTTATCTAATGGTACCGATTTCACGTACCACTAACTACATTTTTATAGTTTTAGGAGACTCCGAGGTGCCGGAATTTTGTCTCGCAGGAGTTAATGGGCTAGTAAATCTACCGACACGGGCTGACGTATTTGAGCCCCTTCAGATATCACCGGACTGAGCAAGGATCGAACCTATCAAGTTGGGCTTAAGTCCAGAGCTCTAGTGCTAGAGCCACTGAGCACTAAGACCTTGTTTAGTAAACAAACTGTATGACCATATTTGTGATAACAGGGTAAAAAATAAAGTTTTCTTCACAATCTAGTAAAAATCTCATCCTCTTATTTGATTTTAGAAATGCAGGTTTCAATACAAAAATACAAGAAAGTGGCTTGTTTGGTCCCGAGAACGAGCGTTCAGGCTTAGGGCGATTAGTAGCTTATGTTTACTATTTTAAACTCTTACTAGAACGCTTACTACGAAGGTGAGAAACTTTCGTATATTAACTAGCCAAGAAATTTCTAATTTCGGTCGTGTCCGTGCTCCTAGAAATTTTGATTGAAGATACTTCCTGTCTGGTTAATACACCTATAAAAATATGCACTTCTATGCTTTTCGAACAAAAATGCCGAAAATGATTAGTTTTGTAACCATATAAATGTTCAAGTTTTTCCGAATCCTTGGATGTATGGTCCGTGTGCTGACTTTTCTGTTCAGAGAGCCTGTAGTTAGATTTCCGGCCGGGTCGAGGATTAACTGCGCACGGTTAATTCGTCTGGTTCAGGAACTGGGTGTGTGTATTTGTCTTAACTCTTCATTTACACTCCACACACTACCAACCGTAACAGAAACTCAACACTGCTCCACGTAAGGTGGAAATCGTGAAGAGAATCCTGCCATAAAACTAAACCGTATCAAATGCCGACCTCAAGAAGTAGAACCCAAGTCCACTGGAGAGATGTGCACTGGACAAGTTAAAGTTATGCCAAAGAGGAAGCTATATATTGTATTTCAAAGAAGCAATAGCACCGGACGAGGTATACGTACAAAGGTTGACGACTTCCTCCGTTTGAAAGTCCACTGTGTTTGGAAGTGTACGTAACCACCCTGCGACACGCAGTCGGCCCGAGTGCGTGCTAAAAATTCATAATCAATTTAAATGAACATCTCCCTACATACATACATACATACTACTATGGTGGGCGTTTTGAATGTGCTCCAGATCTCAAGATCATGTGTTGCAATCCAGCGGGGGGGAAAAATCCATTTGGCACTCCTGCCGTACGATGTTGTATTAAAAGATCTGACAGAGTTTAATAATGTTATTTGTTTTACGTCCCACTAACTACTCTTTCACGGTTTTCGTGAGACGCCGAGGTGCCGGAATTTAGTCCCGCAGGAGTTATTTTACGTGCCAGTAAATCTACCGACACGAGGCTGACGTAGCCTATTTTAGCACCTTCAAATACCACCGGACTGAGCCAGGATCGAACCTGCCAAGTTGGGGCCAGAAGGCCAGCGCCTTAACCGCCTGAGCCACTCAGCCCGGCGACATTAGAGTTTACCCGACAACATTAAAACTTAAATGTACACAGAACCGACTGGCACACATTTTAGCAAATGACCCTTCTTCACCGGGCGAGTTGGCCGTGCGGTTAGGGGCGTGCGGCTGTGAGCTTGCATCCGGGAGATAGTGTGTTGGAACCTCACTGTCGGCAGCCCTGAAAATGGTTTTCCGTGGTTTCCCATTTTCACACCAGGCAAATGCTGGGGCTGTACCTTAAGGCCAATGACGCTTCCAACTCCTTGACCTTTCCTATCCCACAGTCGCCATAAGCCACTAGCTAGAACCTTTCTTCCTAGAATATATAAAAGTCACTTTTGGACTTTTGACACTGCTGTATCGATAGTTGCCCAGGAAGAAAGGCGTCAGAAAGACCAGCAAACCCTTGAAGCCTTCTATGTAACAGTAGTAGAGGAAACTAATGGAGAGAACCAGACAAGCTACACTACGTCCTCAAGATTTCGTATCCACCGATTGCATGGATGGATACAATGTTAATTTTAAGCTTATACCAGTTGTACAGTCTTATTAGAAGTAATTTCACATACTGTATGAGTTGACTATGTAAGTACAGGAGATATAAGTAGAATTTTGTAAACAATATAAATTTATGAAGGATGATTAAGGATTATGTGTGTTTAATAGAAACAATAGCGTAAATTGTATAATATTGTATTCTAGGAAAATTTCTTCGTCTCTTTGTTAATTTAAAATTTAGTGCTTGACAATGTATTTTAGTGTACCATTTGCCGCCGAGGTAGACGCCTCATTTGCAAAGAAAGACATTTTGATTTGATTTTGATATGTCCAAATTCCAGATTCCATGTTCGGGATGAAAGGTGTCTTCTGCGACATGATCTGCTTTAGATATCACCTAATGGACTGCAGGGAAAGAACGACCCATCAGCATATTTGCTATGGAGTAATACAAATGTAAAACGCAAAAACTCAACGTAAAAAGATTCTAATGTAACTCAACATTAAGATATATGTACTCAATGTGAGCCCCCGTGGCTCAGGCGGCAGCGCGCCGGCCTTTCACCGCTGGGTTCCGTGGTTTAAATCCGGGTTACTCCATGTGATATTTGTGCTGGACAACGCGGAGGCGGGACAGATTTTTCTCCTGGTACTCCAGTTTTCTTCGCCATTTTTTTATTTCAGCAATACTCCAATATTTCATTCTATTAATCATTGCCCTGGAAGAGTGAGACAGGCTTCGGCAGCAGGCACAATTCTAATCCTCACCGCTACAAGGGGCTTAATTCATTCATTCATTCATTCATTCATTCATTCATTCATTCCTGACCCGCTCAAATGACTGGAAACAGGCTGTAGTTTTTCATGTACTCAATGTGTTAAATACGGCATTATATTATAAAGCCATCACACGTAAGGTTTATTTTCTTTCAAAGATCACCCAACAGATCTAGTGTTCACAGTGCAGTGTATTCTCTGTATGGGCTACAAAGTTTGTTACTTCCACTGATCCATCCGTCTCAACTTTGTCTGAGAATATGGAAGATATGGTAGTGACGTCTCTTTACACAGCGAGTTCCTGTGACATGGGAGTTTCACACGTAAGGTCAGTGGACTTCTCAACATATTTAATAGCACCTGCTGGCTCAGCAAGGAAAGCAAAAGGAAACTACCCTGCTAATTTCCCTAGTACGTCTGTTCAGTGATTCATGGTCTTAATGGCATCTGATTCGAGATCCAGCCAGCCTTCGAGCTTAAGAAAACACACACACACACACACACACACACACACACACACACCGAGGGATAAGAGAGCTCGTTGCTAACTTACGATTGAAAGCAACTGAAAATTTCTGTGAGAGTTGAGTTTTGTAAGTTGCTTTACGTCGCACCGACACAGGTAAGTTATGGCGACGATGGGACAGGAAGAGGGCTAGAAGTGGGAAGGAAGCGGCCGTGGCCTTATTTAAGGTATAGCCCCAGCATTTGCCTGGTGTGAAAACGGGAAACCACGGCAAACTATCTTCAGGGCTGCCGACAGTGGGACTCGAACCCACTACCTCCCGAATACTGGATACTGTCCGCACTTACACGAATGCAGCTATCGAGTTCGGTAGTTTAGTATTTAACATGGATCGAGGTGGGGGCAATTTAAAATATTAGGGTAAAGTCTTGCAAAAAAAAAAAAAAAAAAAAAAAAAAAAGTCGCAACTGTGACAGCTGTTCAGCGGGTACGGAAACGCGGAGGGTTGCGGCAGCTGTTACACTCAAAATGGTATGAACAAAGCTGCGACAATTATACTGCACACAAAGCATCCCAACGTAATGAATTTCACGGGTGAACAATATTGGCAAAGCATTAACATTCCGTACATAATCTATTTAAAAAAGATCAAAGCCAGTGAAATCATGCAACTTGTCTATGCATACCTTGCATTTCGCGTCAGATAATAAAGTTGTGTAAACAGATCAGAATGTTTCACATGTTAAGACCGGAATTTGCTCTTTCTACCGAAGCCAAATGAAACGTAGCAGCTAACGAAAGCTTCTGTAATGTTTAGGTGAATTGTATGAGCTGATATTCTTAACATCCAGACAACGCCGTATAATGGTTATATGTAGGGCTCTGAACGTAAGACTTAAAGAAGTACAAAATATGCAAGCAAGTATGCCCTAAAAACTAGGTAAATAACTTAATGTAAAATATGACTTAGAATTTTAGGGATAGGTAGCAAGTATTAGAGCATTAACATTACAGGTGCCAAAAAGTGATTAGCGATAAAACAGCAGATACATTTAATTATGTAAACTGACAGCTACAGTAGGTGCGTTAATACTTTATATAGTGGAACCTCGATATATCGAATCACCTCGCGAGCTAAGTTTTATTTCGAGTTATCGAAATTTTGAGATACAGAAAATACCGTTTTTTAGTATGCATAACGCATTTATTTATTTAGTCTTGTCAGAAACGTACATTATACTTACAATAATAACAGGACAATAACAAATCTGGTACTATAATCAATCACTTCTGATGAATGCAGGTAACGATGTGATTTAAGCTCTCCATAAATACAAAATTGTGTGGTGTGACCAGTAAGCGGCTAATTTACATGCTGCTTTGGTAGCGTCCATCACATTCTGGAAGAGAGCTAGTAGTTGCACACAAGTTACAAACAAGGAGATGGCTCATTGTTCTTGACCACATTCACATAGAGTGGAGTCACAGACAAAACCCCCACTTTCTCATGTTGGTCTTTGTTCTTCGAACTCCTGAACGCAACCTGTTGAGCGTCTTCCATGTTGACCAGCTTTCCTCGTGGCCTGGAGGAAGTCTTTCGGAAGGCGTCATCCATCCTGCAAGGTGGCTGGATCTGGAACGCCATGAATTCACTCTGAAGTTCGATAGTGATTTGGTGAGGCTTTCAGTTGTATGGAGAAAGCTTTTCCTTGATTTGAGCCGTTGGGTTGGTGGATGGTACCCATATAAAGTATGGGTCGTCAGGTTCAGTGCTTTAGATTTCTCCAGTCTGGATGCACACTCACAGCGGATATCTGGAGGTAGGATACCTGCTAGACGAACTATCAAGTGGTGTAGATCTCCAACATCCTGTAATGAGTCTGCAGGTTTCATTTAAGGCAACATCCACTTGATTAGCATGACTAGATCTACACCAGACAGGGCAGGCGTATTCTGCTGCTGAATAACAGAGGGCTATTGCTGATTTTCTTAAAATGAGGATGCGTCCCCCAGGTTGAACCCGATAATTTCCGCATAATGTTCCTTGCAAATACCTTCCTTTTGGTATTCAGACTATTCTATAGGTTAGTGCTTATACTGAATACATTATTTTTAACAGTAAATAAAATATACGAACTATTTTACGGCATCACTAATTATAACCCTTATAGTAAATTTTTAGAAGACAGGATAGAGCATATACAGTAGTGAAACAAGAAACATGCCTCTGTTAACACCTTTGGAAAAAATCCGTTAATCTCTTCTGTTTGTTACGGTTAACCTTTCCTCCCTTGAAGTTGAAACTTCCCGTCAATACCACGCAGCCGAGATTCGTAAATTGAGCTTGTAATCCGCGACTTCGGGAGTTGGTTTCGTACGTCACCAGTAATTCACACCCGAGAAACAGCGCGACTTGGCCGATTTTCCGATCATTAGAAGTTTTAGTTTTTCGGTTCCCGTCATATTAGCTCAGAGCATCACTAAACCTTTCTTTACTTTTTAACTGTTCCTAACAAACCACACATGACGTATAGCAGTTAATGTTGCACAAAATTACAGTTACAGTATCTTTTTGCTTCAAGGGAGGAAACGTTTGCTTCGATAAATCGATAAATTCGTGTAACCGAATTTCGATTAATAGAGAAATACACGTGAAGAATAGGACAAACGGCCGGGAAATTTAAGTTACTTCGAGATGTCGGGGTTCGACTATACTCATTCGGTATCCTAGCCCTGAGGTGCAGTTCTCACCGTTTTCCTAAAAGAACTGAAGAAACTATGTATTCGTATGCTTTGATATCTGTTGGCGTACGTTCGTACATCGTCTCTTAGTCGGAATCTTTTCTACACTTGTTTACGTAGATATTTCGGGGAAGGAAACAATGAAAGAAAAAAGGAAAACACCTACTACAGCATTTTGAAGTACTGTGAACCTCTACGCAGACAACCTGTACTTTGTTTCAACGGAGTCTCAATTTAATATGACCTTATCACGAAAATGCAAAATATGACTAAAGCAGTAAGATGGCTGAAACATGCATTGATATGCAACATAGAATTGCTTTAAACGGGGTCAGGGATGCAGTTATTTTTCAGAATTCGGGCTAAATAACGCCAGGAGAGAAATATGACTAAGATCGGAACCATAGTTATGTTTCTGTGAACAATCGTTGGTTCATATTTAGTTTACGTCTGCTGGAAAGCAATGGACAAGTACCTTAATCGTAATGTCACATACCCGTCGTGCTTGCGCCGACATCAGAGTTTTCCCTACGACTACAATATTCGAAGAGGATGCTACCAGCATTCGGGCTAACCCAACAGACTCCGCTGACATACTGGCTTCACATTTATCAAGAAATGGCATTCCAGAATGTCTTTCGACGTAAGGAACACGAAGTCTTACTTCAACCGGCCGCCACTCAAACTGATCAAAGGTTATATTTTAAATGTCATGAATTATTTCTCCCAACTACAGTCTCCAGTAACACTGAAGCAGCTTGGATAGATCGGAGGGGTTTATTGAGAAGTATGCCAACGATCCTACATATAATCCAAACTTGTTGCAATTCTCAGTTACGACGCTGTTGGGGCAAAATCTGAGATTTCAACGAAATTAAGTTAGCTGCCGTGTCATTTGGTCGTCTGTGCTGTTCACTGTAACAAGGCTTTTTACTTTCTCGCCACCAACGGAATTACTTTTGTAATAGAAAACTATCCGTTTCTCCACTGCTGATGAGACAACAGCGCCTCTGAGTTTACGACAGACTGATCGATCTGCGTTACACTGGAGGACGAGGCCCAACCACGTGTGCGTGAGAGTTTTGTTGGAAGTTACACGAGCCAGAAGGACTGTCGCCATCGATTGTTGTCCGGCGAGACAGCTGGGCGCTGGGGCCAACGCCCCCTGCTGACTAACGCTACGCTCTCTGCCTGTGGCGGGCCCAGGTAGCGCCAGACAAAATAAAATAAGTCTGGTGCAAGGCAACGCCCGGAATTCCGGGCAACTCCAACACATAGGAAATGGACACATGGGGCAACATTTATCTTATTGTACCTGGAGTATCAATGTAGTAAATCTCATCAGTAACTTCAATGTAGATACGCTCACATTTAAGATTATTTACCTTTCCAACTCCTAAGACTCTTCCATTGTTACCTTGAAATGGAAGTTTCATTCAGAACGCTAGGGAACTTGCGGTTATTCGCTCCGAGTACATTTTCCAATATAGATTCAAAATCTGGTTAATAACAGCATACAAATGAGAAATTATTTGAAAAGGTATACCTCTGATCGTGAGGAGGTTCATTCCATTATTTACACAGAGGGTTCCTCGACTGAAGGTCAGGAGTGAGGCCTTCATTTCACGGCGTCCCGCGCTCGACTACCGAGCGGGTTGGGGATCTTAAGTCTGCTTAATTCTTTCCACTCTGCGACGTTGTATTTGTCCCAACACACTTCACACACGTACGACAGTTTATACATCCCTTCTCACAGGGCTGGCGTCAGGGAGTTTTTTTTTCTTACGGCATGATGCCCAAGTCCGTATGTGCGGAACAGTTCGTACCTACGACCCCACGAGGTATGGGGAATGCGGTACAAGAAAAGACCTTCATTGAGTTTACCCTGGAATATACGGAAACCTATTGTAAGGTATGACTGTGGGATTCGCCCACTTAGTTGATACTACGGATTTAGCCATCGTCCGAGTTTCAGCAATGAACCATTTTGATCTAATTTCGATTTCAGAAAGAAATGATTAGCCTCAATGACCCACAAACATCAAGGTTAATATTTCATAAACAGTCTAGCTATGAAAAAGAGGCATATTTAGAAGTATACTGTCTTCTGTCATAGTCGCCATAGAATTGTCTTTGTATATCCTAGGATCGAATATATTTAGGCTTCTTAATGTGTATAATTAATGAATCAATCGCTAAAGACCTGCATTTAGGGCATTCGCCCAGGTGGCAGATTTTCATCCGTTTCCCTAGCCTTTTCTTAAATGATTTCAAAGAAATTTGAAATTTATTGAACATATCCCTCGGTAAGTTATTCCAATCCCTAACTACCTTTCTTATAAACGAATATTTGTCCCAATTTGTCCTCTTGAATTCCAACTTTTATCTCCATATTGTGACCTTTCCTACTTTTAAAGACACCACTCAAACTTATTCGTCTACTGATGTAATTCCACGCCATCTCTCCACTGACAGCTTGGAACATATAGTCAAGCAGCTGGTCTCCTTCATCCCAAGTCTTCCCAGCCCAAACTTTGCAACTGTTTTGTAACGCTACTCTTGTCGGAAATCGCCCAGAACAAATCTACCTGCTTTTCTTAGGATTTTTCCTGTTCTTTTAAGTAATCCTGGTGAGAGTACCATACATTGGAACCCTACTCTAGTCGGAGTCTTACCAGAGACATATGCCTCTCCTTTATAAGCTTACAACCCCTAAATACCCTCATAACCATGTGCAGAGATCCGTACCCTTTATTTACAATCATGTGTGTGATTACCCCAATGAAGATCTTTCCTTGTATAAGACCTAGGTACTTACAATGATCCCCATCAACGCAGTAATTAAAATATAGGACTTTTCCTATTAGTGAAACACAACCTGACTTAGTATTTAGAAGGCGAACCTGACAATCTTAACATTTATATAAACATATGGAGGATAATACAGAAACATTAGATATGGTAAACCAAAGCAAACCCCATGGCGCAACAGCCGCGAAGGGCCATGGCCTACAGATGATCCCCTCTTGCCATTATTGGCTTTCTAGACCGGTAGATATGGAGCGATTAACGATTTTTAAAGTACTAATCACCACTGATCTGCATTTAGGGCTGTCGCCGAGGTGGCAGATTCACCATCAGCTGTTTAGATCTAATGCTACGAAAACACGACCACGTTTACTATTAGTCATAAGCTTAAGAGAATTATGGTTAGTTTTTTTTCCAAATCTAAATCGCCTGAAATTTGTCTAGTTTCCCATTAATTTCAGTTTCACTGTTAAGACTTGTGTTTGAAACCTTTTAACTGAAGCAGAGGTTTGAGACCAGACCAGCTTGAAGAACCTGTAAACTCGAAGGTCGCCTTCTACAATTAAGAGTTTTCTATTCTGTATTAACGTTAATCTGTGCATGGATTGCTAAGAGAATGCTTTTATATCAGCCCTACTCACTGTCCAGCATCTTCGTATCACATCCTTGACGAGGTCACAGCGTTCTTCAGCTTTTTGTAGTCAATATAAGGGTGGAAGGATAGGAACGTGATCTTTGCTCGATTGAACCGTCGAAGTGTAACTAGATGTTCTGCCTTTTACTTATTTTTAAAACAACCTTTTACAAATTTTATCTTTCCCTCTTCAAAAAGGGTCCAATGAACCGGGGGCAGTTTTTCTATTCACACTGATACAGTTCATACTTATGATTACGAACATTCCATTAACTTTTCTCCCATGATCTATGCACGTGAACTCTAATTGGTAGAAAAGTTCTTCACTCAAATCACGGCAAAATGTTGCCAAAGATTGCATTCCTGAAATGCGACACGATTATTTTATCAATCTCTATACCATTTGATTTAGTTGCGATCGTTGCCAAACATCGCAAACAGTAGCCTGCCTTATTTGTTTAAGGCTATACTATCACTAAGCAGTGACTAACAAAACTTTTGTTTTGCGTGATTATCTCACTTTGCGGCCAGTCCAATTTCTACCGCCTACTCAGCACACAAGGGGACAAAAGGGAGAAAACATCACAGGGAATCCCAGGACGAACTCTGACCCTCCAGTCTGCAAAACCCCACAAGGGAAAGGGAGCGGGGAGGGGGAAGTCGTACGTAGCCCCTACACTTAATTATGGAATACAGTATCGTGGAGGTTCGAAGCAAAACCGATGCAGTCTTCAGTTGCCGATTCGAACACATTCGGGCAAAGTACAGAACCGGAAGTTCAGACACATCGAAATAAAATGCTTACAGCCCGACAATATTTAAGTATTTCACTAGAAGATCGAATACTAATTTTACGGAGTAAAGAGAGCTAAGGATTATTATGGCAGCGATAATTCATTATGCTAGTTCCCCTGACAACTAATATGAATACCGCATACGGAGTGACGACCCCATTCCAATGCCGATAGACTATCGAAATTTAGTTCAATTTAAGTACGTGCATCTGTACCGGAAATTTGAATACCAGCAATGCAAACGATTTGAAGAAAGAAACTCATTTCTCTTAGAGTTGAAGCAGTCGATGTAGTCAAACCACTACGATTGCAGAATATGGAATTTGTGATATCTTTCACGCCGCAGAGACTTAATTTTCAAGAATTTACAAGAATTTGAGTTTTAAAATACCACCATAAGACACGACCATAAAGAAACCCATACATAATAGAAGCTCTTGTATGACCAAGTTAAATTACCTGGTAAAGGAGATGCCTCTGGGAGCGCTAGTTAATTATTAACGGAAGCTAATGAAGCTGCTGGTCTACTACTTAACACCTTCTCTCTGCCAATCTAACAACCAAACTTAGTTTGTAAAATAACTCTCCATTACGAGGTTTTAAAGGGAGCTAGCTACCGACACTGTTAGAAACGACTTAATTGCAATAATTTAAATGCCTCGAGACCAGTGAATTTCTTTCAAGGAAAGTGTAATCTAAAAAATCTTCAATATGGCCACGTATTTCTTTCAAAGCACACAAGTGTACCATGCTACTAAGTCAGTGATCAGCTACAAGAGACTAGCTTACATGGTAAGTGTTTAGATTAGACTAGACATTTCAAAGAAATGAGTGAACGATCAACTAACGTGAAATTTAATGATTATTGATTATCAATCAGCCTTAAAATCAAGTAAGGTATTACTGATTTGCATTTAGGTTTGTCAACCACATGAAATTCCTTATCACCGAGCTCGATAGCTGCAGTCGCTTAAGTGCGGCCAGTATTCGGGAGATATTAGGTTCGAACCCCACTGTCGGCAGCCCTGAAAATGTTTTTCCGTGGTTTCCCATTTTCACACCAGGCAAATGCTGGGCCTGTACCTTACTTACGGCCACTTCCTTCCTATTCCTAGCCCTTTCCTGTCCCATCGTCGCCATAAGACCTATCTGTGGCAGTGCGATGTAAAGCAACTAGCAAAAATAAAATCCTTATCGTTTGCTCACGAAGCCTTTTCTTAAATTATATCAAAGTTGGAAATTGATCAAATATCGCCCTTTGTAAATTATTCAAATCCCTAACTCTTCCTATAAACTAGTATTTGCCCCAATTTGTTGTCTTTAATTTTAACTATCTTCATATTACCGTTGCTACTTTCATCACTTAAGGTTATTTGTCTAGTAATGTTATCTCTCCACTGACCGCTCGGAACATTCCGCTTATTCGCGCAGTTAAGTCGTCTTAATACCAAGTCTGCCCAGCCACAAATTTGCAACATTATCGTAGCACTGTCAGAAATCACCCAGAACAAACTGTGCCACTTACCTTCGGACCTTTTCCAGTTTTTGAATCAAGTAATTATGTGAGGGTCCCACACACTAGAACCATACTCTAATATCGGCGTCTTATCAGCGACCGCCGTGTCCTTTACATCCTTACAACTCCTAAATACTTTCATAATCATGTGAAGAAATCTAACCTTTACTTACATCGTTAGTGTTCTAATGAATTGCTGGTTTTGTCATACTGTGGATAACTAGGCGTGCAGGATGTTCCAATGCTTTTGACTATCTGGTCACAATTTTATCGCAATATACGACTTCAATATACCACGTTCCATTTAAAAACTGACAAAATTACTATTAAGTTTATGTCTTTATTGATCGTCCTACGAAGAGTTATTACCAGAGCCCGAATTTTGATGTGATGAAGTCCAAAATTTATCAAAAAATATTTTTAAAATGACAAAAAGAGGAAATGATACAAAAATATGAAGATTTACCCAAAATAGTAAATAAGTAGGTTCTACCTTTGCAACGAAGGTGAATATAATTATTACGTCATACAATAAGTCACAAACGCGTGAGAAAATATTTCGGTCCATTGTTAACCAGGTGTCAGGTGATCTTCCACTTCCCAACATGAACTGCCAAGCTATTTTACCTGTATATACCGTTTCAATACCTTCAGAATTGTTCGATATACCCGTGGTCTTACTAATTTGAAGCTAAAGGTTTACTTCAAAGGTGAAGGTTTCTCATTTTTGGATTAATATTTCTTTTTAAAAATACAAATTTTCAAAATTCGTAAGTTTTTATACCTTTTCAACGCAATGTTATTAGCTTTACGTTCCACCAACTACTACGGTTTTTGGCGACGCCGAGCTACCGAAATTTAGTCCCACGGAAGTTCTTTTACGTGCCAGTAAACCTACTGACAAGAGGCCGACTTATCTGACTGAGCACCTTTCAATACCACCGGACAGCGAGGATCGAACCTGCCAAGTTTGAGTCAGAAGGCCAGCACCTCAACCGTCTGAGCCACTCAGTCCGGCTTTTTCAACACAGCAACTATGCATTCAGCATTTCAGATCCAGCATTTCTGCCCCCACAAATCCTTGAACCTCCAACTTGGTTCTGATGACAGTTGCATCACCTGAACTTATAACAAGAAAGTAATATTAAGGAAATTAGTGATACGATATTTGGCGTTCTAAAGGTTGAATGCAGTTCTTCTAAGCAAGATAATATCTCCATGTCATGCAATGATATTCTGGATACCATGAGTATATCAGGACCCACATGTTTGTGAATGGTAAATCTTATCTGCTGCCCCTTTCACTTCACATTTTCCATAGAAGTATGTGACTATCTATAGAACGCGCTGAATTGTGAAATATTTTCCCTCCATGAACAGCTAAAGCTTTATATTTGCCATTCTAACACTTAAGTGAATCACAAATGAAGAAATAAAACCTCGCGCTGTGTAATACTAAACTCGGAACACACATGCATGTTACTATGGCACTTCCTGGCATGAATGTGAATTTGTACCTACCACACTGATAATTATCACATTCATGTCTAATTATAATCAGAAATCTGATTTATATGCTACATACATAACCAATATAAACACGCAAGCATGCTGCAAAAAGTTTCATTGAAGTATGCATTTAAGTAAGCATTTATTTTCATTATTTTGGACACTTCTATGAAATGCAAACTCAACATTCCTTTAGACTCTAACGATTCACCCACACCAATACATAAAAACCTCAAGTAAAATGAACGAAAAACACAAAAACATACTAACAGCTGCGGCTGTTTCACTAGAACAAACAGTCCGTACACAGTTTGCGAGACGTATCAATCTATCAGTGTTCACCGTTAAAACAATACATACACGTTTCCTGGATAAGACTGCGTTAATACACATGATAAATCAATTAGTAAGATCGTAAAAGCCCCGCGCGGTGTAGAGGGCAACGCGTCCGCCTGTCACCCGGCGGCCCTGGGTTCTATTCCGGGCCGGGTCAGGGTTTTTAAAAATTGTAATGATCAATATCCCTGGCCTGGAGACTGGATGTTTGTGACTTTTTTAATATTCCTCTCCTCACACAACATTCCACACTACCGCCATTCCAATTACGAGCAGGTTCATACAATATGGTGCCAGTAGGGGCAAAAGATCCGCATAGGTCGACGCCCCGAACAATTTTTTTAATTAAAAATAGATCGTAAAAACATACTAGCATGAAGAAACAAACACACATTCCTCCTTCGCTTCACACTTCATATCCTACTTTTGTCCATAATTTGTTTCGCAGCAAACTACAGCGCTCTTCCAATTTTTCTGGTATAAATCTCTGAGTGTCTTAAAACTAGTTTCAATGCGGAGAATCTCTTCATCTACGGATGTGACAAGACTGCTCGAATTCGGGAGCGAGCGTATGTGTTAACTTGCTGATAGATCTACATTATCAGGATTAACCAGAAAAATTATATAGCTACCATGATTTCGTAGCCCGTATTTCCTGTAAGGACATGTCCGAAGTTTGCTGGGATATCTTGCAGTTCACGCTTCACACTCCAGAATGTCCAGCGAATCGCCAAGATGCACTCCAGTTGTTTGTAACTTCTTGATTGATTCTGGTATGATTTGGAAGTGTCTTAAGTGCCAGTTCCCTTTGAACTGTCCCATTGCCGCGAGTGTTCACGGCATTAACTACTTAGTTTCTTGAAGAGTGCTTTTAAAACATGTTAAAATATGCACAATAAATGTCTAAAACATGCACAAATCTGAAATTTGAAATGTATGCACTAATCTGAAATATATGCAAATACGCACACATATATAAAGCAGAATGTCTGTCCCTTACACAAATCCATACCGTTCCACCAATATGAACAAAATTTTGTATACTTACCTTTTAGGACCCTGCGTATAACCCCATCTACAAGAAAAATAAACAGCCCTCTCCACAGCTAGCGGACTATAAATTTAATTCATCCAGTTTCACCTTCAAACGCACTTTGTCGGTTTTGGAGGTCTACGTATTGGCAAAAAAATATGCATTCGCAATCAAACCCAATTTCTAGTGATAATACCTCCCGCTCCCATCGCAAGCCCATCCAGATCAGAAGCAATGTTTCGTCGCTCTGCAGGAATGTGGTCCTCCGAAGAGTTCGGCAAGAGCTATAGAAGGTTAGTTTTACCATCTTTTGACTAGAGCATTCTCGTTTATTGAACGAGCCGATAATCAGAGTTAGTACCCAACAGAAATGCATAATAATGTAAATACAGAACAAAGACAAATTCATCTTAAAATAATTACGCATTTCTGTATATGTAACTAATGTGTATGACGTACCAGTGATTTCCGACAAAAGAGTAGCGTTACAAAAATGTTGCAAAGTTTGGACTGGAAGACTTGGGAGAAAGATCAGCTGCTCGATTAAGTGGTATGTTCCGAGCTGTCAGTGGAGAGATGGCGTGGGAGCATCAGTAGACGAATAAGTTTGAGTGGTGTCTTTAAAAGTAGGAAAGATCACAATATGAGGATAAAGTTGGAATTCAAGAGGACAAATTGGGGAAAATATTCGTTTATACGAAGGGGAGTTAGGGATTTGAATAACTTACCAAGGGAAATGTTCAATAACTTTCTAATTTCTTTGCGATCATTGAAGAAAAGGATAGGAAAACAGATAGGAATCTGCCACCTGGGCCACAGCCCTAAATGCAGATCAGTAGTAAGCGACTTCTAAAAGGTGACGTGTCCACAAAATCCGGGCCCTGGACATTACAATCTGTCAAGTCCAACCCTAACTGCTGCCTTGTTAGAATCCATACAGAGATTACTTTCAGAATAAAGTTTCACGGTCTGTTGAATGTTACGTTGAGTTCTTCGTCCGGGGTAAGACCGTGTTATATATAGTCTTATCTCGATATATCGAACCTACATTACTCGAATTTTCAGTATCTCTAAGTAACTTAAATTTCCCGATCATTTGTGCTATTCTCCACATGTATTTATTACTCGAAATTCGGTTATACGAATTTCTCGAAGCAAATATT
Organism: Anabrus simplex; assembly: GCF_040414725.1. Lineage (NCBI taxonomy): Eukaryota > Metazoa > Arthropoda > Insecta > Orthoptera > Tettigoniidae > Anabrus > Anabrus simplex. Next base: position 120,819,249 of record NC_090268.1, on the reverse strand, counting down.
TCCTTCCTTGAAACAAAAAATACTCTTAACTCTAATTTTGGGCAACATGAACTGTGCAATACGGCATTTGTGGTTTGCGAGGTACTGTGAAGAAAGGTTCACAGTGATGCTGGGAGCTAATGATGGGAACCGAAAAACGAACTTCTAATGGTCGGAAAATCTGCGAAGCCTCGCTGTTTCTCGGATGTGAATTAAACCGAACACGTACGAAAGCAACCCCCGAAGTCGCGGATGACAAGCTCCATTTAACGAATCTCGGCTGCGTGGTATGACGAGAAATTTCAGCGTGAATGGAGGAAAGGTTAAGAACAAAGACTTTTTTCCGAAGGTGTTGACCAAGGTATGTTACACTACTGTTCGTTTCCCGTCTTCCAACAAGTTACCATAATAAGGGTTATAATTAAAGTGATGCCGTAAAATAGTGTGCATCATTAAATACTGTTAAAAATGAAGTATTCAGTATAAGCCCGTAGATATACATGATTCAATTATGTGCTATACATGCTCAAAATCTATTCTCTATATCTCGAGATTTCGATAACGCGAAATAAAATTTAGCTCCCGAGGTAGAGATATCGAGGTCCCACTGTATTAAGTCTTTCGAAGAAAGAACGAGCGCATGGTATTTTACGTCCTTCGCATTTAATATCCCTTGGTCGTCCCTTTTAGTCGCCTCTTATGACAGGCAGGAGAAACCCCGGGTGTATTCTTCGCCTGCGTCCCCCACCCACAGGGGGTGAACACAGATGAATCCTATATTTACCCAAGTGTTACAATAATGTAGGATCTTCAGTAATACCTTTAACCATAGCGTAGACCTACGACATATGTACAGAAACGAAAAAATGTTTACGAAAATGATTCTGTAAAAGTGACGTTCAACAATCCATTATCTGACTGCCCCCAAGCGGCCTCCCCCCCCCCCCCCCCCCCCGCAATCGAGACCTACAAGACTGGAGGACAAATTCGCCACACCCACTTGGCTAACAGACTTGTTTGCCGTGAGAATTTTTCTGAGGGAGGCATTAATACGTGAATTAATAGCAGTATTCTTTACATGACAAAAAGTGTCATGTGTTTCTTGTGTAAAGACGCCTTATTCATTTCTTTACTGACAAGCCAGATGAATATTCCCCAGGTAAACAACTTTTGGACGCACAATAAGGAAATATAATTACACACGAATTCAAAAAAGGCAAGTTTCAGTTTGTATTAAATATCGGTCCGTAAAGTAATTTAAAAACTCTTTACTACTTGAATGCACGTCATACTAGATTGACGTCTACTGAACTGCGGTTTCTAAATTTCCAGACGACCACGAGAAAGTTTCCGCCTTTTTATGAAAATGTCAGCAAGCGTTCTGCACACGAGGTAGGTTAACTGAATACATTCAGAACTCCAACGTGATGTGCACTTTAGAAAATTGCCTACAGGGAGCCGAGGTAACATCGTTCTCCAGTTTTGTACTGCCGTAGGAACTATTACGCGAGGACGGGAGCATTTAACAGTAATACCGAGAACTTCCCCTGGAGATTTAAGTAAGATTCTATGTTAGGAACATTAACGTAGACCCAAGAACTGAAAACTCTAATCCAAACTGTTCACGACAGATTTGGCCTTTCCAGATCCCATCCTGACAGATGTTTGACTAATGCATTTTGCGACAAATAAGATAGCGGCTAGCCGAGGTAAAGGCAGATTATCAGTGTGCCACATTTCAAGTATCCTTACCCCCCTTTTAACGGCAAAATAATACTTTATCGAAGACTTCCCTGCTGTAATTCTATACACTTTTATAAGAGGATTATAAGCACTTTTGTTATGGAAAATAGCCCTTAAAGAGGTAAACCACCCATCAAGACGTCAAATAGACTTACAGGTGGTTAAATGATTCAGGAGTGCTGAAGTAGAATAAATAAAAATGACATGCGCACAATTGCAAACACTCAAAAATGATTGTTTTTTACCATTTCCAAGTCTGAATAAAGAGTGATGAGCCTCATTTACACGACTGTTGATAAACTATCGTGATCATAGTCTCAGAATCTCCAGTTTCACATAGAATCTGAACCACAGGGAAGGAAGTTTCAAATTTTCTGGGAGTTCTACCTATTCCTGGCCTACTGTCTTAAAATGTTACGAAATATTCTAGCCTGACCGAAACATTGCTTAAACTGAACACACTTTAATTGCTAAGGAATGTGACCATCTCTGGTCATCTACTTTAGCCTCAAACAGTGACTGCGCGTGGATAAGACGTCTGGGTGTTCACTGCTTTGGAAAATAACGTTTTCAAATGTATTGTCACTATGTTTACATGGATTTGAAATAGTGGCAACTTCATTTGGAACGTGACTTTTCCTTTAAGGCACACGGCTACAGCCAGAAGTTGCCAAAACAATGAATAATGAAAGAACATGTGGTGCAATTACTTTAAGCTAATCCAGTTTCTTCTCATTTTGAAGACTTTGCTTGCCTAGGAATAATTGCTTCAAGAACATTACTAATTAAAAGTTTGTGATTAAACTTAGGTTACGTACTCGTATTGGCGCTATACCAAAACGTTCTGGTTCGTTGGGGTTATCAGAACCACAAAATCGTGAAATTAAAACTCCTTCAAAACGTGCGGCAAATTTCAACCGCGCCCTCCGATAGTCCTGGTAATTTCAGGGCTGCTCGTATATCGCTGGACCATTCGGCAGCGATTCCCGATGTATGTTCTTACTCGCACCTTACTTACGTCCCACAGCTCCGCGCCGTCAGACGCGAAATTGAACCTGTTCGCTGTTTCCGGAGAGCGACCGAGTGTTGAAGTCAAAATCATTGTTACGTGCGCGAATATACAGAGCTACAAAGGGATAGGCTCTTGATAAACCATTTTACTGTGACATCCATTTCTAGGAGAATATACCAGTCTAATCTACTTCAATAGAGCCTCCGTGGCTCAGGCGGCAGCACGTCTGCCTCATCGCTGGGTTCAGTGGTTCAAATCCCGGTCACTACATGTGAGATTCGTGCTGGACAAAGCGGATGCGGAACAGGTTTTTCTCCGGGTACTCTGGTTTTCCCCCCGTCATTCATTCCACCAACACTCCAATATCATTTCATCTGTCAGCTGTTCATCTTTGCCCTACGAGTGCGACAGGCTTCGGCAGCCAGCACAATTGCCATTCTCACTGCTAGATGGGGGCTTCATTCCATTCCTGTCCCCGTCGAATAACTGGAAACTGGCTGTGGACTTTCATTAATCTATTTCGATCCCACTATAATTATCTTTAAGTAGATAGTTGCATTTAGAGACAGGGTATATCATATATAGGTGAAGTTTACAGGCCTCCCCATCAGCGAGGAGCAGCTTCACTAGCATGGTAACATCGAGACTAAACCCATCTCGTACAACGTTCCTCAGAAGGATGAAACTGCTAAAGGCGACAAAGAATCTATTGGATCTACCTTACAGAATGGTGTACCACAGTATGGTAGGAGAGAAAAATACATCTCTGTATTTCGCGCACAGACCCTGAGTTAAGTTTGAAAACGCCTAATTTAAAACCACATCGTTAGGAACTTTGGTGAACTTCGCAAACAACCACCAACGAACAATTCGCAATAGCTGTAAGTTACAAATACTTCCACTGAATACTACGATACAACTGCGACACTGAACAGAACAAGCCCCCTTAGTCTCCTTGCTCCCAAGTCTTCCCAGGCCTAAGTTTGCAACATTTTCGTAACGCTATTTTGCCGGACATCAACCGGAACAATTACTCCGGTCCGCTTTCCTCTGAATCTATTCCAGGGCGAATCAAGTAATCCTGGTTAGGGTCCCATACACCGGAACCACAGTCCCGAAATAACTCCAACCATACGAAGAGACTTAAGCTTTAAAATCCTATTAATGATTACCCCGATGATCTTTGCATATAGTAACACCTAAGTTACATAGCGAGGTACTTTCAATTCACAGCATTTAAAACAGGGCTTCTCTTTGAAATTTTAAACCTAACTTTTCACCTCTTGCTTTCATGCTAATATTAGCTGTTCATCTCATAAGATTGTCAACTTTTGGAGTCGTTCGTGATCCTGTAGCTATACAGTACATCATCCTCATGAAACCTTATCTGTAATTCCGGACACGCACAATGATCGAGCAGGTTGGCCGAGCGATTAGGGTCGCGTGACTTACCTTTCATTCGGAAGATCGTGGGTTTGAATCCCACCGTCTGCAGTCCTGAAGACTGTTTCCCGTGGTTTACCATTTTCACACCAAGCAAATGCTGGGGCTGCAACTTTCAAGGCCACTGCAACAACCTTCGCATTCACAGCCTTTCCTCATTCTCGTGTCGCCGAATGTTTTCGGCGTGTTAGTGCGGCGTTAAACCACTAGCAAGGGCTAGGAAAGTAGATTCCATTCTGGTATTCATCTCTACGGATGGTTATAAATATCGCGAAAAATCCGATCACCTTGCCTGTATATTGCTATATTCATACTGGCAACCACATTTTAAATTGGTACGATTTTTGAGAACTTTCCACAATGGACATAAATGTTGTCTAATATGAGGTTAAGGCTAGAAAGTAACGACTCATCAGAACGAAGGGAATAAACCTTCCCGTAAGACCCTCCCCCGCAGCCTTCACGGCGCCGAGGCGTAGGGCGGCGAGACTGAACTATCGATTCAACAACGCAACGGGAATTCCGCCGAACAAATTGTGCGTATAGTGTCTGCCTAACAGACAGCAGCAACAACTTTGATACTGACCCTGAACGTCTCCGCGAGCCGAGTAAGTTCACGTGGTCTTGGTTTTGTGGCGGATGTCGAAAGGGAAACTAGGAATGATTAAACATGGTAGTGAAGGTCTCAATTCAGTCAATTTCTTCCCGATATGAAAATGTGCATTTGTGTAAGTAATATCGAACATCCATACAGCGGAGATTTTAAACGTCAGAGACTCAACTGAAAACTAAATTTATGATCAGTCCAATAATTGCACCTGTAAGCCATACTCCTAACAGGCGTAATTTTGGTTCTTAATTTACTAAATTTCATTAATACTTTTTAAGGTGCCTAATAATCGAAGTCGCAGGATTTCTTTACCGCAAGCAGTAAAGGCATGCTCGGATCACTCGGAAGGCAGAGTTTTCGATTCCTAGTCAGGAAGTCTGAAAGTTTTAAGAAACTATTTCCACTTCTAGAGGGCATACGGCCCTGGGATTCACTCAGCCTACATAAAAAAACATGACCAGGTTCATTCTTGGAGGAAAGGCAACCAGGCATAGAGCTAACCAGTATGCCACTTAGTGCTGAGATTACAGATAGTAAGCCTTTACCTTCTACTTCTCTAAGGGTCTTCAAGGACTGTCCAGAGATTGTTTCGCTTTGGTTGTATCGAAATCGTGAACCAGTGCGTGGTGCTCTAACATTTTTTAATAGGGCCGAGTTTTGTCTACTGTTCTGATCCTGACTATTTTGTTTGCGAGGCAGGGGCGTCTCATTTTATGTCCTTTCTTTTGCTGGTAGTCTTCATCCTCAACGGGTTTGTCTACCATTTCTCACCTGATTAATGTTAACTGCTGCCTAGTTTTATTTCCCCTTGAAATAAACTAGGCATACTGTTATCTAGGTCATCAGCCGAAATCCGATTCGTAATTACAATTCATATTTCAATATTTTCTCGCTCAGAAATTCAAATTTTAGTTACTACTCTGAACTACGTTCAGATCTTCAAAAAACTCAGCTCTTAAAAGCGAGGATGTCTAGCAAAGCACCTTCATGCAGACCATGCAGGCACCGAGGAGTCAAAACTTCTACCTGAGCAAATGGGATAGAGAAGTTAGGTCTGAACGTGGTCAACTTTACCCATAAGTACTCATTTCCGGAATAGGACGAGTGAACCACAAGGACAAGCCCGTCCAACAATGGACATTTATACTTTTTTCCGACTTTCAGGAGGAAATCTAGCGCCACCTAACCACAACGGCAAGGCAGTCTTTAGGAAGCCTGAAGCAGACGAAGCACGTGGCTAAAGTATTTCTCGCTTAAGGAACGTTCCTACTTTCATACAGCGAAAAGTCAAGCCAGTTTTGGGACGACCTTCAGAACCTAAAGGTTAAAATATAAGCATCAGGTAACGCAGAAACTAGAAGTATTTTAGCAGGGTGGATGGGACTGAAATTAAACGATACACCGGCAAACTTTGAAGTTATACCATATATTCATGACTTCCTGCATCTCGTCCTCATTCCATAAGCAGCAATGGGGTAGCGAGGAGTGAATAAACATAAGCACTCAATCCCAAAGACGAACACACCGACATTTCTGTTAAGCCCCCATTTACAATGAAAATTACAAGCATTCACTCTGAACGACGTAAACTTATTCAGCCAACGAATGTGGCCTTGTGGAGATCTATACTCTGTTTTAAAATGGCAGGGTGGTACATTTTCTTACTTTTCTTAATTTAATTCGCCTGGAATTAATGGCCCATAGGTTACCTTTCAGCGCTGGATCTTCGTAGGACATTTCTCATTATACAAGCAGGAATGAGTTAAATCTCAGCCAGCCTTTCATCTAACGACGCCACTGTACAACTACGAGCTACAACAGTGCGTTCAGGTTGGCCAATTACCTAAGTTCCATTTAAACGCGTAGGAGCTCTGGCCTTACAAGCTTCTACTGTACATTAACTTTGATTGGACGTTTATATTTCAGTGATTCACTGAACGGTTCCATAATACAGAGCGTTTGAGAGAACAAATAACCTTGCATAATGTAAGGATGAATGTCTGCAGCTTTTAATTTTATTTTCGGCGAATGATTTGATCGAAAGAGGGATATTCATTTACGTAGGTAGCAGTATTATCCATTGCTCCCTCTGCTTATACCACCCATCGTACCATGGTTCAGACAGCATGCGTGCGTGCGTGATTTGCAGGTAGCAATTTTTAAGTACGTTACTGCACTGTAGATTTACAGTAATAGGCCTACGCGTGCGTAAGTTCTATTAAAACTTTCTACGTACAAGATAAAGATTTCGCACTGGAAATACTACCTGAGTGGAGTGAGGAAGTAATGGACTATTTTTAAAGATTACACTCTTAGGAATTTGTAATCTTCAATCTTTGCAAAATAATTCACTTTGAATTTACTTTCTGAAATACAATTAATCTTTACATTCTAGTAACTGATATGCATTGCACGGAAGCAAGAACACCGAAAAGAATAAATGACGATGAAAATTACTTTCTCGGTTCTAATACAGCAGAACCAGTAACTCAGTTCTGGATGAGGTAGTTTCCTACCTCCAGTACTTCCAAAAACGTATTTATACCAAACAGAACGAATTCCGTGCGGTTAGGGTCGTGTAGCTGTGAGCTTACATTCGGGAGATAGTGTGTTCCAATCCCACCGTCGGCAGCGCTGGAAAACTGTTTTCCGTGGTTTCCCCATTTTCACACGAGGAAAATTTTGGGGCTATACCTTAAGGCTTCCCTCGCCGAAAACCTTCGATGTGTTATTAAGACGTTAAGCAAGCAGACAAAAAACATACTAACTTACGAATAATGTTCTTAAAGTTAAACTTAAGTATTCCTTCAAGTTACCCTGAAGGGAATTTTCAGTAAATTCAAAGCTGTTATTTCCGCCAAGGACGTCGAGGCTTAGCGATAAGAATATTAAGACCGAATTAATGTATTTGCAAAGTAAATGGCAAATGCCAAAACTAAATGTCACTAACTAAAATAAAGTAACTTCGAACGTTCCAAGGTATTATGTTCAGTCGCTCCTAGTGGACAGCAATTTCATGTCTGGTAAAACCAAACAGAAATGTAGGCCTTAATATCTTTTCCTTGCAAACTTTTGCATTATTCCGACCACACGTGGGAAAAAAGATTTCCTTTAAACTATCGTTCTGTGAAGTAATATTAAATTTATTTTACATTACTTGTATAAAAAGTAATTGGTAATTCTAATTACGTAAAATATTTCTGAGGTAACTAATTCAGCCCGTTACTTTATCCTTTTACTCTTCCCATAGCTGTACTGTAGCTACAGACATCAAATTTTTAGTTTCATTCCTTTTAAGTTTTGAAATAAGACATTTTGAAGTCCAGTCTGAGCGCTACCAACAAACAGAAAAAAGTACTCTCCGAACACCCTGTATTGCACAGGATCTAGCTTGTATGTTTAAGTTTAATATTATTATGGATGAGGTTTCTTGGGCATCATGACGCGGAGCACATCGGTATCCACTTGGACTACGTTACATGAAAGGTTAAACTCCGGTGCATATAGGCCATTACGACTCTCCAGATATTGAAGTATGACTTGGTAGGCCGTATTTAGCGGCTTCCACGACCGGTTTCACTGCCTCTTATCAGACACCCGAACTGGACCCCACGAGTCTTTAAACATTTTAGCCTTACGTCCAGAACGAAAATCGTAGGATTGCGTGGGAATCTAACCCAGGGCCTTCAAGGAAGAGGCTACTTCGATACCAAGTGGCTGACCTCACTCTATAGGACGATAACACTGCTGCACGAGGTTAACTATCCTGTCGGCTGATACAGCTATAAGACATTCAAAAGAAAAGCTGCCCCTTACGTCTGGTTAATTTTAATGTCCACTGAAGTCTCGACTCTTCGAAATATTCGAGCGAGATTGCGAGGAGATTTTAAAAAGGATTTTCCGAAGACTGACAGTGTAATCAAGTCAGAGTGCACTAATAAATACTGTATTACCGATTAAAACAAGTGTGTAACGGGGATCGGGGATTCTACTGTATACACTGCAAACTACAGTTTTTAGTACTAATATCGTGCAGTGTCAAGGCACAACTTTAACCTCCATCCTCTCCTTTATTAAGCGTATGATTTAGTGCTGAGTGTCCGACAAATCTTCAGCACTCCTGGAGCAGGTCTATTTGATGCACACGGGCGACCTGAGCTTCTGGATGAGAGGAGATATGGAGCTAGAGAAACCCGGTGTCGGCACACAGCCTACTCCTGTCGAACAACTGTTCCCATCGAGGTGTAACGTCTCCATCCGACGAATGAATCACGTCAACAGTGCCGTGTGTCCGCATTCCACATGAACACTGCGGGGAAGTTTGGTAATGAACCCAAGATTTTAGCACGAACTCTAAGAGATTAAAAATTATTACCAACATTCAAACTGAAAATTGTTTCTACCATCGGGACTAACCTGCAAACAGCGTAGATCGCAGAATTTACGCCTTTAACCTATCGTCCATTAGTTAGGCTAAGAATTTATGAGAAGACAAATATGCCACAGTGAAACAGGTTACAGATTCTTAAATTAAGTAAAATCATGCAATCTCCAATTAAATCCAGACAGAAGAGTTTCAAACTTCGGAATAGTACTATATAACATAAGACTAACTTCGCATTATGCCCAAATCTAGAGTGCTCTTCCGGTTAATCCAACCCAAGTATCCACAGCCTTCTGAAAAGCCAGTCACAAACAATTGTTTTAAGTATACTGCTTTCAATTCTTGACACACGAAATGATGGCATAGGAGTAATTATTCAGAGTAATTTATTCATTAGGATGTTTAAGCTTAGTACAACTCAGACATGCCATCTCATTCTACTTTGGAGTGATTCATGCCTAGCAACTAGATTACTGTAGACGTGAACGTCACGCGAAGATTTGGATTACAGTGATTTAATGGTAGAGTGATTAGCAGCCGCTTACTCTACTACAAACCAGTTCCTCATAGCATATAGCCTAGCTCTGGAGCTGTTCTGAATTTTAAACACTGAAGACTGAGAATTCACTGCCGTGGTTATTTGTACATTTAGAACATGAATGGGAGCCAGCAACACTGAAAACCATTGCAATTTAAAGGCTCTGGCCCAAATTCTCTAGATGGAGATGTCTGAAAATCCCTACGTACGTTCACGGTGGCAAAATAGGAAGACTCCCAAAGTGACCTAATCCTTTTGTCCCTTTCGCGCCTCCCGGGAGTTTTCTTATTGGTGGTAACACCACTTAAGAGGAAGTACACATGAGCAAGCGTTGTCTCAACACCGTCCAACCCTCGCCCCGTTTCGCTACGGGGTCTGATATGAAGTGGGACGAGTCTTCGTAGAGAGTTTTTACGACCCGATACTCTTCCCGACGTTAATCTCCGGCGTTAATGAAACGAAATGAACGATGTGATGCATAATAGGGAGAGGATGAAACCCAGTGCCGATACAGATTACTGCTCTCGAATAGCACCAAGCTGTCTGCTCAAGGGTTTACGTCTCCATCCGACGGACGAATCACCAACAGCGTCGTCTGTTTTCAGGTTATGTGAACGAATCTGATCCACGAAATGTCACTAATATTTGTCCCAAATGGAAGATAAGTTGTTTTTAGTCAAAGTCTAAAATGTGAGGTAAATTAAGAAATTACAAGAAATGTTATTTGTAGAGAATACATTACTGCCTTACAACTAATTTCTGCTACGTCGCAGCGCTTCCGTAAGTGTTTTGTCCGACTCTTGTGTCATGTCTTTGCTCACTGAAGTTCTTTGGTGTCGTTTTATTGATTTTTCTCATTCGATGTTATTTGAAGGGCTGTCACTTCATGCGCCCTAACTGATTCATTGAGCGATTTATTGGTCCAGGGATCATGTTATTTTTCTTTCAATAAAAATACCCGCGCTAGACATATGAACAAAGATAAGGAAAATTCACAGACAGCACTCCCATTCATCGGTGCCAACCCTGGACCTCAAGAAACAAAAGTGCGCGAGCAGCGGAATGCAACATAATGGAGTCCTGTCTACAGCCCGTAAGTACGTACAGTGACAATTTTTCGGGCAGAATAATCTGTACATGTAATACTCCTGTTATTAAAGAAAGAACAGGCAATAAATTCGAAATTTCTAAACTCTAAATTTAATGAACTTCGTAGATACTGGAATTATCCAATTGTGATTTGTATAGGAGTTTACAAAGTTATCTTATTTGAGGTACGAAAATTTGCTGGATAGGAGATGTTAAGCTGCTAAAGGTATGCTTTGCACTTATGCGTGTGCAGGCAGGTCCCAGTCAGTGCCTTCCTAATGCACAAATCAGACGCAACGATTTATGAGTGAAATGGTACGCACAGGAAACAGTACATTTGATCAAAGGTAATCAGTAATATTCCATCATGAAAATTACTGTTAACGATATTATTTGCCGATAAAAATTTCAAGACAGAATTGAAAATTTGCCAGACAGGTCGCTCGAGGGGTCCTTACTAGAAGAGGAGAGGGCAGTAGTAAGAAAAGTGAAAATAAATCCATATTTTACTACAACCAATATTGCTGCTGCAGCTGAGAGCGAGTCTGGAAAGAAGATCAGTGCAAGTACAATCCGGAGGGTGTTATATAGAGGTGATTATCACGGGCGAACTGCGAGAAGGAAGCCCTATATCAAAATATATAGGATCAAGCGACAACGATTTGCTAAGGGGCATTTGAGCATAGGCGAATTGGTGGAAGACTCCATTATCTGCGATTAATTGAAATTCAACGTTTCCGGCTCGAATGGGCGCATCATAGTTTGGAGACAGCCCAATAAAAAGTGTGAAGAAATATGAAGGCAACGGTAAAACATGGAGGGGGACATGTTATGGTATAGGGCTGTATGTCCGCTCAAGGAGTAGGCGAGCTGGTTTTCATGGACTGAAACATGTACCACCACCAGTATCTTCAGATTTTAAAAAAATACCTGAAGAAAAGTGAAGAAAACATGGGAGTTGGGGACTTTAAATTTTATCAGGACAGCAACCCGAAACATACGGCCTATAATGTAGAGCTATAGTTTCAGAACTGTCCTATAGCTGTGAATCCTCCTCCCACAAAGAAGCGAGATTAACCCCATAGAAAATGTATGGGATATACTGGAAAACATCCGGAAACTCCCCATAAATTCCAAAGCTGATGTGATGTGATGAGATGACTGCAAGAGGAGTGGGAAAAACTGTCTCATTCCACCACAAGAAACGTCGAAAGCATGCCGAGACGCCTGACTGAAGTGCTTCGCAGGAAGAAAATCACGAAGTATTAATATTCCTACATGGACTCCATCCTACATATTTTTCTTGTACTTTTATTCTGTCCGAATATTTATGAACAGGCAATTTTTGATTATAATTTCATTCATAAATTTCAAATTTGCCGTGTATCATGAAATGAAGCGAGTATTAGTTTTGGTATCTGTATGAGTAACTATTCATTCTGGAGTAAGCAAAATTATACTATGTGTCAATCTTTTTGTGTGAAATATAAAGGAACTCTGCCTCTCCGAAAAATTATGACTGTCGCTGTATACATATTTCTCTAGTAAGGACGGAATTTGTTAATTTACCTCACATTTTAGACTGTGAGTAAAAACAATTATAACCTACCATTTGGGACAAATAGTGACATTTCGTGGATCAGATTCGTTCACATAACCTGTCCTTACTCCATATGAACACTGCAGAGAGGTTTGGAATAGAATCCAGGGTTTTAGCAAGCAACCTAGGGATTAGAAATGTTTTTCGACCAGCTTTTACTCTGCCGGCCAACATTCTGATGGTAAAATATTTCTTCGAACAACGGGACTGAAACAGGCTAACCACGGTGTCAGACCATACAGACCTGACGCCTTAACGATCACGGACACCAGGCGAACTAACCATCTTCTCAACACTAATCAGATAAAGTTATCGACCCTTCGAAGAATTACGTTATCGGCAAAAGAAAGGACCACGAAAGGCGTGAAAACACTTCCTGGGACTCGCAAGTCTAATACCGTCGGGGTCGGAAGAGAGCAAGAGTTGACAAAGGGAGGTCAGACAACTGGAAACAATGTCAGACTTTAGGAGCCCCGTGGTCATCAATCCTCGCTCGCCGCCCATCAACAGGGGTTCTCATTTATCCTTGCATGAAGACGCTACGATCAAGGTAGAGGGCGGAATTAAGTTTTCACTTGTTCGAGATGTGTCAGCCGTGCTTAACCCTAGAACTGCGGACCGTCTTTCTGGAAGACGGTGCACTGTTTTGTCAAGTGCGATCGTCTTTCTGACAGACTGTGTCGTACTTCCGCCGTAGAATTTTAACTGGATACCAGATGGCAGTAATATAGATACCAGCTGAATATTGATACTTTTATCTTCAATTCTTAAAGCCTTTGAAAAAGAAGCAGCGGTACGGAGAAGGTTATTTAGCTGTAGAAGTGAAAGTACTTTCGTATGTTCTTAGAATCAAGATGGCAGCCCTCTTTGTTGATTCTGGAATCGTGCACTTTATTTTCGAAGATCTTAGTGACAGTGCTGATGGTGACTGATTGTGTTAATTTGGATGAGGAAATTATTCCTGAAAGTGGTAAAATTGAAAGCGAAGTACAAGGTGCCTCGGAAGTAATAGGAAATTCTGATAACCCGAATGATGTTCAAGTCGGTCCAGGTTGTATTATTATTGGCATTACGTCAATATTTGAAGAAACCAGTGAAAGGATAAGTGTAAACTGTAGATATTTGTGTAGATTCTTATAAATACTTTGATCAGAACACAAGAATACACGAAACTGAACTCAAAACCAAGATAAACTGTAGCTTCGTAACTCGTGAAAAGAACTTAAAATCCGTTTCTAGAAAAATTTTGCGTTTTACTTGGCATTTGAAATGAAAAGTGAAGAATTGTGGGGAAATGTGTAAGAATATACTGTGTTTCATAATGTTTCAGGAATAAACTATACAATACAAATTATTTTCTTGGTGCAAAATATTTCAACAATTCACTTTGTTCCAAAAAATTATTTTATTTTTCGATAGTTAGAAATAGTGATAATTTTAAAAATTATTTCTGTCATCTTCACGCAGATCATTCTTTCAGCTTTCTATTGGTGTATAATATGGATTTATTGGGATTAATATGAGTTTGCAGGCTTTATTTTATTTTCGTGGTGTATATTGAGGAAAATAACTGCAGCATATGACATAACCCTGCAGCAGTTCTAGGGTTAAGTGAGCTAATATCGTTTGATACCTGTGGCAGCCCTCCATAAAGGATGTAACGCCAAACTGAAGACTTGTATTGCCGTAAGTTACATTAGCATTATAGCTTTATTTGCTACGGAGGGATGGGAGCCACTTCAACAGCGCACGGCCAGAAGACTTCTTGCTAAGGCAACTAATTACTTCCGTTGCTTTCAACTAGATATAATCTCGAGTATTTTGTATGTGTAACTTCCAATGCCTCCAGCAAAATCCGCTACCACAACTGCGATGCGGACACGTCTACTCAATAGCTCGGGCTACAACATTGAGAAAGACACTGAATGACCTTGCGAAGCAGGGATGTGGCGCGTTAGAATAAATGACGCAGGGCCATTTAATACTCTACATGTTTAAACTGAGATCAACAGTACAATTCTCGGACCAGGACAATGAGATTTATAGGCAGTGGCTGACGAACTTCAAAACAGTACAGAGTTGTAGACTCCGAACCATGGGGCAGAGGACATTCATTTGCCTCAAAATAATATTTTTTATGAAATTTCAGTACTATGAAGGGTACTGTCCTATTCTTACACCGGACAAATTTGTCTAATCTTCTGACAAGCCTGGTTTTTCAATGTAGGTACTCCTTTATGCGAAGACTAATTATGTTGATACTTGTAAATTCATTAGTCAATCTTGTTCATATTATCAATTAACTATCACTGACAAGTTTACGCAACGTAAACAATACCATACATAGGCTATATACGCATGTTTTAAGCAATTTGATAGAATCCGAGGTTTTCTTGTACAACGAAACATGTAAAAAATACACACTGTTATACAAAAAATGACAAGTATGCAGTGATAATTTATATTGAAATTTTGACAGACTGGAAAGTGTCACATTTGACTAAGTCGACACCGGAAAGTATGGTGTCCTTTAAAAAATCACTACCACCACATAACAGCACGTCAGTATTTTTCATATTAGAAATCGGCACTACCAACCATACAACGCTGAGCCATGGATTCCTCACCTTCGCGGACGTAGGCTTACACCTTTCTTCGAAAAACTATTTCAATCTCAGGACTCTAGGTGTGCTGCAGAGTTCATTGTCAAAAATACACCGCAACAAGAATGCACGCCTGATTCTGGGAAGAGTTATTTGAGAATAAAACATAGCTATGTTATCACAACATCAAGTTAAAGTGGCAATAACATCCGGTGAGGCCAACCCCAGTGTTCATTACAAAGAAGCCACTCGGGGTAGAAGGTAACGTGAAAAAAAAAGGGGGGGGGGTAGGATTAGGATAGAAAATAAGAACGACCAATACTTAGACTTCTTTGAAGGAGCTAGTGTCAAACCATGAACATCGCCGTAGAATACATCTTTGTCTATTAATGAAATTTATCTCAAACGCACAATTAGTTCATAATCAAAGTTGCCTCAGCTACCATAGAAGCGTTTTGACTTTACATTTCGACTGCCTGAGTATCAATTTCGACGTCCCAACATGGTACGTTGTGAAATGTAACATACCACTGAGAGTTTTAGATAAACTCAAACTAGAAATTGAAACTCCTGGCAGAACAAGTTTCGACAAAGCGTGTTATCCCGTACAATTTAAAAATCACTGCATTGTGTGGTACGTAGAAATGAATATCGAGGAGCAATTGGTAATTACTAATATGCCACCACACCACTTAATCTCGCTAACAGATCCATTAAGAGACCACTCCGTTCACCCCTGAAGTAAGCAGCATTCTATCTTCAACGAAGAAAGATCGGCATTCGTATAATTCAGACAAGAACTGACTGTATTAGTTATGAACAAGCTTTCTTCATTTGCTACAAAACACCTTGAATGTCATTCCTGTCCATCAACTGATCTATCTCCACATTGACAGTGAAATTTCATTTCCTCCCGAGTCAGTGTGTGCCCTGCTCGTATCGCTTTTCCATTACTCGATACAAATCAAAATACTAATTATATAAGCCGAAGTACCTGCGCATTCAAACAAGTGCTTCGTTGCTACTTCAACCCTTTTATAAAAAGGCGCGGTAATTTCCTGGAGTCATCTGCCCTAATCAGGGAATATGGAAGTCCGCCCCCCCCCCCCCCCCCCCACTCGCTAGATTGTCTAGCGTTAGACGTTTGACAGGTTTTAGAGATGAAAGGATAAATTACTCTAAAGGTATGTTAACATTCTCTGTGGGGTCATTCTAGAATTAGATTATACCGACTTCGACATCAGTCTTTAATTATACTGTATTATATCCACCAAAATTCAGCACCATATTTCTAGAAACCGAAAAAGTGTTACGAATTCCCAGAAATTTATCATCAATGGTGCATCTGCTGAATCCCTTTTAACTACAATTTGCAGAGCAATTCAGTTCGTATTCGCCACAACACTACGGTCAACGTCTAATTTCAGTGACACGCGTAAGCATATTAAAAGCGCTGGGTCGTCAATCCCGTGAGACTCTACTGTCGAGGTCAGAAGCACGTGGTGACCAAGATATTAAGCAAGAGATAAGAGCTTGGTAGAAGAGGAAGCAAACGGAATTTCAGTTATGTGACCATTATTTGAGAAGTCTGCTCAAGAGTCAATTAGAAACGTCCAGCTCCAGATAATTGTCAGAACGGACTTCTATTTCACGCCTTCTGGCTGATTCACGCATTGCAAAGATTCTTCAGTGTTAAGTCACACAGACGAAGGTCAGTTGGAGTTACGTAACTGCACTGCAATGAGGAGTAAGGAACTGGCCTGGCATATAAGACAATTTCAAGGCATTCAGCGGAATGCGGCGAGGCGCTAACACTCCATGTTAAGGGGAGACTCCACAAAAAATTATTTTCTACTTTGTAGATTTCAACAAAATTTTGGAATCATGTTTATCACGTTAATATGTAGCAATGCCAAGAACGTCATTGGTTCTTGAATCGAGTATTTTAATGGCATTTTTTAAAACCAACACTTTGTATTCAGACCACAATTTTTTCATTCCAGATATTTTTAGGTAGTCCTACGCATTCACTTTATAAGAAATGTTATTCATGTACTTTGTTATATTTTGAAATTCCAAACCTACATTTTCTTTATATGTATATAAGTGTCAAAACAGAAAACGACTCATTTCCTGCAATATTAATGCATACAAGAATGGAGATGCTTCATGACTACATTCTGAAATAAATCACTGAGGTGGTTTAACATTTAGGTTCAAAAAGTTCGCACTGAAGGCAAAAGAAAAAGCTCAAGTTACGGGAAAATGGATTTTAAGTAAATGAATGGTAGTTCAAAAGAACACACCGAAATTATCCAGCACCGTATGTTTGCACTTCTTCAATGATCTGCATTTAGTGCGGTCACCCAAGGTAGCAGATTCACTATCAATTGTTTATCTCTTACATTTATAATTTTTTACCCAGCATTTTCTTAAATATTTTCAAGGAACTTTGAAATTTATGGAACATTCCCCTAAAGTATTCCAATCTCTTACTCTTCCTATTCAGAAATAATTGCCCCAATCTGTCCTCGAATTCTATCTTCACAATATGATCTTTCCTACTCAAAAGCTCTACTCAAGATTATTCTTCTACTTATGTCATTCCACACGCCATCTCACCTGTGACAGCTTGAAACATACCACATAGTCTAGTGTCTCATCTTCCTCCCAAGTTTTTCCAGTCCAATGTTGGAAACATTTTAGCAACACTACTCCTTTGTCGGTAGTCACCCAGGACAAATCGTGCTACTTTCCTTTGAATTTGTTCGTTTTCGTATCAAGTAGTCCTAGTGAGGGTCTCACGCACTGCAGCCATACTCTGCGGCCTTATATGCCCACTCCTTTACATCCTTACTACAACCCCTAAATACTCATAACCACGTGAAGAGATATGATTACCCCAATGAAGACAATTATATTAACACCTAGGTCTTTCAGTGTTCTCCGTGAGGTACTTTTTTTGCTATGGGCTTTACGTCTTATGGCGACGATGGGATAGGAAAGGCCTAGGAGTTGGAAGGAAGCGGCCGTGGCCTTAAGGTACAGCCCCAGCATTTGCCTGGTGTGAAAATGGGAAACCACGGAAAACCATTTTCAGAGCTGCCGATAGTGGGATTCGAACCTACTATCTCCCGGATGCAAGCTCACAGCCGCGCGCCTCTACGCGCACGGCCAACTCGCCCGGTCCACGAGGTACTATCACCCCATCAACACAATTAAAACTCAGGACTTTTGTAATTTCAAAACTATGGTAGTCACTACTTCGCACTATTTACATTATGAGAAGTAATACTTCGTAGAAGTTACTATTTCCACAATGACACCTTTTGCCGTTGCTCCCTGACTGGCACCACTTCCGAGTTTACTAAGCTATAACAAGATTCTGGCAACCTAATCGCTGTAAAAAAAAAAAAAAAAAAAGCAAACTAATGAATTTTACTCAAAATTACGTAACTGCTGCATTTTTATCCCACTCTGAATCGCTACATGTCTACGAAATGCAATGAGCGGACATTGGAACACAAGTGTTAAGAATGTTGTTCTAAAGGCGATAGAAATAAACTGCTTGGCAGTTGTCAATGTGCCACGCCCTCATGCAGTCCACATTTCAAATATTTTTTAGACATCTGTAATTTGAATACAGCCAAGTTCATTTGGGAGGGTAAGCATTCAAGATGAGAAATACCTATATTTTTTAGAATACATTAAAGTTTTAGGCTAGAGTCTCCTTAAATACAATTTATGAACAGATTGCTAATAAAGAAATGTTAAAACAGGGTAATCACGATATTTCCTTCCATAAGATGCGAAGATCATGGAAAGATCTTTCGAAGAATCAAACAAAAAGGATAAACGATTCAGGAAAATAACATGCCAACAGGAAACGAGATTTTTACAGGCTGCAGAGCTGAGGTCACCTGGACCATAACCTTCCTTCAGAAGTTTCATCTGCAACAGCAGCAGACTTCAGCGATGCTGCAGCTCTTGTGTCGTCAGGTTGTAGTGATCGTTTTAAGAAAAGTTCAACTGGGCAATCACCTCCAACAGAGGGTAAAAATTGAACGAGTCCGACACTTCGATAATTGAAGATATCTGCCAAAGAAAGGCATGGGCCACGAAGGGCGTAAAAATTAAAGACTCTAGGCTTCAAACACCGTCAGGGTCGGAAAAGAAAATTCACCAAGGAAAACCACTTTACATTAACTAAAATTATTTAAACTGCTCTGGATTATACATTTATTGTCCAGCTCGTGTCTTGCTAATAATGGAAGTCTTGAGAGTGATCAGAAAGGCTCGTTTGTGTGCTGAGTGCGAGGAATGTGGAGAGAATCTTTGCACATAGTAAGACAGAAAGGGACGAAGAACAGTGGAACGAGATATTCAGAGCGGAAATGTACATTTAAAATATCATGGTAGGAACTCTGGTCAGCTCTGTCACCTAATGTGCAGCGACGTCCTCTCTCCACCTTAGAACTTGCCGAGTTTACTTACGTCGCACAGAAAGGTTTTGTGCCAATGAGATTGACAGGACACAGCCAGGATTAGGAAGGAAGCTAACGTGGCCTTACGATACGAAAACTGCAAAACACAAAAACCATCTAAGACAGCCGAAAGCTCGCGGCTAGGTGACCCAAACCGCGTAGGCAAATTGTTCGCTGTTGCCAAAACTGATTTCTGAACTTGAGGTTTCCGTTTCTTGTAATGGCAGCAAAGGACACTGCTCTAACTGGTTAATACTGCAAGAGGAGGTGGTGATTCAAATCTTGGCTGTGACTGTACGAGACTAATTGTTTTTTTATTTTGCTAGTGGCTTTACGTCGCACCGCACACAGATAGGTTTTATGGCGACGATGGGATAGGAAAGGCCTAGGAGTTGGAAGCGGCCGTGGCCTTCAGGTACAGCCCCAAAATTTGCTGGTGTGAAAACTGGAAACCACGGAAAACCATCTTCAGGGCTGCCGACAGTGGGATTCGAACCCACTATCTCCCGGATGCAAGCTCACAGCCGTGTACCCATAACCGCACGGCCAACTCGCCCGGTGAGACCAATTGTAATTTGATATGTAATAACTCAAAATCTCGCTGTTGCATTACTACAGTTATTGGATTGTAGAGTAGAATAATGCCATTAATGGAGACTTACGGACAAACAATTTTATTTTTCTGCATTGCGGTTAAATTTCGAAGTACGGCACCAGTTCGAGACAGTGAGGGCACTAGCTGCATCTGCTGGACTCAATCCCGCTAAATATACTGCAATGGTCAGCAAAGATTACAGCATTTTCTGTTTCATTATTTGAAAGACAGTAGATCGTCCAAACACTAGGAATAAAGAGAAAGACTACTGCCTTGTGGGACTCTGGAGGAGTCATTACTACTCTTTGCCAACGGTTACGAAGCAAGAAATATCAGAAAACCGGCGTGTATATTAAATTATTCAAAGAGCTTGTGGAATAGCCGAGTATGGTCTACACCTACAGAATAGACAGCTTTGAAGATTTATACGTAGCAGATATCCAGTGATTCAGCTGCAAAGGCATGCGTTGCAAAATTATAATGTAGCGAGATCTAATTTGTTAGAATACCTAACCCACAGTATTTTATGACTCAATAGTTACGGCTTAATAAGGCCAAGTTTTGTTGCACAATTTAGTAGGGCAGGTTTTCTGTCGCCGTCCGGTTTCTTTTTTCGAAAAAAGACCTATAGAGGCTTGAATGCTCGTTTTACCGAGAGCTACGCAGCTCAGGATCTGCCATAGTAGATTAGCCGCGAAGTAAAAGCCGGACAAGGGGTTTATGTACGCCTTTACACCATTTTCTATTCCTTCCTACTTTCACTCTGCGAATGCCTCTGGCATTGTCCCCGGTGCCTCGAACAGAGCACTGGGAGACTGAACACGAGCCTCTCAAGCTAAGTGACACCAATATGGACCAACCTCTCCACCATATCACCGCAAAACAAAGCACGCTGCACAGTTTGAGTCGCGTAGATGTAAGCTTACATTTGGGAAATGGTAGGTTCGAACCCTACAGTCTGCAGTCCTGAAGATCGTATTTAGTGGTTTCCCCATTTTCATATCAAGGTGTACATCAAAGCACAGCCAGACTTTCTAGTACTATACCTCTACCACACTTTCGTCGCAGAAAACCAATGCGTTCTTGAGACGTTTAAGTCCTTAGGGGAGAGTAATGAAGACATTCTAGACCACACAGCACCGTCTCGTTGGTTCAGGTAGGGCCTCAACCGTGAGAAATTATAGCCTGTCTGACGCCTCGAGTGCTAAAAATTTAGAGCTAGCGCCTGGATCGAGTTCCTTGCTGTGGAATCATGAATGGTCCGAATATGACCTGGTGTTTGACTGCTAGGCCAGTATGTAGTGGACGATCAATGCATTTATTATACATTTTAATTTTGAATGGATCCCATACACAGAATTTCCGAAGAGCAAGTAATTTTAACAATCTCTCGCAGATCGAGATTTGAATACCTGTAGACCATTTTAATTTAAAAAAAAAACAGCACATAATGGAAATTTAAAATGTTTCACTCTTCAACACGTTGCTGGATTATCTTCTGGAGGAGTAATAAAGAAATAATGGCGGGTTCGATGAAGGCAACACCGAAGGAGCAGAATCCCAATAAACTAGGAACGATCTAAGCCCCGAGGGTGAATTTTAAATAAGGCGTGAGTGTTTAATGTACCGGTCTCTTACCAAGCACTTTACACGTGCAGAGACTTCTTCCCTAAAGTCAAGAGGAAGTTCAATATTGGTTAAACTTTACGATATTATACATGTATCGATTGCCTACTGTATACAGGGCGAGAGTACTTTGGTATACAACACACCTGCATCTGCATTTCTTATCACACCCTTTTTTTTTTTTCAGTGAAGGATAACTTTTGCAATAAACTTTCTGCCGTGGCCAATATCGTGCAAATTATATGTTGATCCAAAGGAGAAGGAAAAATCATAGACCTATGAACGTGTGTCATTCGATCAAGGGCGTAAGAACTACAGGGTTATTGCTTTGAAATGAACTCGAGGAAATCTGGTTCAACAAGGGAAGATTTATTCAGTCTAGGCTTACCTTAATTTTAGGTCCTATTGTAATTAAGCTGCGTTGTAACGTTGAGTAAATCTGTATGAATTTCTTTATTAACAAGAAATTCTAGTAAAAATGGTTACAAAATAGTTACAAGATCGCTTTCCTTTGTAGCCTGTGCAGAACGGAGATTTCTAGCCCACACACTGCCCGAGCTGTCAGTGGAGAGATTTGTCTATTAATGTCATTCCACGCTATAAGTTTGAGTGGTGTCTTTAAAAGTATGAAAGATCACAATATGAAGATAAAGTTTGAATTCAAGAGAACAAACTGTTTATAGGAAAGGGAGTTAGGGATTGGAACAACTTACCACGGAAGATGTTCAATAAATATCCAATTTCTTTGAAATCATTTACTGTAAGAAAAGGGTAGGAAAACAGATAGGGAATCTGCCACCTGGGCGACTGTCCTAAATGCAGATCAGTATTGACTGACTCACTTGGCTTAAATGCAAGGATTATCGCCACTGTCGAGATAGGAGGGCGATAGAAAACCAACACTCGCTCCTGCGGAAATCGCGGTCATCAGTCGATCCGCAGGAAACTGTACGATTAAATTAGACAACGAACGGAAGAGGAGCAGTGTACAGAATTCGGTACTCCCTCTGAAGTGAGGGGGGGGGGGTAATAACTGGGAAGAACGCAAAACCAAAGAGTCTACGTCAGTATGAAAACTGGAGTTTGCCAACTGAAGCAGAAAAAAAAAAAAAAAAAGCAATGTTAATTTTCTGCGGCAAGATCTCTTGATCATAACTATGGGATATCAGCTATGGAAGTCAATTCTACATGCCTTGGTTGGAATTCGAACTACGATAGTCTGAGCACCCAGCGATGATCCTACTCTGCTATCACGCCCAAAGACAAAAGTTTAAGTGTGTCGGCAGAGTCCCCCTAACAGTCACGTCAAAGCTCACCTCTGGCGTAGCGGTAATCAAATGAAAACTGCGAAGTAGAGAGCAATTGTTGAACATTCAAGATGTTAAAATATCATACCAGGAACGTAAGCTTTATGTATGACGCTCAAACCTTCCCATCAAAATTGTAGTGTATAAATGAAAGCAATTCGATACATAATATATACTGCCATTGCTACCACTTTACTCCAGTTTCATTTGATTACTTTTTTATCCATTTAATTAGCCTTTGTCTTAACGTATTGAACAATTGATAAGCAACATTGAAAAAGTAAAAATTCTCAGTCTACACTAGTCAGGGATTGGCACGCGTGCAACACTTCCGTGCACGATGCACACTACTTCACTGTTGTCAAGCGAGAGCCACCTCTTTTTTAAAAAAATTATTTGGCTTTAGATCAGTTACAGACCAAACAGCCACCTGGATATTACAGTATGCTGGTTTGAACTTTACAATTCATTACAAGTCATTGTCACAGTGTGGAATATCACCTCTCGAATTATCACCCGTCGTCCTGCGAATTCAGGTGTTCCCGCACCCAGCCTGGTCACACTTCAGGTCTCCTTGATCGCAACTTCCCGGAAGGAAGCACGTAGCCCTCGCTCCCCCTACAGAAACAGGTTTTGACCTGTCCAAGCAGGGGAGAACCAACTACAGTACTACGATGATGCAGTTATCAGTGCAACAAGACAATTCACCACGGACATTGTGTGTAGATTCTAGCAGTGCGTGTGTTACCGCCAGCACAAGTCTGCATTAATCTGACTAACGCTGTTAGTAACAATATTTACCAGTCCAATTATCACCTTTTCCAGTCACGTTGCATCTCTTCAGTTCACTGTTTCTATAGAAAGAACCATGCTTAGTAAAGAAATCTTTCCAGGAAAATGGCTAGATTTAGCAAGAAAATTCATGAATATTTTTCGTAGAAAATTCAGTCCTAAGACTTCGTGAGCATTTCTTAAAATAGAACGAACAGTTATACAGGTTCACAGCTCACCTAACGGGCCATTTGACATCACAAAACTGGAGGAACGTGTAACTTAAGGAGTTACCCACGGTGCACTAAAGTTCTATTGCACAGATGAGCTATGTTAGACTTCTGTTCAGAAGACACTGGAGCGGGACCATTAAACTGATACCTGCACAATCACGCGGAGAGTATGTTTACTCCCATCACCATCAATAATGTACAATATGAATATAGAAAGAACTTTCAGAAAATAACTGCATACCCCACCCCCCATGGCACTACAGCCCTTAAAGGGCCTTGGCCTACCAAGCGACCGCTACTCAGCCCGAAGGCCTGCAGATGAGGTGGTGTGTGGTCAGCACAACGAATTCTCTCTGCCGTTATTCTTGGCTTTCTAGACCGGGGCCGCTATCTCACCGTCAGATAGCTCCAATTCTTATCACGTAGGCTGAGTGGACGTCCAACCAGCCCTCGGCTCCAGGTAAAAATCCCTGACCTAGCCGGGAATCGAACCCGGGGCCTCCGGGTAAGAGGCAGACACGCTACCCTTAAACCACGGGGCCAGCGAAATAACTGCATACAGCCAGAGTAATATTGTGCATTATGCCGACAGCAATTTATTGCAGGTAAAATTATGGGTAGTGTAACATTTGCTATACGAAAATAAAACAAGCTTAAAGCTAATTCCGGGCAGGAATGCAACCATTATAAAATGCAGGCACGAATACACGCAATTAAAGATGTTATGTATACCGAGTACTTCAAAATGTCAACCGAGTCTTACATTTGAATCAGTTGTCATGATACCGCAAGTTTTCTAACAAATATTGCAGAGATCCATTTCATGAAGGGACGTGCCAACGTGTGAATTACAACTGAACTGCTTGAAATACCGCTAGAAGTACACGATTCTGTTCGCATCTAATGTTGAGCCTGACACATTCATTGAGCATGAACTACGTTGTAACAGTTTCAAATGAGAGTTTTATCTCTGAAACCGAGTCCGGAGCTATGTTCCTCAGTACCAGTAATGTTAACTACACTTTCGCTTTTCGGAGACGCCGAGGTGCCGGAATTTTGTCCGTAGGAGTTCTTCCACGTGCCAGTAAATCTACCGAAGAGGCTGACTTATTAAAGCACCTTCAAATGCCACAGGACTAAACCTGCCAAGTCGGGCTCAGATGGCCAGCGCTCTACCGTCTGCCTGACAGCTCTGTCAGTACCGTTTTTCTAGTTTCGTTACGTTGGAGGCTACACAACCAAGCATTATACAGTATAATTTTGAGACTAATAGTGACTTTCAGATTCGTTCAGTGTCCTCAATTTTCAGAGTTGACAAGTTTGACATTCATGCGAGTGTGTAATCAAACGAAGGCACACTTTAAGAGTTGGTTAGCAAAAATAAAGCTGATTGGCCAAGTAAACTAAATTGCAAGGTACAAAAGTGACCAATGTAATAAAATAAGCACCTGAAAGACTGATATGCTTTAAACATTATCCCACTTTCTGAAAAAAAAGAGATCGACTGAAAACCAAGACCCTAAGTAAAAGAATGACAGGAACACACTTATACTCTCTGGAAGGGTTTAAATGATATCCTGACTGCCAAGATCGTTAAGGCATCGAATCGATACCGTGGTTAGCCGGCTCGAGTCCCGTTGGTCGAAAAAATGTTTATGAGGATGTTAGTCGGCAGGGTAAAGAGGCGACATATTTCTAATCGCTGGACTGTATGCCAAAGTCTGGATTAAATTCAAAGCCTCTCCGCAGCGTTCATATGGAGTGAAGACAAATAACACTCGATGGGGATTTGTCCGTCAGATGAGAATGTTAAGCCTTGAACAGACCCATTGGTGCTATTTGACAGAAGTAGGCTATGCGCCGGTACCGGATTTCACCTCATAAATACATTTACTCTTTTGTAATTTCTTATTCTTTTATAACTGGTGTACCAACATACCAAAGATACAAACTTTTTCATTCATACTTGAAAACTTCAAATCTGATTTCTCTAAGAACATTTAAATTATACCGTAATTTTCATCTCCAGTTTATCTCTAGAATCTGTACTTTAAAATATGTTTTTCTTATAACTCATTTTCTTCTATTTTGACAGCATGTTATTTTAATATATCTGCTGGTGTAACTGGGGCTTTGCCCTGTTTTAGCAACAATTTTTTTTTTCTAGTGGCTTTACGTCGCACCGACACAGATAGGTCTTATGGCGACGATGGAATAGGATAGGACTAGAAGTTAGAAGGAAGCGACCGTGGCCTTAATTAGGGTACAGCTCCAGCATTTGCCTGGTGTTAAAATGGGAAACCACGGAAAACCATCTTCAGGGCTGCCGACAGTGGGATTCGAACCATTATCCCCCGGATGCAAGCTCTCAGCTGCGCGCCCCTAACCGCGCGGCCAACTCGGCCGGTGAAAAGTGTTTGCCCGAGGATTCTGACAGACTATCCCAGAATGTGAATGAACTTCGAGGAAAGCATGAACTGACCCTGTGAAATTTCAAGCGGTTACTTCTCGAGCTCGGTTATTCCAATGACCGGTCGTGTGAAAACTTCGTGAGAGTTGAAGTTAATGGTTAATAGTAGTCCGCCCACTTAATATGAGCAGTATTAAACTGGTCTTACCACCATCCGTCTCCTATGGGGGTGAATTAAATCATGTATTAACAACTAGCAACAGTGGTTTATTACTTAAGGGGAAAACGAGAATACAGTAGTCCTCTGGCGATCCTACTCGTAAAAGAAAAGATTAGACACTTCCAAGAATCGTGGTAGGCATAAGGCAAGACTGCCACGAAAGGCATGAACATTTTAGACAGAACTAATATAACTAGGGTTGCAAGAGAACAAGACGTGACAAAGGGGAAGTCTGATAAGGTTCTGACGAATAAACAAGAATGCCAGGAAGAGCAAGAGTACTTTTAGTCATAAACCCACGCTTCCAAACAGAGTTCCCTTTAGTAACTAACGCCCCCACCCACGGGAGCAGCCAAGAACGATAGTTAAGTTTCCATGGGGGTTGGAAATCTATTTGAATACGCTTTCCGTACTCAGTAAGTTACCCGTTTCCTTGTAAGATTCAATCCATAATCGGATCGATTTGAATAAGATAGTCTTGACACCCTTAGAGTACGAGATCGTGCGAGGCCGTACGAGAATAATCTGACAGGTAGAGTTTGACAGAAAGGACCAACACTAACCAAAACAGTAACTAAAGTCCTCGTGAATTATTACCAAAGGAATTTAAAGTCAGTGATACAAACTTTTTTTATGTACAGCCTACTAATACTACATATACAAGGAGCAGTAAGCTGAAATCAAGCGAACACTAACGAAATCACAGGAAGCACAAACTACGATCGACCATCCGTAGCATTTTCAAATCTATTTCAATACGTTCCGGGTTTCTATGATACTATATCCGTATTGAGTAAGATTCGATCCCACTTTAAGACTCAATACGAACCGAGTCCCCGTTTCCATGAGGTATTTGGTACGGAAAGCGTATTCAAATCAATTTGAATTCCCCATGGAAACGTGTTAAAGGACTAAAATCAATGGACAAAAAACCTATGAGTTTTCGTGATCACTGTCATGGGACCTCCTCACTCCTACGTGAAAACCGAACCACGTGAATGGGACCATTTCAAAAACCTCCCTATACACTGACCAGCATTCGAAACCGCGACCACCTTAATGAGAAACCAATGACTGATTGGGTGACTAACCTGCGAGTGTTAAATGCTGTAGTTTCATGCTATGAACAATGCGGAACCGAGAAAATTATTCCAAATATGATATCAGGGAAGTGTTGCAAAGCCATCAAATTCTGCAAAAACAGCGGAAGTTCCAAGGCATCTATTGGGAAAGCTTCCTGGTCGCTCAACTATAAAAGCTTCAGCGAAATGTCTACAACTGCTGAGCGGCGCAGCAGATGTTTTAAAGAGCCAGCTGTTTGTATAATAGGGGATCGAACTGACCTGACTCACGTGACAGAACCTCGTAGCGCAAAACACTTCCTGAGCAACAACAAGATCCTTTTAAATATACTATATGAGGTGGAAAATTAACCACTGGAATTTCTCTTGACGTGCGAAATATTTTCACGATACTTCATCATCATCATCATCATCTATTTAACACGACAGGTCACCAGGTGGCAATGATCGCTAAGGCGTAAAGTTTGTCACACCGTCGTTAGCCGGTTCGAGTCCAGTTGGTAAAAAAATCACTGACTTAGGATATTGGCCGGCAGGGTAGGCGAGGTGAAGTTACACAATTTCGAATCACTATACCGAGTGCCAAAAGTCTGGATTAAATTATAAACGTCTCCGCAGTGTTGCTATGACATACGACTATTGTGATTCCTCCATCGGATGGAGACGAAGCTTGAGCAGATCCCTCGGTGCTATTCTACAGGAATGAGTTATGTGCCTGCGCCGGGTTTTACACTCCCTACTATCATGCATCCCGTAATTTATTTCATCATTAACTATTCTGAAGACGTGAGGAAGGGCACTGCCGTAAAACTATACGAAGCTATTTTTCTGACCTAGTTATTTTCCAAGTTCTATTTCCATACAATACGAGTCAATCCTCCAGGAAAGTCTTCCTTGCTTGTGCTAGCTGCATTTTACGTCTTTGCTTCTACCATCGTTATACAAAAAAGTAGCATTAACCAATCTAAATATTTTATACGTCACTTGATTTTGATCCTTAGCATTCCGTTACTTATGGTTTGGATTTACAGCATTTATAGAGAGTTACTCCAAGACTGCCCATAAGAAATTTAGTATAGCTTTGGTACTATTACTGCGAAATATAGGTTAGAGATTCAACATGGTATGGCTCGGATGACTTCACAATGCACTCCGACTTAACGTCGTCGCGTTTTACACAGCTATGAACAAGTCCCTTGCCGTGCTGCTAGTGTCCCGCAGCCACAAAAAGGAGCCTGGCCTCGCAGATTGGCTCGGACACTCCAAAGTGACAGACAGGTTAGAGATACACTCGCATCAAAGGTAGACACTTCGCAACGCCATGACAGTTTCAAACTTGCGATGTTATTTTCACCGAAAATGGCAGCCCTTTGGCTACACATGTGAGCTCTATAGGAGGCAATACGAAAATGCCTTTACCACAGTTGGTCAAAAGCAACGAAAATGGTCGTATTTACTACTATTACACTTAATTCTTGTACCTGGCAAGCATCAAGGATCCCCACCTGCTATTTCAGGTATTTTAAAACCTTTTTCTATCATTCCAAACATGCTGGGTGCTTACCAAAGAATGTACTTTTGAACATATGTCCTAACCACTTATGGTTCTGAGACTCCAAGCAGCCGAAATTTTCTCCTTCAAGAGTTCTCTAACGAGCCAGTAATTTGCAGAGAGGAGGCACCTTCATATACAGTACCACTGTTCGGTTACGTCGAAAAACTCACGGACTAAAATTAGTTTAAAAGAGTATCAAAACTCACGACCACAAACTAGTAGCTAAATTAACATTCTAATTGGTCAAAATTCACGACTCCGGACAGCAGGTGCTTGCGATGACTGCAGGAGGGATGAGGTGACTCACGCTGCCCTTCATCCCATGTTTGTCCACCCACTTTTACAATGGGATATCCCATGTATTAACGGGAATTATCACCCTACACGAACCAAATTCTCTACGTGTAACTCTGATCTTTAACTCAGTTATTCTGCTTTGTGTGATCGCACGGTGTCAACTTAATTGCTTACTTCGCAAAAGGGTAATTAATACACAGCCGTTATAGGTTTTACAAGATAGAAAAGTCGGGCGAAACTGTATGGTTTTGTCATAAAAGACAGTCATCCGCGTGTCTCAGTAAAGTTATAATTGAAAGTGACAATAGAGTTAAGTGAAAAACTCGGTGTGTGTACCTGATGTCCGTGGGTTTCTCAACCCTCTGTCGCGAGGCTACACGACAGAGCCCACCTCTTAAAAAAAAAAAAAAAAGTGCCAATTACCAGAGAGCACGCAGTTCCCGCTGGCGTAACATTTGACATTTTCCCACAATTTCTATTACAATTTCAAACATCTACAGTCGTAATATGTGGAGGGTGGACATTTATCCATTCAAAGAAGAAATGGCCCGGCTCATTGAGTTGGCCCAGGTATAGAAACCCCCACTCTTACTAATCCTCTTCTTGGAATTAGTGAATTTTGATACTTGTGAGTTCTGAGAAGACACGCACTGCACTCATCCAGGTTCGAACTCTCCAGCTTTGGTTCAAATTCAGCACCCTACCGTCTGAGACGCTCAGTCCTGCCATTCAAAGAGAAGGAAGATTCAAGGTTACGGTAAAATAAAATAGAACATTGAACATGCGATAGAGAATAGCAATAACAGCAGATATGTACTGTATAGCTGCGGCAAGGCATTTAACTTGCCATAGACTAGGCAGGAAAACTCTTTACACGTTAGTTTTCTGTCTAAATAGTACACAGTTCACTGTAGGTCTGCTTTGCACCTTAATTTCCGTTATGAAAAAACTACCTTATTGCATGTATTCACATTTTAATTAATGTAACTACCTCTCCCGAGCTTGCTAGCGGAGAGCCAAAAGCAGTCTCCGTACAGGCCATAAAGGCCCTTGGAGTGGAAGGTAGAAGCTTCCACTATCTGCAAAATATCGAGCGAGTTTGCCCTGCAGTTAGGTCTCGTAGCTGTGATCCTCTGTGGGTGGGAGTGGCAAAGTAACGCCGATGGTATCCCCTGCCTGTCGCAAGAGACTAACTTCAAGGGGCCCCAGGGGCTGAACTTTGGAATGTGGGTTGGTGACCACGGGGCCCCTAGCCGATTCCCGGCATTGCTTCCACTTGTACCAGGCTCCTCACTCGTCTATACTACCAGACCTCCCTTGGCCAACTCCTTTTCCGACCCTGACGGTACCAGGTGTAGCGACCTTTCGAGCCTCATTTTCACGCCCTCCGGGGCCCTTTTCTTTCTTTGGCGGATACCATTTTTGAAGAGTGTGATCCTTTCCAATTCTGTATCTGATTAGTGTTATACGAGTATTATTGCCTAGTTGTACCTCTTAAGGGAGGACCTACACCACTGAATTTAGAAAAAGTGATGTATTCAACTTTTTCCCCAGCACTGGAAATTAATACTAAAAGGAAACTTAGTATGACAAACATTCCTTAATATGCCTACATATTTAGAAGTCATATACTAACCTATGCCATTTTATATAATTATACTCAAAATGGCTGCATATCATGGCCACTTTTTTTTTCCTTTTCCCTGATAATTTCCGAACAAATTAATATTTTTTATGATTTCTTTTTTATTATGATTGGTAACGTTATAGCTACAACATGTACTAAAATCAGTTAAGTCTATCAAGTAGAAATATTTTTTATGAAGTTATTTTCAAGTAGTCAATGTTCGTTTGAAAATATTTTTTGGTTATAACTCCGAAAGTACTGCAGATATTAAGCAAACTTTTGCACTCTTATAAAGAGAACAGTTAAAGTTTAAATGAAAGAATAAATTGAAAAGTAGATCTTTTGGTCGCTCAAACGTGTGTCTCCCCTTGAAAAAACCACCACCATACTCGCAGCTGTGAGCTTGCATTCGGGAGATTGGCCAGAACGTCCCAACTTATGCTGGATGCTGCCGAGTCTTTCCGGCACAATTAGTCTGTGTTTGAGACTTCTTAAATGCGCAAGATTCGTGTCGTTAGTTTTACCTGCTCGTTCATTCTTTCTCAGGAACCACCGTCGGCACCCCTGAAAATGGGGTTGTGGTTTCATATTCTCACACCAGAAAAAATGATTGGGCTGTACCGTAAGGCCATGGCTGGTACCTTCCCAATCCTAGCCCTTTCCTATCCTTGCGTCGCGGAAAACCCATGTGTGTACGACGTTAAACCACTAACAAATTATATAGGCCTATCCGTAACGTATGTAGGATAGAGTAGTCTTATGTCCGACCGCATTTGCACTCTAGAAATCGATCTGAAATTACCGGTGTAGGCTGATAACTTCAATTTATTTTACAAGTCGTTTTACGTCGCACCGACACAGACAGGTCTTATGGCGACGATAGGACAGGAAAGAGGAGCGGGAAGGAATCGGCCGTGGCCTTAAGGTACAGCCCCAGCATTTGCCTGGTGTGAAAATGGGAAACCACGGAAAACCCATCTTCAGGGCTGCCGACAGTGGGGTTCGAACCCACCATCTCCGGAATACTGGCCGAACATAAGCGACTGCAGCCATCGAGCTCGGTGACAGCTTAAAAAATGTGAATATCCTTGAGTGGAAATGGAGACCTTTTCTACTTTCTGACGGGGAATCGAGAGCACCTCCCGGGTAAACCAACAACGCCTTTTCCTGATAGGTGGCCCTTCACAAGCTGATAACCAAGGCAAATTTATCTGTGGAATATGCGTATTATGTTTTTTTAAACGAAAATACGAATTACCATCAGTCTTCGGTCCGCGTGCACGGTCGTGAGAAAGAATAAACGAGCGGATAGAACTAATGCGCGAATTTCGCGCAATTAAGCCGAGCGATTGTGACAGGATTCGACTAGGCAGCATCGAGCATAGGAAGGGGCATTCTCATCAATTGCGCTGCACAGCCGACAAGCGAGCAATTTCCTTCATCACTAAATCAAATGTAGTCCTAAGAATCAATCCCTTTCATTCTTCGAACAGTAAGTGTGGCTGACAGTAGCGGAATCAGACTTCTCACTATGGTGGCCGCGGTGTAGCAATCGCGGACAACTACACGTTTAAAAAAATTACCTTCCTTCAAGAAAGGTAAATTTGCTCTACGATTAAGAATCCAAAAATGTTCATTGACTAGGCATGAATTGCAAATATTGGTGACTGTGCAATGTCCCTGTTTCACTAGGCCCGAAGTGTCACACCCTCAAACTGGAATCAGACTTCATTATCACGTTGACGCCACAGATGTCACAAATGACGAACGTGGACTTGGCATGAAAAAAAAAGAAAAAAAACCGCTTCCGTAAATATGGCACCTTATACCTAGCACTGAAGGGAAAGGGACAAGAATGAAGACAATCCCATAGGAAAGTAGCACTTCAAAACTGCATGGGAACTGCACAATGTCTACTGGTCTAAAATAATGTTATTTGTTTTACGTCCCACTAACTACTCTTTAACGGTTTTCGGAGACGCCGAGGTGCCGGAATTTAGTCCCGCAGGAGTTCTTTTACGTGCCAGTAAATCTACCGACACGAGGCTGACGTATTTGAGCACCTTCAAATACCACCGGACTGAGCCAGGATCGAAGCTACCAAGTTGGGGCCAGAAGGCCAGCGCCTTAACCGTCTGAGCCACTCAGCCCGGCTACTGGTCTAAAGACGGTCAAAATTGTAAGACGATCTGCATACTAAAGGCTCGTCTGGAAGAGTAACTACACACGAGGCCAAACCGGCGACAAGAACGCCTTATCGAATGGGTCATGCCAGACAATATGAAAAGGGATACCAGATCCGAACCAATTCTTCCATTCGGCTTTAGGGTATCACACTTTGAAAGCAACTCTTAAGGGTGGGGCAGCTTTCCGCTGTCAAAACTTGCGTCCCGCGAAACTGGTTCAGAGAACTACCAACAGTATCTAGATATAAAGAAGCATGTAATCAAATGCACTAATACTAACTACTTAATTCATAAAAAATGCAAATCTCATCTAATAGCCCCCCCCCCCCTCCCATTTTTAACCCGCTGTTTAAGAATACTATAACTATGGGAAAACCGCTCAAGATTCATAGTAATGTAATGGACAAATCAAACACTTGTCTGTTTATCCTCCGAGTGTCACCAATGGTTTTGCATACATGAATCTCTAAACAAGTACCCTGAATGAAGTTTTCTCCAACAGACTACTAAAACACCGAACTTTCTGCAACGCTATCTACTCTAGAAAAAAATAAGGATCAAGACCTTATAACAATACGAGCCACTCAAGATTAATGAAACAAACTGAAGGGCGCAACCGAGTGGTATTTCCAGATAACCCTCGGTTTGGTACTCTCTGCAAGGTGCATTCACAGAGCAGACTACCGCGCCCAATACAGTTTAATCCCAGTTACCATTTACGAAGGGATTACGTACAAGTCACGAACATTTCTACCTACTAGTTCAAATCGCAGCACGTAAAATGTTCATCTTCCATTTTATCTACAAAAATAAAGTTCTTAAAAACTACGATTAAAATTAACCGAAAGATCTCTTAAGCAACGTGACCTTCACTGCGAATCAAAAACATGAACAGCGTAAAAATTACCAATTATCTTCCCCATTCTCCAAAACTCCAGTAAAACTACCATTCCAGCAGTTGAGCTGTAAAAAGCACATAAATAAACATGCTTTAAGTAATAAATATTACTAACAACCGAATTGCTAGCAACAGTAAAGTGAAGCGACCGCTGCTTACAGTTTATTTGCCGGACGAAGCTCTTAGCGGCTAAAGGGACGTATTTGACAAGACAGCAGGCATCCAGTTGCCTTCATTACACCCCCGCCTGGCCGCGCCGGAAGGCAGAGCGCCAGATAATGGGCCTGAAACGTTAGCACAGCTGGCAGTAGAATTGTCCAAGGAAATACGAGCAGACGGTTGAACTCCTGGAAGGTTAAGACAATCGTGAGAAATGATAACCACAACTGCGCAAGTATGATGAGTCCGTCTAATCCACGCCCCATTTCACAACCCAGGCACGGTAGCAGATCACTTCAATACTTTCCGAGTCTTAAATTTTTTGAAGTGTTAGGGTTTTAGTACGATTAAGTTTAACTGATTTGCTACACTGTCGCGCAATTAGCGTATTATGGACGAGAAAGAGTAATGAGGCGTCAGATGTTAATTACAAAACAGAGGGAATTAAAACACCTGCATTTAACCAGCACAGTCACAGATACTGGTTTCAGGGATATGGTTGGTCTGCAACAGTTCCACTGAGAGTTAACCAGCAAACTGCTACTGGGTGGAGTCGAGACTGTACGATATTTGACTTTTAGACGAAGATTTAACTTCTTCCTCGTGATCGAAATCACGGAACTATACGTAAAACCACGACTGCGAAGGGATGTTCCTATTGGCATACCAAACTTGAAGTTCAATCCAATTTCAAACATGAACCGGTCTATACTATCAACACCGCAATATCGTAATGAATTCTCGCTACTTCGTATGGAACCGCATTAGGGTGCGGAGCAAGGACTGTATTTTTCTGCAGAATACAAGAGTAAAACCTCAACTATTAGTTTTATTTTTAAATTGTGGGAGTAGGCGCTCCTCGCAAACTTCACCACAGCAATTAAAAGAGGTTGCTGTGGTAGTGAAAGTTATCTTGCCGGACGGACGGCACGCGACGCGAGACAATCTGTTGCCGACTGGACGGCTTTGGGGGTGGTGGAGTATTGATCGACGCCGTCTCGCCACACCCCGCCCCATCAGCCCTTCCGTGACCTATGCCCTTTCCCTTCACTCATACGGGAAGTGATGGTGGGACTTTCCAATATACATATAACTACGACTGCTATTTCAAAACTAATCTCGTAGTTTTCAATACCCAAAAGAACCAAAATAAATATCAGGCACCTGTTGATAGGGATCTACAGATTCGTCAAGTCGTCCCATATGGTGCCATGTGCTTCCTCTTCAGACGTCAGAAGAGAACTAATTATCAACACGAAGCCGCACCGAAATTAAGTACCTAAATAATTTTACAAGCAAAGCACTGGAAACAAAAGTAATAATACGCCAATAACATTAATTACAATATAATATGGTACTTCATCCAAACAAGAAAAGTATAAAAATATTATAGAAATAAGGTTTCTCAACTCACCATGCCTTCACACGAATAAGAACTTCGCCTTCTCCCACTGTCGGTTCTGGTTTCTTCAGTATTTTGACAGATTTTAAACCACCGAAGCCGGTGAGTACGACTGCCCGCATTTCCTTAGGTGGTTGTTCAGGAGTTTTATCTGTCTGCTCAGTTTCTTCTGAAGCTGGCGCGCCATTATCTTGTGGTTGTTCGGTTTTCTCCTCGACCGCCTTGGTTTCCTTCTCTTGCTCTGCTGCCGACATGTCTGTTCAACTCCGTTAGCTCACACAATAAAGATCCTCACTCGATGAACCCAAGCGGCGTTGTGCTGCTGGCTACTCGTGCTCTGAGTCAGCCCTAACAGGTGCCGCACAACGCGCCCGCCAGGAGCGCTCCGCGCGGATAAATAGTTCATCATTAACAACGCAAGACCATTTTAAATGCATACTATAATTTTAATAATATATTTAATTTATGTATTTTATTAATATCCTTATCAATTATTTCAGAAACACTGAACAATATACGTTCCGTAAGGGGCAGGAATACACTTGTGAAGTAGTTCTTATTAAGCTTATTCTCTTCTCGAATACGATCTACAAAAATATTATAATTGTTCTCTTTTTTTAGTTCATATAATAGTCACTCTATAAATATATCAATGCTTTTTTTGAAATATTTCAAATTAATATTATTTAGTTTTCAGTATTATTATTAATGTAGGAGCATAGCGCTGTGTGTTTCGACGGAAGAACGCGTTTTACCCTCGATCACAGCGCGGTGATGTCGAGTCTTGGGAAAAAAAAAAGGGTCGGTAATGTATATGGGGGACATTACTTCCCTCTTCTGAAACACTTTGAGGAAATATTCATCTACATGCTCAGTCATTTTATGCAATGGACTTTCCTGTCATCTTATGAAACATTTTAGACCCATGTAATATCTTTTGAGGTACTTGGGGTATATTATATAAGTATGTATACCGGTACTATTAACAGACTTCTCTGCGCGTTACAGCTGACCCGCCCTTAGAGGCAAGCAAGTTCAGTTGTGACCGTTTCAAACAAAAGTCGATAAATAAAATATATATAATAAAGTAATTTTACGCATCAGACACATTCACATACATAATAATAACAGTGCACGAATAAATAGAAGTCCGTGTAGTGGTTAGTGTGATTAGCAGCCATCCCCGAGGCCCGGGTTCGATTCCCGGCTCTGTCACGAAATTTGAAAAGTGGTACGAGGGCTGGAACGGGGTCCACGCAGCCTCGGAAGGTCAACTGAGTAGAGGTGGGTTCGATTCCCATCTGAGCCATCCTGGAAGTGGTTTTCCGTGGTTTTCCACTTCCCCAGGCAAATGCCGCGATGGTACCGAACTTAAGGCCACGGCCTCTTCCTTCCCTTGTTTATCCCTTCCAATGTTCCGCCCCCCCCCCCGCAAGGCCCATGTTCACCATAGCAAGTGAGGCCGCTTGGGCGAGGTAACGGTACTGGTCATCCTCCCCAGTTGTATCCACCGACCCAGAGTCTGAAGCTCCAAGACACTGCCCTTGAGGCGGTAGAGGGAAAGTCCGAGGGTAAAACCGACCCTGGAGGGTAACCAGATAAAGAAGAAGAATAAATAGAAACTATATCATTCCCTTGTATAATTTATACAACCCTAAATAACGGTAGTAGAAAAAAATTATAATTTTCTACTTTTCATCTAGCACTGAGTGCATCTGTGCAGTTGGAACCCCGTATTGTTTATGCTAAAGTGATAATTGGTGTTCCTTCGATTGCACATAAATTCGCGTAACATGTGTTTACTTAGAAGTCAAATGATTGTATTAAGGGAATGAGTTAAAAACTTGTCATAACGATCCGAAGTTCTTTTCCGTGCCAGTAAATCTATCGACACGTGGCTGGCATATTTGACCATCGGATTGAGTCGGGATCGAACCTACCAACTTGAGATCAGAAGGTTATGTTGCTAATCTTGATGTAGATTATCGGCTTCATATTTATTTCGTGCCAGGGAGTAAGAGTATAAGTCATGTTATATCGGGTCCTCAGAGTATATGTCACTGATTTAATTTTCTACAGTTAGCAGAAGAAAACGATTAAAAACTGAAAATACAATTTTCTGAAATATGATCATTTAGGCCTATTAATTTCCTGCCTCTGTTTTTAAAACTTCAAACCTGTCCTGAAATGCAGCTACTTTTGACGTATACTCTTTAGCCGCGGCACAAAAGACTTTATTTATTTATTTATTTATTTAATTTATTTATTTATTTATTTATTTATTTATTTATTTATTTATTTATTTATTTATTTTACAATTTTCTATACATCGCATCGACACAGATATGTCTAATGGCGACGATGGGATACGAAAGAGCTAGGAGTGGGAAGGAAGTGACCGTGGCCCCAAGCATTTGCTTGGTGTGAAAATGGAAAACCACGGAAAACCATCTTCAGCGCTGCCGACGGTGGTGTTCGAACCTACTATCTCCCGATTGCAAGCTGACAGTTGGGCGCCCCTAACCGCACGGTCAACTCGCTCGGTAAAATATATATAAATACCGCTTAAAAGCTAAATAAATTCTCTGACATGTAGGACCTAAGGGCAACGCAAGTATAAACTGTAAATATTGTCTGGTCCGCCTCTGTGGTGTAGCGGTTAGCGTGACTAGATGCCACCCCCGGAGGCCCGGGTTCGATTCCCGGCTCTGCTACGAAATTTGAAAAGTGGTACGAGGGCTGGAACGGGGTCCACTCAGCCTCGGGAGGTCAACTGAGTAGAGGGGTGTTCCGTTCCCACCTCAGCCATCCTCGGAGTGGTTTTCCGTGGTTTCCCACTTTTCCTCTAGGCAAATGCCGGGATGGTAACTAACCTAAGGCCACAGCCACTTCCTTTCACCCCGTTGCCATCCTTGCGCCTCCGAAAACCAACGATGCGTTAGTGAAAAAGTTTATAGGTTTTACGCCCACTAACTACATTTCTACGGTTTTCCGAGACTCCGAGGTTTTGTCCCGCAGTAAATCTACCGACACAAGATTGTCGTATTTAACCACCTTCAAATACCACCGGACTGAGCTAGGAACGAACCTGCGATGTTGGGGGTCAGAAGGCCAGTGCTCTACCACCTGAGCTACTCAGCCCGAAGATTTAAAAAAAGAAAAGAAGAAGCTTTATATACAAACTTTGACTGATCAGCCTGGTGGTATGAGAATACGGTGCCTGCCACTATCCACAAGCACCGAGTTCGATTCCCGACCAGTCCAGGGATTTTTATATGATAGGCAGTGGACCCGGTCACAAAATCCAAGCAGTACACTAAGGATGTCATCACGTTGACCATGTAACAATCTAGTGTCTACAGCAGACTATCTGGCAAGTGCGGCCAGTATCCAGTATTTGGAAGATAGTGGGTTCGAACCCCACTGTCGGCAGCCCTGAAGATGGTTTTCCGTGGTTTCCCATTTTCACACCAGGCAAATGCTGGGGCTGTACCTTAATTAAGGCCACGGACGCTTCCTTCCCACTCCTAGCCCTTTTCTATCCCATCGTCGCCATAAGACAAATCTGTGTCGGTGCGACGTAAAGCAGCTTGGGAAAAAAACAAAACAAAAAAAAAACTATCTGGCTGTTCAGCAGTCTTGGCAAGTCAAAGCCCTATTGGGCTGTTGCATCACAGGTTAGAAAAACTAAGAGCTGGGAGGGTGTTGTGAATGTTATGATTGACAAACATTATACATACATTACCATTATAGATCGTTATGCCTTTCAGCGTTCAGTCTGAAAGCCTCTGTGAGTTTACTAACTGTCGCCACAATCCTCTATTTACAACTAATGGTGTGGGCTCATTTAGTTCTATACCTCTTATCTTTAAATCGTTAGAAATTGAGTCTGACCATCGTCGTCTTGGTCTCCCTCTACTTCTCTTACCCTCCATAACAGAGTCCATTATTCTCCTAGGAAACCCATCCTCCTCCACTCGCCTCACATGACCCCACCACCGAAGCCGGTTTATGCGTACAGCCTCATCCATCGAGTTCATTCCTAACTTAGCCTTTATGTCCTCATTCCGACTACCCTCCTGCCATTGTTCCCTCCTGTTTGTACCAGCAGTCATTATCGCTACTTTCATGTCTGTTACTTCTAACTTATGAATAAGATATCCTGAGTCCATCCAGCTTTCGCTCCCGTAAAGCAAAGTTGGTCTGAAAACAGACTGATGTAAAGATAGTTTCGTCCGGGAGCTGACTTCTTTCTTACAGAATACTGTTGATCGCAACTGCGAGCTCACTGCATTAGCTTTACTGCACATTGTTTCAATCTCACTTACTCATATTACCATCCTGGGAGAACACACAACCTAAATAATTGAAATTATATACCTGTTCCAGCTTTGTACACCAATCTAACATTCAATTCGGTTGAATTTCTTACCTACTGACATGAATTTAGTCTTCGAAAGGCTCATTTTCATACCATACTCATTGCACTTATTTCCAAAATCCAAGATATTAGACTGCAGGCTTTCGGCACAATCTGCTATTAAGACCAAGTCGTCAGCATGGGCCGGATTGCTTACTACATTTCCATCTAAATGAATCCCTCCCTGTCACTTTATACATTTCAGGAGATGATCCATCTAAACTACGAACTATTGCAACCGTTAGGGCGTTAAAAAGAAATGCAACCGTGCCATGGGCATTAGTCGTCGCACCAAATTGAGTATGAACCAGCTCTGAACACATCGGGCGACAAAATGAAACTGGCCCCAAAAATTGGGCAACAAAAATAAGGCTTACATTAGGTATATCAAGGCAATATTACTTAATTTGGTTTCACAAACAGACGTACAGATGGAACATTTCGATGAGAAATGCCAGAAGTCACTTACCAGGCTTGAAGTCTCATCCTCCCTACTTTCATAAGATCACCGGCTGAATTCGTAGAGCAATATGGGTAATGGAATGTCCGATAAAGAAATAAAATAGGCACTATCTAAAATAATGAAAGTAGGATTCTATAATATGAGAGGAATATGCTAATATTTGTTAAATGAGAAGAATCTCCGTTCAATGCTTGCATTCTAAACATATTTATTATAATGATACGAACCACACAAATAATGTTGTATCTCAACATATGAATAAAAGAAACAAATAAACTGATAACATTATATACACTGTATGCCTTCCTTTCTTGAAATTGTCTTGGCATACTTAATTCTTGATGTACACCATTCGATCAACATACACTGATACATGATATTAAAAAGAATGGATACTGAATTCATTTGTTAAGCTCTCGTCACAAATGGATATTAAATATGGTTCCGGTACCGAGGATCGAACTCGAGATTCCTGGGTGAGAACCAGATATCCTTCATATGTTAATCATAACTGGATATTAAATAGTGTCCTTTGTCTACCGTCATGATTTGGAGAAAAGAAGTTATAACATAATATAAGCACATCTGATATACACACGAGATTGCATTGCCGTGTATCGAACATGTGATCCATTTGACCACGACAAATGTATATTTACATTGAACACTATGATGAACATACACTCTGAACATATATGTGCGTATCCTGGGTTTACCTAACAAGTTAACATTTAAAGAAAATCAGTCAAAGCTGGAATCAAACCCATCACCATATCACTGGGAAATAATAAAACACACAGAGACATATATATATATATATAAATATCAAATATATTTACACAACACATCTTGAAGATATGGCTTAACCAAGCCATAATATCTGGTTAAATCTTCGCTCCAGCATCATTCGAACCGACGGGCTTCGGATTCCAAGGTACAACTTTTTGGACTCCAATCAGAGGCTAAATTAATACTTAGTACGAGAAGGGATCTATCCTTCACAAAATCCGGAAATTATCCGTGTCACTTGCAACGTATAATTAAAATGGGATTGAGATTACTCTGGTAAATGAAAAGAGCTTGGCACATTAACATCGTTTGCTAGAGACTGCAGATTTCGCTTGGCGTACGGTCGGCCAGCATTTACCTTTTCATCACAATAACAGCTGTGACTAGTCCTGGGTAAGATACCATAAATCAATCACCCATCACTCTCCCTTTCAATTCTCTTACATACCCTCTCGGCTCATTGTCAAGTATGCATTCACTTGAAGGCCATTATTTCTTATTACTCGTTATCTGGCTATGTATTCAGCCCAATTTTATATCTCTCAACAGCTATAATTATTTATTCTTTCCTATCACTCCAACAACAAAACATGTTATAGCTTCGCCCTCTCATGTCTTGGCATCGTATCTCAATCCGTTCAATTAATTCACAGAGAAAACCCATTATTTCAGGTTAATTATTCTCACAATTTCATATATGATTATAAATTAATTACGCCTCGATTTGGATCAACTCCAGTCATCATCTAATATTATCCGGGATTACAACTACCCGAATCTCCAAGTATCATTTATATCCAAACTACTCTGAAGATCTTTACCAGACGAAGAAATATAAATCTAGCTAACTTGCCGTTCTTCCCAAAGATAATTCATATAAGCTAAGAACTTTGAAATCTATATAATAATTCATGCAAATGAATTTTGTTAAATATCAATGATTATCTTAAAAATCATTTGATGATCCTAACTAATAGTAATAAATCTTTCCCAATTATACGCGCATAATGTTCCCTACATATTTAATATTTAATTATAACATTATAATATTTACAAATATTATATTTGTTGACATGCATATCTCGTGTTTAGGGTATATTGAAGTATGTACTTAACATTTGTTGAGTAAGGCTTGCTGTCATCTGGGGTACATCTTAGATCTTTACACGAACATAATGAATATTATTGTTCCTAGCAGTCCTTGGTTTTTCTTCATACGACGATCCATGACTCGAACTGCTGTTTTCTCAGTTGAATTTCGGGATGATCCTTGTAAAGCTGATTGCAGGCACTGAGGCGCGACTCTTGTAGGCTCCGAGTCTTGGGTTCGACGACCACTCACGAACATACAGAAAAATGGAGAATAAGTTATCAAATACTGTTTATGCACTTTCAAAGGGGGTCTACTTGTAACAAGATCCACTCTTAAGTTCAAACAGATTAACATAAGTAGTGATACGTTTGTAAAAATCACTATTCATTCCCTGACCGTCAGACAGACTATCACAACGAATGTCCCTGGAGGATGCGAATATTAATGTTGTCAAGAACAGTTATTTAATTTTTGCTAAATGTCACTCGTTCTTAAATGCT
This sequence comes from Anabrus simplex, assembly GCF_040414725.1. Lineage (NCBI taxonomy): Eukaryota > Metazoa > Arthropoda > Insecta > Orthoptera > Tettigoniidae > Anabrus > Anabrus simplex. The sequence continues at coordinate 120,776,131 of NC_090268.1, read as the reverse complement.
CAGGAGCTATAATAATTAGCCCTTGCATATATTAGTTAACTGTCTCACCACGCTAAATAACCTGAAGTGTTTGCCTTCCGTTGGTGATTGCACCATAAGTCATAATTAACTAACTTCGACGATTGTGATGTTGAAAATGCCAAATTAAGGCTTCTATTCGGCAATTATGTACATTAACTTGTACCACACGGCTTATTCCGTAAAAATATTAAATCACATTGATGTGTTTCTTCAATGGCACAACACTTGATACACTGATATCCAAGTAACTGATATCCAATTCCGCTTCTGATATGTTGAGCTGCCACTATACAGACGACAATTAAGTAACGTGTTACCACTGCAGCTACTCGGATGAGAATGAGATACAGTGTCTCGGTCCAGGCTATATTTATAACCTTCGGAAAAATGGTCAGGGGGGAAGTGAAATATGTCGCTGCTGAAAATATGGGTCCGGTAATCGAAGCTTTTGAGCGACGTGATAACAATCGAATTAAAGCTCATGACCTCTACTTTCTACTGAACATCTGTGAAACCAAAGCGATCAGTAGGTTATTCATAATTTCCAAAGCGTCCTTTTGGAAAATCATGCGTCATGTTTCATCATGCAATATCTCCCACTTTTTTCCACATGTTGCCGGATTTCAGTAGTCGCCTCTGATCTGCGTACTACTGTATAATAGGCGTCATTACTGATCCATATTTAAAGTATTGTGTTTATATGCATTGACAGTCAGCATAAAATACACTGGTTCGAATAGGACCTGATTTATAAATTTAGGAAAATTATTTCATGTAGAAGTATTCTTCTTCTTCCTCTTTTTCATAAATTATGGTGAAGTGGTACTAATGAATGCGGTGTTGAATTTATAGTGGGCATTTATTTTTCAACGGTTAACACACCTTAATTCGGCCCGGTCTCAACAAACCTCCATCTCCGTGCGTAGCGTCATCATCTCTCCTCACTCGCTCAGAAAGAGAGCGCGGTTTCAAGGTTAACCATACTGCGCTGTCTTCTTCTCGTCACAGCGTAGGGAAACTGCTCCCTCCGGACTGGCGCGTCGCGGATCATACCCCGGTTAAGCATACAGAATGCTAACTACTGCGTTATATGTCATAGGATGTTGCGGAAAACGGCATATATAATTAGCCAGACCTCCTAACATCTCCATGGCATGATGGTGAACGGTCACATCCTTCGCCCGCTCCGACTAAGAAAAATCACGAAATTAGGGATTTTTCTTATTCAAACTATTACAAGTACTGTATTAGAAAATTTTATTCTTGCTTCCGAATCATGATGTTTTCTTGTGTTAATTTGCGTCTTTCCAATAATATTGGTAATAAAATTTGCATTTCGAGGTCTCGTTTTCCTGCACATCCTCTGCATTCTTCATCGTCAGTAAACTCATCATCATCGTTTACGTCGCGTAGATCTTCTTCATCCCATAATAAATTGATTTCAGGAAATTGTTCATCATCTTCGATATCATCTACGACATCGATTTCTTCTTCATCTTCTTCATCTTCACTTGGTTCTCCACCAATGGGATCTTCTCGTTCTTCAATGGGAAGTTGCCCTGGTACGTGGTACAACTTTAAATTCGATGCATTATGGATCGCCTCCACAGTACCATCCATCGACTGTACTTTATAAGAGTTATTATCCAAACTTTGTATGATCCTGTACGGCCCTATATATAGTTCCGCGAATTTGTGATAATACTTTCGTGGAGGATCAGAAACGGCGGGACGTTTCACTAAAACTAATTCTCCTACACGAAGAGGTCGGTGAAATCTTCTGTTTCTCTGGCGCCTTAACCTTTTTTCAGCTTGCTTGCGAAGGTGTTCCAATGTGGTCCTTATCCGCAATTCCATTGACGGTCTTGGATCTTCGGGGCATGTTATAATACCCTTCCAAGGTCTATCAGGTTTTTCATCAAAGTGAAGAAGGCTAGGGATTTGTCCGGTTGATTCATGGACCGTTGAGTTGATGCATTCCATAATGATTGGTATGACATCAACCCATCGCCAATGTTGTCGAGGGCAATATATCCGACAAAACTTTCCTATTTCCCGCATTATCCTTTCTGAAGGATTAGATTCAGGGTGCCTTATGGAACTCATGATGTGTTGTATATTCATCTGTTCCATCTCCCGCTTAAATACGGCAGAGGTGAACTGGGATCCATGATCCGTAAGTAACCTCTCGGGCTTTCCCATCTTTGGGATTATTTTATTGCGAATTTGATTGATAACAGTCCGGGTATTCGCTCTTTGAACCGGACATAGTATGACAAATTTTGAAAATACGTCTATGCATACTAAGATATATTGTAATCCCCTAGTTGCCTTTGGAATGGGGCCATAAAAATCCATTGCGAACAGTTCTCGCGGCCTCTCTGGAATTAATGGTCTTGGGGGTTGTTTTAACAAATATGTATTAGGTTTGATGCGTTGACAAGTGTCACACGTCATCAATACTGTGCGGATCATTTTCCTCATTCTTGACCAGGTGAATGTTTCTTTCAAAGTTGCCAACACCTTGTCAACTCCCGCGTGCCCTATTGCATGATGCGCAATCCAAATTAAGTCGATTTGCAATGGTGGTGGAACAACCACTCGAAGTTGAGTATGCGCATCATCTACATATTTATACAATATACCATCAAGGAAATTATAATTTTGTGAACGTCGTTCGGCGTCCTGATGTTCGGGTGTTCCTGGTTGAAGTCGCCTTCGAAAAAAATCGATTAGTCGACGCGTTTCTGGCCATCTCTCTTGTTCTCGGGCAACATGTCTCAATTGATCGAGTGCTTCCCGAACACCTTCACTTAATTCCAAACGGTAAATGACCTGAACTTCTGGATCTGGGTTTCTACTCAAGGCATCCGCAATAACGTTATCCTTGCCAGAGCAATGCTCAATTTCTAGATCGAATTGTTGCACGAATAGGGTCCACCGATTTACTCTTTCCGACGACATTGTCGATTTGAGCATAAAAGTGAGAGCGCGATGGTCTGTTCTGAGAAGAATGGGAAACCCATAAATGTATTTCCGCCAATAACCAAGAGCAGTAACAATGGCTAACATTTCAAGTTCGGTCACGGTATAATGCCTTTCATGCTCTCGTAACTTACGGCTCATAAAGGCTAAATAATTAAATCGTGGCTCGACATCTTTCCTTTCCTGATACAGTACAGCACCGACGCCTATCATAGACGCATCTGTCTGGATAATGAATTTCTGTTCAAAATCAGGATAACCCAATTTAACGCTATTTCCTAATAATTCCTTTGTTTTCTTAAAAGCTTCCTCACATGTATCGTCCCACTTCCAACGGTTGTTCTTCTTCAGAAGATCTTGCAAAGGAGCAACCGTGGTTGTATAGGCAGGACAGTGATCGGCAAAGAAACCACAGATTCCCAAAAATTGCCTGACGTGTTTGACCTTCAGTGGTTTTGGGAAATTCTGAATAGCTTTGATTTTGACAGGGTTTGGGGAGATACCCTCTGAATCGATTATATGCCCCAAAAATAAAATGTTCCGTTGGCAAAATTTTGACTTGTCAAGATTAATCTTGAAGTTATTTCGATCCAGTTCCTCAAGTACAATGTTTAAATGCTCTAGATGTTCCTCTAATGTTGATGTCGCTATCAGGATGTCGTCCACATACCGGACCGTAATCTCTTTGACCCCTTCACTCAAATTTCGATCTAACGCCCTTATCAAGGCTGACCCAGCATTCTTGATTCCAAATGGGAGACGATTATATACATAAGTTTGTTGATCAAACATGAATCCTGTGAGAATTTTCGATTCATCCGTCAATTCCACGTGATGATATGATGCTCTTAAATCTACACTAGAAAAGAGCTGTTTATGTTGAATTTTTTTTAATATATCTTTAATATTAGGTGCCCTATCGTACTCTGGCACCATCCTCTCATTGATAGCCCTCGCATCCAAACATACCCTCAACGATCCATTTGATTTTTCCACAATGACAAGTGGATTAAGAAATGGTGTCGGAACCTTGGAAATTAAATCATTATCTTCCATTTCTTTGATAATGCTTCGAACCTTAGTGTGATACTTCTCTGGGATAGGATATGGTTTTCTCCTAAATGGTTCCCAATTATTGATGATGAGGTTATATTTAAAGTTCAAAATTTTCCCAGGTTGTGACCCAAAAACATTTTTATGTTTGTCTAAGATGTCCTTTAATTTAGATCGGTCTTCCTCTGTGATTTTGGCTTCTTGAATTTTAGTCTGTACTATGTCCTCAAATTTTGGTTCCTCCTCTTCGTTTTCCCTTTCCAAATTGGCAATCATCCTCTCGAATTTACAATTCATTTCCTCTATTTCCTTTAATTCCCAATTCATAAATATCTCAGGACTTTCTTCCCTGTTACGGTGAATTTGAGTGGTCCAAATTCTCTCTTCACCTGTAATCTCTGGTAAGTCATTCAGTTGGATGTTCTCCTGACTTGAATTAATTTGGAATTTTACTTGATTATTATCCATATCAATTATGGCTTTACATTCTCTCAAGAGATCTGCTCCCAGAATAATATTGTATTCTACTTTCTCCAACATTAAAAATGGGTGTGACAATATTGCATTACCTATTTCCAAATCTGGGTATACTTGAGTGTCACACACTGTAGTGCGATCAGGTATAATACCCCTCACCTTTAATTTGGATACCGGCAATACTGGAATTTGGAATTTCGATTGAACCTCTCGAACGAACGCTTTGGATACTACGCTCACGCTGGCTCCAGTATCCACCAAACAGCGGACGCGTAGATCATTGACTCTTATGTATATTACCGGAAGCTCTTTCATAATTTTCTTATTCTGTCTGATTGGGTCCTCCAACAAATCCTCTGGTTGAATTACCCATGCATCTATGGTTACTGTTGTCCATTCTAACTCGTTCGGATGATTACTAATGGCAAAAGGTTCTATCTCCTTACTATTCAGTTGGTATTTTTTTTTACAGCACCACCTCCCGCAAAATACTCAGCTGCTCGAGGATTTAAATTACCCCCATGATTCGGTGTGCGCTGAGCCTGGAATTGGAGACTTTCGGCTCCTCTACACTCCCCTGATGTGGCCATTTCCTGAATAGGCTTCTGCCACTTGTCTGAGTTAGCAGACTGATTTCTCAACTGTTCAATGTATCGTCGGGACTCAGCTTGTCGGTCTCGCATCGAATCATCCTGATTTTTCGATCCTGACCATGATTGTCTATTTTCATCCTTCCACCGGGAATATGGCCTCCTAAACTGTTTGTATTGATTAAATCTTTGTCCAATTTGTCTTTCCGGGCGTCTTCGATAATCATATCTTCTGGAATTCCATCCTTCATTGTACTTTCCCCGAGGTCCGTCCCATGTCATAAGATTTCCTTGGTCTCTGCGTTTCGTCAAACTATTTTCTCGAAGGTCCTCAGTACTCGTGCCTTGATTCCTACGTTTTGGTTGTTTTTCACCTTGATCTATATTCATCGTGTGTATCATTTCATGATGACGTTGTCGCGAATGTCCTCCATTCGTCGTTTGATCCAATTGTCGTAGAATATGCTCAGTTTCAATGGCCGTCTTGACATTTGCCGATATCAAAATTTTTTGTACTTCAGGCGGCAATTGTTTCGCTATGGCGGAGACCAACTCTAATTCAGACGTGGGGTTATCTAACTCTTTCATTCGTAATAGCTGATTTAGAAAGTACTCACAGAACCTCGTTTGCCCCGTGGCGGAGTACCGTTTTGAATACAATTCTAGACGTAAGTCTAATTGTGTTGTGATACCCCAGTATTTTTCCAGAAACCTACGCTTGAAATCCTCATAACTGTCAAAACTGGATTTGAAAGCTTTGAACCAAATTAAGGGTTGATCGGTGAAATAGCGTTCGACCACCCTCAAGCGCTTATCTATAGGTATATGATGATCAGTGAAGTATTGATCAACTTCAGCTAGAAAGCCTTTCGGGGTCATATGAGCACTAGACCCGAACTTCCTGGGTTCATCATTAGCCATTCTTACAAAATTATAGATTGGCATCACGCTGGCATCAGGTGGAATCGAACCGTGACCTGGCAAATGACGAGTTTGATTATCATCTATTCGCGTTGACTCAACTATTACTTCCTGCTCCGTACCAGTATAAGATAAGTCACGTCCAAGATCTTCCCGTTTCTCCTGCATGGACGTCAGTACTGCCTCTCCCTTAATATCCTTTAGTTTGAAGTTATCCATCCCTTTGATCTCCTCTAGTCTAAGATTATCCATTTCTTCTCGAAGTTCCCTTATTAATTCATCATGAAGATCCGTCTTTATACTAGCCTTATAGGCCTTCTGATTTCCTTTGTCAGTTTTCTCAACTAATTCCTGCAATTGACCATGAATTTCCCGTTGCTTTCTTCCTAGATCCAAACTAACATCTTCCTTTACGCGGTTTAGCCGTCTGTCAATTAATTCATGTACCTCATTGAATTTAGCTTCATTTTCCTCCGCGGCCTTTTCCAACTGTCCCTCTAGATCCTCGGATTTCGCTGCGAGCTGCTCTACACGCCCTTGTAGCGTTTCAACGTCCTTTATAATTGTCCCTGTGTTAGCTCCTAAATCCTCAAATTTAACCTCTTGGGTAGTCATGCGACTTTCGATTTTCACCAATTGGATATTCATAGTTTCTAGTTTTTCCGTTACAGTGTTAATCTGAGTATTACATTCCACGGCATGGGCCTTTGTAAACGCCTCTTGGTCATCCATGCGTTTAGTGAGACAGTCTATCTGTTCAATTTGGCGATCAAAACGCTCACCCATTTTATTGAATTGATCGTCAATGTCTATTTGCATTCGACTAAAACGCTCTTTACAATCTGCGTCCTGCCTATCAAAACGTTCTTTAATATCTGCATTGGCCTGATCCTGCCTATCAAAACGTTCATCCAATTTATTAAAACGTTCATCCTGCCTATCAAAACGTTCTTTAATGTCTACCTTTGTTTGTTCAAAACGTTCCGCAACGTCTGTGTTTGCCTGTTCCTGTTTATCAAAACGTTCCTTAATGTCTATGTTCATTTGATCAAAACGTTCTTTAATATCCATGTTGGCCTGTTCAAAACGTTCTCCCAATTCGTTAAAAAGTTCTTTGTTCTCTGCCTTGGTTTGTTCAAAACGTTCTTCCTGCCTATCAAAACGTTCATCCTGCCTATCAAAACGTTCTCCCAATAACTTGTCCATCATCTCCTTCAACGCTTGCACATCCATCACAACACTATTTTGAGAAACTGTACCCCCCAAATCAAGCAAACCATACTACTTCCAAATCATGACCTTAGATTTCCAGTCTTAATTAGGCGTGTTTTTGAAAAATAATAATATTACAAAACAAGCTTCAAAACAGCCATATCACGCCTCCTAATAATTATTAGTGGTTCTATCAGTATATGTACACAACTTATCAATCATCCTGTCCCGATATATTCCTTAAATGATTTTAAATTAGCCCCTGGAAAATAAAAAGTTACTGGAATTCGCGACCTGTACTGGGCTCGACAATTTACATATACCGGAAACATGGTATATTTAATAAACATTGGATGTCATCACCTTCAAGATTGGTAAAATGCTTTAGCAGATAGTTACCCGTCTATGAGCTGTCAACATCGCACTGTTCATTATAACAAATTCAAGAGTAGTAGGATGAGGCATCCCCTCTTGACCGCGATCTCTATATTTTCACAATGGGATACGCCCCTAAACTACCAAGGCTTGCAATAATGCATCACCTTTGGCCTAGACCCGTAACTAGCAGAATTTGTAGAATTCGACTTAGTTACTTTATCCTCAAATTTGGGAAAATCATTTCGTTGTTCCCCATAGAATTTCAAATTCCATAATTTTCTCGGGTCTATTATAATTTTGAGTGACTATCGTGTACTTTCCATTTAATCTGGAGACACGATTTTCATTCTTCTCCCTATCGTATAAAATTAATTTATTTCCGTCACTCATTTAAATATCATCGCACGTGATAACGTTGTCTCTGGTTGTGGCTTAAGCACTCCATCCGACATATTTATACACTATGAATACTATACTCACACACTCTGACTTCCTAAACTTTGTATTCCTCTCCCCTATCAAAATATTATTCGGAATAAATTCGATATTTCCATCTATTTAGTTTGTACCATACCGATTCGGTATTGCTACTTGGTATTAGGTATTCCCTTATCACAGTAGCGGTATTCAAACTCTTGCCTTAATATCTGGCTATATATTTGTGAAACAAAATTAATGTTATCATCAATTCTAATATGCAAATATTATAGCGCCTTGTATTGCGAAGACATTTAAAATCTACCGCAACACGGGTATGAAAACTGCCTCTTACATGTTCAACATTATATTAGTGGCATGGCATGGATATAAACCTAGCCTCTACACAATAAGTGCCAATTTAGTGCCGTAACATAATATAAAACCGACCCTTAACACAGTAAATGCTAGTTCAATACCTCGACATGGGTATAAACCCTGCCCTTAGCACATCGAGTGCTGGTTTAGTGCCATAACATGGGTATGAACCCTGCCCTTAACACGTTGGGCGCCAAATGCAACCGTTAGGGCGTTAAAAAGAAATGCAACCGTGCCATGGGCATTAGTCGTCGCACCAAATTGAGTATGAACCAGCTCTGAACACATCGGGCGACAAAATGAAACTGGCCCCAAAAATTGGGCAACAAAAATAAGGCTTACATTAGGTATATCAAGGCAATATTACTTAATTTGGTTTCACAAACAGACGTACAGATGGAACATTTCGATGAGAAATGCCAGAAGTCACTTACCAGGCTTGAAGTCTCATCCTCCCTACTTTCATAAGATCACCGGCTGAATTCGTAGAGCAATATGGGTAATGGAATGTCCGATAAAGAAATAAAATAGGCACTATCTAAAATAATGAAAGTAGGATTCTATAATATGAGAGGAATATGCTAATATTTGTTAAATGAGAAGAATCTCCGTTCAATGCTTGCATTCTAAACATATTTATTATAATGATACGAACCACACAAATAATGTTGTATCTCAACATATGAATAAAAGAAACAAATAAACTGATAACATTATATACACTGTATGCCTTCCTTTCTTGAAATTGTCTTGGCATACTTAATTCTTGATGTACACCATTCGATCAACATACACTGATACATGATATTAAAAAGAATGGATACTGAATTCATTTGTTAAGCTCTCGTCACAAATGGATATTAAATATGGTTCCGGTACCGAGGATCGAACTCGAGATTCCTGGGTGAGAACCAGATATCCTTCATATGTTAATCATAACTGGATATTAAATAGTGTCCTTTGTCTACCGTCATGATTTGGAGAAAAGAAGTTATAACATAATATAAGCACATCTGATATACACACGAGATTGCATTGCCGTGTATCGAACATGTGATCCATTTGACCACGACAAATGTATATTTACATTGAACACTATGATGAACATACACTCTGAACATATATGTGCGTATCCTGGGTTTACCTAACAAGTTAACATTTAAAGAAAATCAGTCAAAGCTGGAATCAAACCCATCACCATATCACTGGGAAATAATAAAACACACAGAGACATATATATATATATATAAATATCAAATATATTTACACAACACATCTTGAAGATATGGCTTAACCAAGCCATAATATCTGGTTAAATCTTCGCTCCAGCATCATTCGAACCGACGGGCTTCGGATTCCAAGGTACAACTTTTTGGACTCCAATCAGAGGCTAAATTAATACTTAGTACGAGAAGGGATCTATCCTTCACAAAATCCGGAAATTATCCGTGTCACTTGCAACGTATAATTAAAATGGGATTGAGATTACTCTGGTAAATGAAAAGAGCTTGGCACATTAACATCGTTTGCTAGAGACTGCAGATTTCGCTTGGCGTACGGTCGGCCAGCATTTACCTTTTCATCACAATAACAGCTGTGACTAGTCCTGGGTAAGATACCATAAATCAATCACCCATCACTCTCCCTTTCAATTCTCTTACATACCCTCTCGGCTCATTGTCAAGTATGCATTCACTTGAAGGCCATTATTTCTTATTACTCGTTATCTGGCTATGTATTCAGCCCAATTTTATATCTCTCAACAGCTATAATTATTTATTCTTTCCTATCACTCCAACAACAAAACATGTTATAGCTTCGCCCTCTCATGTCTTGGCATCGTATCTCAATCCGTTCAATTAATTCACAGAGAAAACCCATTATTTCAGGTTAATTATTCTCACAATTTCATATATGATTATAAATTAATTACGCCTCGATTTGGATCAACTCCAGTCATCATCTAATATTATCCGGGATTACAACTACCCGAATCTCCAAGTATCATTTATATCCAAACTACTCTGAAGATCTTTACCAGACGAAGAAATATAAATCTAGCTAACTTGCCGTTCTTCCCAAAGATAATTCATATAAGCTAAGAACTTTGAAATCTATATAATAATTCATGCAAATGAATTTTGTTAAATATCAATGATTATCTTAAAAATCATTTGATGATCCTAACTAATAGTAATAAATCTTTCCCAATTATACGCGCATAATGTTCCCTACATATTTAATATTTAATTATAACATTATAATATTTACAAATATTATATTTGTTGACATGCATATCTCGTGTTTAGGGTATATTGAAGTATGTACTTAACATTTGTTGAGTAAGGCTTGCTGTCATCTGGGGTACATCTTAGATCTTTACACGAACATAATGAATATTATTGTTCCTAGCAGTCCTTGGTTTTTCTTCATACGACGATCCATGACTCGAACTGCTGTTTTCTCAGTTGAATTTCGGGATGATCCTTGTAAAGCTGATTGCAGGCACTGAGGCGCGACTCTTGTAGGCTCCGAGTCTTGGGTTCGACGACCACTCACGAACATACAGAAAAATGGAGAATAAGTTATCAAATACTGTTTATGCACTTTCAAAGGGGGTCTACTTGTAACAAGATCCACTCTTAAGTTCAAACAGATTAACATAAGTAGTGATACGTTTGTAAAAATCACTATTCATTCCCTGACCGTCAGACAGACTATCACAACGAATGTCCCTGGAGGATGCGAATATTAATGTTGTCAAGAACAGTTATTTAATTTTTGCTAAATGTCACTCGTTCTTAAATGCTCAGGAGCTATAATAATTAGCCCTTGCATATATTAGTTAACTGTCTCACCACGCTAAATAACCTGAAGTGTTTGCCTTCCGTTGGTGATTGCACCATAAGTCATAATTAACTAACTTCGACGATTGTGATGTTGAAAATGCCAAATTAAGGCTTCTATTCGGCAATTATGTACATTAACTTGTACCACACGGCTTATTCCGTAAAAATATTAAATCACATTGATGTGTTTCTTCAATGGCACAACACTTGATACACTGATATCCAAGTAACTGATATCCAATTCCGCTTCTGATATGTTGAGCTGCCACTATACAGACGACAATTAAGTAACGTGTTACCACTGCAGCTACTCGGATGAGAATGAGATACAGTGTCTCGGTCCAGGCTATATTTATAACCTTCGGAAAAATGGTCAGGGGGGAAGTGAAATATGTCGCTGCTGAAAATATGGGTCCGGTAATCGAAGCTTTTGAGCGACGTGATAACAATCGAATTAAAGCTCATGACCTCTACTTTCTACTGAACATCTGTGAAACCAAAGCGATCAGTAGGTTATTCATAATTTCCAAAGCGTCCTTTTGGAAAATCATGCGTCATGTTTCATCATGCAATATCTCCCACTTTTTTCCACATGTTGCCGGATTTCAGTAGTCGCCTCTGATCTGCGTACTACTGTATAATAGGCGTCATTACTGATCCATATTTAAAGTATTGTGTTTATATGCATTGACAGTCAGCATAAAATACACTGGTTCGAATAGGACCTGATTTATAAATTTAGGAAAATTATTTCATGTAGAAGTATTCTTCTTCTTCCTCTTTTTCATAAATTATGGTGAAGTGGTACTAATGAATGCGGTGTTGAATTTATAGTGGGCATTTATTTTTCAACGGTTAACACACCTTAATTCGGCCCGGTCTCAACAAACCTCCATCTCCGTGCGTAGCGTCATCATCTCTCCTCACTCGCTCAGAAAGAGAGCGCGGTTTCAAGGTTAACCATACTGCGCTGTCTTCTTCTCGTCACAGCGTAGGGAAACTGCTCCCTCCGGACTGGCGCGTCGCGGATCATACCCCGGTTAAGCATACAGAATGCTAACTACTGCGTTATATGTCATAGGATGTTGCGGAAAACGGCATATATAATTAGCCAGACCTCCTAACATCTCCATGGCATGATGGTGAACGGTCACACTATAAAGGTGAAAGATTACAGTCTTGTCTAACCCCTGTAAGGACCCTGAACCAGGAACTCATTCTACCGTCAATTCTCACTGCAGCCCAATTGTAAATGCCCTTGATTGATTTTAATTTTTTTTGCTATTTGCTTTACGTCGCACCGACACAGATAGGTCTTATGACGACGATGGGATAGGAAAGGCCTAGGAGTGGGAAGGAAGCGGCCGTGGCCTTAATTAATGTAGCCTACATTTGCCTGGTGTGAAAATGAGAAACCACGGAAAACCATCTTCAGGGCTGCCGACAGTGGGATTCGAACCCACTTATGACTCTAACCGCACGGCCAATTCGCCCGGCGATTGATTTTAATAATCTATCCTTGATCCCATAGTCCCCCAGTATGGTGACCATCTTTCCCCTCGGTACCCTGCCATATGCTTTCTCTAGATGTACGAAACATAAACACAACTGCCTATTCCTCTCGTAGCTGATCCTGACAGCCCCTCTGTGTTCTGAAACCACACTGGTTTTCATCCAACTTCCTCTCAACGACTGATCGCACCCTCCCTTCCAAGATGCCAGTGAATACTTTGCCTGATATACCTTGATATTTGTTGCAATCCGTCTTGTTCCCTTGCTTATATCCAATCTGAAGGTACCTTACCAACACTCCATGCTAATCTTACTACTCTATGAAGCCATTTCATACCTGCCTTCTCTATACTTCACCATTTCAGGTCTAATTTAATCTATTCCTGCTACTTTATGACAATGGAGTTTATTTACCATCCTTTCCACTTCATCAAGCGTAATTTCACCAACATCATTTTCCTCCTCCCAATGAGCTCCGTTGTTCGCGACACCACCACGAAGATTTTCTTTTACATTGAGAAGATTTTCAAAATATTCTTTTCATCTGTCCAGTGATTCCCTGGGATCTATTATGAGTTCACCTGAATTACCCAAAACACTGTAATTTCCTTTTTTCCTCCCTTCCTAATATTCTTTATTACTGTCCAGAAAGGTCTCCCTACTGCTTGACCTAGCTTTTCCAGGTTTTTACCACGACATATTTTTTGGATTCAACAACTGTTCGTTTCGCTCTGTTTCTTTCACCTACGTACAATTCCCTGCCTGCATCAGCTCTTGTTTGGAGCCATTTCTGATAAGCCTTTCTTTTACGTTTACAAGCTGCTCTCACTTCATCATTCCACCAAGATGTTAGCTTTTTCCCATCTTTACACACAGTTGTTCCTAGGCATTCCCTTGCTGTTTCTACTACAGCATCCCTGTGTGCCACACATTCGCTTTCTATATCCTGAACCTGCTTACTGTCCACTGTTCGGAACTTCTCACTAATCATATCCATGCACGTCTGTTTAATTTCCTCATACTGCAGATTTTGTATCCTTGTTCGTTTGCGGACAGATTTCACTTTCGCTACCCTAGGCCCAGAGACACTTAGTTCACTACAGATCAGGTAGTGGACTGTACCATCGACCTGGAAAACTCGTACATTCCTAACAGACTTCCTGAATTCGAATTCGGTTAAGATATAGTCTATTATGGATCTGGTACCCCTAGCCTCCCATGTGTAGTGGTGAATAGCCTTTTGCTTGAAGAATGTATTCGTAACTGCTAAACCCATACTAGCGCAGAAGTCCAGCAAACGCTTCCCATTCATATTAGCTTCCATATTTACCCCGCATTTACCAATCACCCTTTCGTATCCTTCATTTCTATTTCCAACTCACGCATTGAAATCGCTCACTAGAACTATCCTATCCTTGCTGTTGACCCTAACTACGATGTCACTCAATGTTTCATAAAACATGTCAATTTCATCCTCAACTGCACCCTTACATGGTGGATACACTGAGAAAATTCTCGTCCTAATTCCTCCAACTGCCAAATCTACCCACATCATTCGCTCATTTACGTGCCTTACAGAAACTATGTTGCGTGCAATATTATTCCTGATTAACAGCCCTACCCCAGACTCTGCCCTTCCCTTTTTAACACCCGTCAAGTACACTTTATAATCTCCTCTCTCTTCCTCGTTATCTCCCCTTACCCGAATATCACTTACTCCTAGCACATCCAGATGCATCCTCTTTGCTGACTCAGCCAGTTCTACTTTCTTTCTTCCATAAGCGCCATTAATATTGTTAGCTCCCCATCGAATTCCATTTCGTTCCCCAAGTTGTTTCCAAAGAGTCCCTCGCCTGTCAAATGGGAGTCGGACTCCGTTACTCCCATAAGTTTGAGGCTTGCTTAAAATGTTCTGAGCTCGGTAAATTCATGAAACAGGATGCTACCCTACTTACACATAGTCCAAGTGAGGATCTCTCCTCTAATGTGTTAGGGACAACCGGAGGATTGTATAGTCCTAGCCGCCTGACCACAATGAGGGCCAGAATATGTCCGAGATGCCCACTCCCATTCCATAGCAACTGGTATCCCGACTTTCAGGACCACTTACTAGGCCACTCAGCCGTTGCCCATGGTTCACGAACTAGGACGTGACTACAGTAACCCACACCATGAACCATTGTTATGACTGAATCAAGGAAATAAAATAAAATAGCACCTAACTCAACATTTTGTGATTTTCATGGTTATGATGGAAAAATATAGCAAGCCTGGCCTACTATCCTTGTAGGTATAGATAAAGCACCCAAATCCGAAGGTAACTAGTCAGCTACGAGCTGTTTATTATTCCGCCGAAATCACAAAGGAACTTACACCATGGTATTAGCGAATTTCTCCTTTCCATAAAAAATCTACCATTAGTGGGGAAAAACTATGGCATGCCAACAGAAGATACGGTCGACTTCCAGCGAAACCTCCTTGTTCCCATCATAACCACTTGTGTTGTATTCTACCTCATGTATATATTGGTGTACAACTTTAGTACATATAGAATGTTAGACAATAAACAAATAACGTCTATGCACAGTGAAGGGAGTTCTGATGTTTGCAGTTTATTAAGACACTATGGAAACCAAAAAACACCTAATTGCATATCATTATTTAGGTATCCATGGTTTGTTTACATTAATATAGTACTAACATTTAAAAAATATCAAGATAAAATGGGAATGGCGTGTGGCTTTTAGACCCGGGAAATCCCAGGAGGGGTTCGGCTCGCCAGGTGCAGGGCTTTTTATTTGACTCCCGTAGGCGACCTGCGCGTCGTGACGAGGATGAACTGATGATGAATACAACACATACACCCAGCCCCCGTGCCAGGGAAATTAACCAATGATGGTTAAAATTCCGACCCTGCGGGAATCGAACCCGGGACCCCTGTGACCAAAGGCCAGCACGCTAACCATTTAGCCATGGAGCCGGACATATCAACATGATTTCATCGGAAAGATGGTCATAAAATAGTTCTTTTTCGTCCTGTAAAATATGCTGCATATCCTGCATGATATTGGCATGGGCGGTAGAGATATCCGAATTATTGCCAACCTCTATTGGAATTAGACCGTATCAGTTAAGGTTGGCAGCACAAATACCTGTGCTAATGAAATAAAGCAAGGAGTGAGGCAAGGCTGTGTTCTATCTCAACTCCTCTTCAATATTTACCCTGAAAGGGTATTTTCTGAAGCACTCTAAGGAAAACAGGAGGGCATCGTTGTTAATAGGATCATACATAACCTGCGATATGCACATGATGCTATTCTGCTTGCAACAAGTGCTGAAGATCTGCAGATATTACTAAACTGTGTGTTTAACACGAAAAAGGCCAAAGTAATGGACACAAGCAAACATGTCATTCAACCTGTTAACTTGACAGTAGCTGGCACATCACTGGAGCAGGTATCTCGGCAACATACTTGATCACAGCTGGAACAATGCTGTTGAAATTATGTCCCGGATTGAACAGGAAAGGACTGCATTCAAGAGAATGAGCAAACTTCTCTGCAAAAGGTTAAGATCAATCTCCGTCTCCGTTTACTTCGGTGTTATGTATTTTCTGTCTTATTTTATGTTGCCGAGACTTGGACCCTAACAGAGAGCACCACCAAAAATCTTCGATCTTTTGAGATGTGGTGCAACCGACGCATGCTCAGAATATCATGGGTTGACAGAATACGTAACACTGAATGAATCCAACGCCTCAACAAAAAGCTAAAGGCGATGCAAAGACAAAGTCACCTCCGTACAGGCCATGAAGGCCCTTGGAGGAGTGGAAGGTAAAAGCTTCCACCATTGTTAAACGCGGAACGTGATGGGGTAGAGTAGTTAGCTCTACGCCCGGCCGCCTTTGCCCCCAGGAATTAACCTGGTGCTAATTTTTGTTGTAGGCTGAGTGAACCTGAGGGCCATATGCACCTCCGGAAGTGAAAATCTCGTTTCTTAAATGTTTACGACTTCCTGACGGGGATTCGAACCCACGTCCATCCAGGCGAACCGAGCACGCCTGTACCGCCTCGGCCAGGCAACCCCATTAAAGGCTATACACAACATCAAAATGAAGAAACTTTAGTACTTTGACATTATCATTCGCAATGATAAATATGGACTCCTTCAGCTTATCTTACAAGGTAAAATTGAAGGAAGGATAATAGGGGAAGAAGGAGAATATCTCAGCTACGGAATCTACGAGAACGGTATGGGCTCAGTACCCCCCACTCGTTTCCGAGTTGCTGAGAACAAGAATCGCCCCGATGACAGTCGACATCGAATGAAATATGGTACAAGAAGAAGAAGAAGAAGAAGAAGATTTGGTTTCGTGGAGTTAGTGGGTTTCTAATTGGTTCGTACATAAATATGTATCGATTATTAACTCCATAATTGCATTTTTATTATGCACTTAATAATACAGGTCCGCCTCTCTGATGTAGTGGTTAGTGTGATTAGCTGCCACCCCCAGAGGCCCCGGTTCGATTCCCAGCTTTGCCACGAAATTCGAAAAGTGGTACGAGGGCTGGAACGGGGTCCACTCATCCTCGGGAGGTCAACTGAGTAGATGGGGTTCGATTCCCTCCTCAGCCATCCTGAAAATGGTTTTCCGTGGTTTCCCACTTCTCCTCCAGGCAAATGCTGGGATGGTACCTAACTTAAGGTCACGGCCGTTTCCTTCCCTCTTCCTTGTCTATCCCTTCCAAACTTCCCATCCCCTCACAAGGCCCCTGTTCAGCATAGCAGGTGAGGCTGCCTGGGCGAGGTACTGGTCCTCCTCCCCAGTTGTATCCCTCGATCCAGAGTCTGAAGCTTAGGACACTGCCCTTGAGGCGGTGGAGGTGGGATCCCTCACTGAGTCCGAGGGAAAAACCGACCCTGGAAGGTAAACAGATTACGAACGAACTTAATAATACAAGTCATACAACTACTGTTTGAGTTGGCCGCCAAAAATATTCGCAATAATATTCACAAGTCGCGCAGCTGTGAGTATGCATTCAGGAGATAGTGGGTTCGAATCCCACAGTCGGCAACCCTGAAAATGGTTTTCAGTGGCTTCCCATTTTCACACCAGGACAAATGCTGGGGGCTGTACCTTAATTAAGGCCACGCCCGCTTCCTCCCCACTCCCAGCCCTTTCCCAGCCTTCCGTCACCGGAAATCTTCAATGTGTTAGTGCGACATTAAACAAGTAGAAACAAAATCATACCACTATTATCTGTTTCTTTACTGGTACCTCCCCAGTTACTTCGGGATGGCACTATAGTATGGGGAGTTGGGTGTAGGCGCGTCAACGTCGGCTAATTATTGTGTGTGGTGGGGGGATGACTAACATGTCTTTTTTTTTTTTTTTTTTTTTTTTTTTTTTTTTTTTTTTTTTTTTTTTTTTTTTTTGCTAGTTGCTTTACGTCGCACCGACACAGGTAGGTCTTACGGCGACGATAGGACTGGAAAGGGCTAGGAGTGGGAAGGAAGCGGCCATGGCCTTAATTAAGGTACAGCCCCAGCATTTGCCTGGTGTGAAAATGGGAAACCACGGAAAACCATTTTCAGGGCTGCCGACAGTGGGATTCGAACCTACTATCTCCCGAATACTGGATACTGGCCGCACTTAAGCGACTGCAGCTATCGAGCTCGGTACTAACATGTCATATGAGGAACAATTATTAACGCAAACATTCCTATATAATCAAAATATTCACAAACAAACAGAAAAACAGAACAATAATAGAGCTTGTTTTTCAAAAACAATTTTGAACCAGTGTTATGTTCGGAGTTTTCAATAATATTCACAAGTAAAGAAAAAAATAGAACTTGATTCATAAATACGTATTTTGAAGGAATGTTTTATGTACAAAGGAATCAAAAATAATCACAAGTAAAAAAATCAGAACTTGCTTCATACATATTTTAAAAAAATGTCCTATTAACCCTCAATTAGCCGCTCGCAGGGATTTCTACCGGGCCGATTACATTTTGCACGGCACTGAACTTCCAAGTTGAAATGTGGGTCTCCTCATCAGTATACCTTTCTCCTTGTTCATTTGGACTCGTGCTGTCAGCATTTCGGCGCGATCGTGCATCCTGTGTGCGAGTGTGGGATCATTGTTTTGACGAGTGACATCGCCTGGACGTTTCCTTCATGTGCATTTTTTATTTATTTTGGAGGTCGATGACCTTGTTGTTTTGTTCTTCTAAACTTATTTTAGAAAAATATTATTTCATATGATGTGGTCGTCGTAGGTAATGGCGAGTCTCACGTATTTAATATCATAAGATCATTCGACATAGTTATGGTCTACAGTATTCTGCTTTTAGATCAAACAGTGTAAAAATAACCTACAGGTACTTAAAAGGGTGTCTTTTGATTATACCGACGAATACTGCAAACGAATATGCCAAAACAACATCTCAAAGGACGAAAATGACGCGCATTTTTAACCCCGGAGATTACCCCCGTGCGCGACTAGTAACGTAATAATTTTCGCTCTACCACCAGGTGTACCGTCTGAACAGTCTCCATTGGGAAACGTAGTTCTCTGAAGGAATGCCCGCTCGTTTCTTGATATAAAACTATCTACCATCGTCTCCAGATTTAACGCCTTAGCAGTCTTCACGTTTTAAGGTGACTTAACTTCTAGAAAGAGAATTTTTTTTGGGGGGGGAATGGCACTCTGCCCCCCTACTATTATTTGGGGAGGGGGCAGAAAACGCCTTGCCCTCCCACCCTCCAAGGTCGGCGCAAATGGCTGGGGCTGTACCTTAATTAAGACCGCTGTCGCTTCCTTCCAACCCCTAGCCATTTCTTATCCCATCGTCGCCATAAGACCTATCTGTGTCGGTGCGACATAAAGCCAATTGAAAAAAAAAACCAGTATGTGGATGGATTAAACCCTGTTTAATGGCCGGATAATCTTCCTGACGTCAATCCCATTTGCAGGACAGCATTCACTATCGCCTGTTTATGGCAGATGGTAATCTGATGTGCTGTATGTAAATTAAAATATGTATTAAAGCGATCACAAACACTCGGCCCCCTGAGCTAGATGAATTAACCAAACGCGGTTAAAATCCCTGGCCCGGCCGGGAATCGAACTCAGAGCCTTCTGAACTGATAGTCACAAACCGGACTGTTCAGCCAAGGACCCCGAAGAAATCTCTCTTTGCATTGTTTCCAAATATTTAACTTACCGGTAATCTAATTTTTTGGAGTAATAGCATTTTTCTTTCTCCGGTCGTTTGTCTAGGTCTAGAAATAATCAGAAGTTTTTTAAAAAAGTGTATAAAAAGGCCTGCTGCTCCACCTCCGTGCATGTATATGAATATTTACACTCGCAAAATATCGAACACGCACTCTTCCTTCCTTCTTATCAGCTGTCCGCGTTAGTATTTCATCACTGCTAGAATCAATTACCGTCCGGAGACACGAATCCTCGCTACTTACGCACTGTAATTATTGTAAAGGTTATTGGTGACGAAAATTCAAATCTGGCAGCTTGCGAGTACGGGCAGAGGGGGAAGGGGGGAATAGGTCTATGAAGTGAGCGGGAGGGGACAGGGAAGCACGGTGGAATGTGCATCAGGAAGAGAACTTCCAGTTCACCTCTGATTATTGAACCATTCGTAAGTTACAACTGTAATGTTCTTGTAAAATGGATAGAAAATGTCCTAGTGGTGCCAGAAAACGTAAGTTCTGTTTTGTATGTCGATTTGATAGTGATGCTGAGACAAATGTAAAATATGCTTTGGCATTATGAAATATTAACATGAAAAATAGAGAAAAATTGTAGTCTATTTCAACACTTCCCTATTCATCAATTTAAGTGGAAGTAATTCTATAACGACTTCAGTATGCTAGTCTGACGTGATGTTACGAAGAAGAGGCACCATATTTTTAAATAGCCCAGGGCCCCCAAACACCTTATCCGGCACTGACTTATTGATTAAATAATCTTCTCTAGTCTTTCTAATAAGCAGTGTCTACCTCTAGGCAAAGGTACAGAATTCAACCACGTTATTTTCCGCCTTCATAACAGGCTTTCAAGTTGGAAGCGTGGGCTAGTGAGCCAAGACTGTTTTCAATCCTCAGACCTTAAAGCTACTCTCGATCGTTCCAAGATGGCGAATCGACTAGCCTGGCATATTGGAAATATGATTTCGTTTTTTCGCATGCAGTCAGTGATATTTCATGAAAGTTGATCAGTTTCTTTAATATAAGTGATTCAGTGGACAATTAGGATCTGTAGGCCTAATGGTACGCAGTAATTTGAAAATGGTCCGCCTCAGTGGTGTAGTGGTTAGTGTTATTAGCTGCCACCCCCGGAGGCCCGGGTTCGATTCCGGTTCAGCCACGAAATTTGAAAAATGGTCGAGGGCTGGAACGGGCTCCAATCAGCCTCGGGAGGTTAACTACTGTAAGTAGAGGAGGGTTCGATTCTCACCTTAGCCATCCTCGAAGTGGTTTTCAGTGGTTTCCCACTTCTCCTCCAGGCAAATGCTGGGATGGTACCTAACTTAAGTCCACGGCCGCTTCCTTCCCTTTTCCTTGTCTATCTCTTCCAATCTTCCCACCCCCCACAAGGCCCCTGTTCAGCATGGCAGGTGAGGTCATTCTCCCCAGTTGTATCTCCCGACCCAATGTCACACGCTCCAGGACACTGCCCTTGAGGCGGTAGAGATGGGATCCCTCGCTGAGTACGAGGGAAAAATCAACCCTGGAGGATAAAGAGATTAAGAAGAAAGAAGAAAGAAAGGAAGGGATTGGAATACCAAGGGAGATGTTCAATAAGTCCGCCTCTGTGGTGTAGTGGGTAGTGTGATTAGCTGCCATCCCCGGAGGCCCGGGTTCGATTCCCGGCTCTGTCACGAAATTTAAAAAGTGGTAAGAGGGCTGGAACGGGGTCCACTCACCCTCGGGAGGTCAACTGAGTAGATATGGGTTCGATTCCCACCTCAGCCATCCTGGAAGTAGTTTTCCGTGGTTTACCACTTCTCCTCCAGGCAAATGGTACTAGGGCTGGAACGGGGTCTAATAAGTCTCGGGAGTTAACTGAGTAGAGGAGGGTTCGATTCCCACCTCAGCCATCCTCGAAGTGGTTTTCCGTGGTTTCCCACTTCTCCAGCCAAATACCGGGATGGTACCTAACTTAAGGCCACGGCTGCTTCCTTCCCTCATCCTTGCCTATCCCTTCCAATCTTCTCATCCCCCGCAAGGCCCCTGTTCAGCATAGCAGGTGAGACCGCCTGGGCGAAGTACTGGTCATCCTCCCCAGTTCATACCCCGATCCAGAGTCAGAAGCTCCAGGACTGAGCCAATTTAAGCAATTGAGAATATTGCCCACTGGATTTACATTGCTTGAACCACCGAGCTCGATAGCTGCAGTCGCTTAAGTGCGGCCAGTAGCCTATCCAGTATTCGGGAGATAGAAGGTTCGAACCCCACTGTCGGCAGCTCTGAAAATGGTTTTCCGTGGTTTCCCATTTTCATACCAGGCAAATGCTGGGGTTGTAACTTAATTAAGGCCACGGCCGCTTCCTTCCCACTCCTAGCCCTTTCCTGTCCCATCGTCGCCGTAAGACCTATCTGTGTCGGTGCGACGTAAAACAACTAGCAAAAAAAAAATTAACACATTTATTTATAGTAACATGGATACAAAATAATTTTCATCATTATTCAACACGCTGCTCCCAGGCGGAAGTAGATAGCGTTAGCGTGGGTCAAGCCTGTTACCATGACAACGTCAGGTAATGACGTCAACTCTGCTTCAGGATGACCAACCATAAATATACCATTCTCTTTCAAAAACATTTGAGCAAAATTTTAAATAATTTTCTCTGATTTTTAAAATTCAGGACATTTAGGGATTTTTTAAAATGCATTCAAGCCGTCGGGACACATGCTCAAATTCAGGACAATCCCGATTTTTCAGGACGTATGGCAACCCTAGGTGGATACTACTTAAAAATTTATTCGACACATCTTGTACGTATGATAGAGATTATGTTACTGCTTAATGAAGTGTGTCATGGAGTTCACGAACTTGTAATTACTCTGGATTGTTATGACAGACGCCTTCAAATACATTTACTTCTCACATCAACAGTTCACCTCAGGATGGGGATTTCCATCTGATACTCCACGTTATCTTGTAAGCGATAGCCTACTGTATGTGTCATGAGAGGATACTCTGAATCACTTGTTACGAAACGCTGAGTCGCACCGAGACCAATTTCTGGAAGAAATACGAGATTGTTGTTACGCCCCAAGAGTGTCAGCTCGTAACTTTCCTCAACGACCAGGAGTACTGTGCTACTTTAACAAATACTGTACTAGCCAGTGGCAGATTTGCAACACATGTAAGGTGGAGGAACAAGGATCAAATTTCAATTCTTTTCGCAAACTTATCCAATATAAATAGCGTGTTTTTCCTTGAGAAAAAGGGAGGCCAGTTTAATAATCATTTCACATAATATGAAGTTTAGAAGAAATTAGCCTCCGTGGCTCAGGCGGCAGCGCGCCGACCTCTCACCGCTGGGTTCCGTACTTCAAATCCCGGTCACTCCATGTGAGATTTGTGCTGGACAAAGCGGAGGCGGCGGGACAGGTTTACCTCCGGGTACTCCGGTTTTCTCTGCCATATTTCATTCCAGCAACACTCTCCAATATCATTTCATTTCATCTGTCAGTCATGTCCGACTCGTTGGTTGAATGGTCAGCGTACTGGCCTTCGGTTCAAAGGGTCCCGTGTTCGATTCCCGGCTGGGTCGGGGATTTTAACCTTCATTGGTTAATTCCGATGGCCCGGGGGCTGCGTGTTTGTACTGTCTCCAACACCCCTAAAACTCACACACCACACGCACAACACATGGCAGATGCCGCCCACCCTCATTGGAGGGTCTGCATTACAAGGGCTGCACTCGGCTAGAAATAGCCACACGAAATTATTATTATTATTATTATTATTATTATTATTATTATTATTATTATTATTATTATTATTATTATTATTATTATTATTATCTGTTATTCATTAATCATTGACCCAGAGATGTGCGACAGGCTTCGGCAGTCGGCACAATTCCTACCCTCGCCGCTAGATGGGACTTCATTCATTCCATTCCTGACCCGGTCGAATGACTGGAAACAGGCTGAGGATTTTCATTTTCATCATTATTATTATCTGTTATTCATTTATCATTGCCCCAGAGGAGTGCGACAGGCTTCGGCAGCCGGCACATTTCCTATCCTCGCCGCTAGATGGGACTTCATTCATTCCATTCCTGACCCGGTCGAATGGCTGGAAACAGGCTGAGGATTTTCATTTTTCAATACCAAATAATCAGTTCCCTTTTGATTTAACGTATAGAACCTGGCAAATCAATTTCATGCATGGACGCGGCTCGCAGAACACGACCTCTGTCATTATTGGGTTAACGCAATTTATTATTTTAGTCTAAATGTTTAAAAATACAATATATATTTAAACTACCTGATGTACCCGTGCTTCGCTACGGGATTCTCAGAAAGACTGACTTTGTGGTTTTTCTAACCTGAAATCAACATAGGTCATTACAAAAACGTAAGTACGAATGTAGCGATTAAAAGCAGTGCTATCATATAAAATACTCGATCAAATGGAAAGCCGCACGTTTTATCACTTTTAACGAACAGTGCTGCGGTTAGATTGCGGTGCCAATCTAATAGTCCTAAGTTCCAGAGCTGGGATGACCAGGCTGCAGATTGCCATGAACACTCATCTGCCATTATTCCGCTAAATATGCACACTGTTCATTCCAGTCAATGCCTCAGAGTAGGGATTGAATAGCCTGAATGCTATGATGATCCAGTGTGTTACGTACCAGTAGTATCAGAAAATTTATAAACCAGGGGAATGACATGCTAAAGAAGAAAGTTATCTAACTCCCCAGCTACTTCCCATCAATATTCAGACAGGCTGTTACACTCTGTACGACTGGGCGAGTTGACCGTGTGGTTAGCGGTGCGCACTGTGAGCTTGCATCCGAGAGATAGTGGATTCGAACCCCATTGTCGGCAGCGCTGAAGATGGTATTCCGTGGTTTCCCACTTTCACATCAGTCAAATGCTGGGCCTGTACCTTAATTAAGACCTTTCCTATCCCATCGTCGCCATAAAACCTATCTATGTAGGTGCAACGTAAATCAAATAAAAAATACTCTGTACGCAGCAGTAATCCTATCTACCGGAGATGAGGGGCAACAGAAGACACAAAGCATATCACGACAAACAATGGTCAATGTAATGTTATTGTTGATCAATGTTATGATCTTTCTATATTGTAGGCCTTCACATTTAGTTTTCTTTCGACTCTGTGATTTGTAAAATATTTTATACCATAAACTGTAGTTTCTTATTCTCCGACTTTACATACCGATTTTCATTAAATACTGTTTACCCATTTTCTCGTTACTCGGCGCTGATATGGACTTAGTAACAAAAATCCAAATTCATGTATCTTTGTGATCATAGCCAGTACGGTAACAGTGTATAAGACATGAATAATAGGAAATTTAATACTATATATCCTTAGTTATGTAGCATTCATCGATTACACCTCTAATAAGAAATATTTGAGCATTACATTTTAGGCCTTCCGCTAAACTACCATTTCACTCAGCGTGAATAAAATGATTTACAGCCTAGACTATAGCGACTTATTTCCTGACTTTGCATACCGATTTTCATCAAGATAGGACTACTAATAACAACAATATTTGAGAATTAAATTTTAGGCTTTCTGCTAAACTACCATTTCACTCAGCGTGAATACAATTATTGATAGCCTAGATTGTAGCAACTTATTCCCCAACTTTGCATACCCGTTTTCTTTAAAATACGACCACTAATAATATAAATAGTTGAGAATTCAATTTTAGGCCTTCCCCTAAACTACCATTTCACTCAGCGTGAGTAAAATGATTTATAGCCTAGATTGTAGAGGCTCATCCCCCGACTTCACATACCGATTTTCATTAGACCACTAATAACATAAATAGTTGAGAATTCCATTTTAGGCCTTCCCCTAAACTACCATTTCACTCAGCGTAAGCAAAATGATTTATAGCCTAGATTGTAGAGGCTCATCCCCTGACTTCACATACCGATTTTCATTAAATTCTCTTTAACCGTTTTCTCGTGATGCGTGTACAGACAGACAGACAGACAGACAGACAGACAGACAGACAGACAGACAGACAGACAGACAGACAGACAGACAGACAGACAGACAGACAGACAGACAGACAGACAGACAGACAGACAGACAGACAGACAGACAGACATTACGGAAAAGTAAAAAATGCATTTTCTTGTTACTATGGACATGATCGATACAGAAATACCATTATTTTCAAATTCTGAGCAATGTACAGACAAAACTCTTATTTTATATATATAGATGGATTTCCTATGTTTATAACACGTGTGAGTAGGCACTATAAGCCTCTACATTAATTAGCATGTCAGTCCCCGTAGTCAGGAATCAATCAATCAATCAATCAATCAATCAATCAATCAATCAATCAATCAATCAATCAATCAATCAATCAATCAATCAATCAATCAATCAATCAATCAATCAATCAATCACTGATCTGCATTTAGGGCAATCACCCAGGTGGCAGATTCTCCATCAGTTGTTTATCTACTCTTTTCTTAAATAATTTCCAAGAAGTTGGAATTTATCGAATATCTCCCTTGGTAAATTATTCCAATTCCTAACTCCTCTTTTTATTATTGAATATTTGCTCCCAATTTGTCCACTTGAATTCCAACTTTATCTTCATATTATGTTTTTTTCCTACTTTTTTTTTTTGCTTTACATCGCACCAACACAGATAGGTCTTATGGCGACGATGGGATAGAAAGGCTTAGGAATGGGAAGGAAACGGCCGTGGCCTTAATTAAGATACAGCCCCAGCATTTGCCTGGTGTGAAAATGGGAAACCACGGATAACCATCTTCAGGGCTGCCGACAGTGGGGTTCGAACCCACTATCTCCCGGATGCAAGCTTACGCTGCGCGCCCCTAACTGCACCGCCAA
Organism: Anabrus simplex; assembly: GCF_040414725.1. Classification (NCBI taxonomy): domain Eukaryota; kingdom Metazoa; phylum Arthropoda; class Insecta; order Orthoptera; family Tettigoniidae; genus Anabrus; species Anabrus simplex. The sequence goes on along the minus strand of NC_090268.1, from coordinate 120,749,215 downwards.
CTCGCCCGGTTTTCCTACCTTTAAATACACCACTTAACCTTATTCGTCTACTAATATCATTCCACGCCATTTTTCCACTGACAGCATGGAACATTTTGCTGCTTTCCTTTGACTTTTTGTCCACTTCTCGAATCAAGTAGCCTAACACTGATGGGGGTCCCGTACACTGCAACCATACTCTAATTGTGGTCTTATCAGTGACTTACATGCCCTCTCTTTTACATCCTTACTACACTACAACCCCTAAATACCCTCATAACCATATGAAGAGATTTGTAACCTTTATTTACAATCCGTTTTATGTGATTACCCAATGCATATCTTTCCTTATATTACCACCTAAGTACTTAAAGTGATCCCCGCGAGTTACTTTCACCCCATCAACGCAGTAATTAAATCTGAGAGGACTTTTCTTCTAGGTCAGTCTTGCAACCTGACTTTTATTAACCCCGTTTATCATCATACCATTGCCCGCTGTCCATCTCACAACACCGTTGAGGTCTTTTTGCAGTTGCTCACAATTTTGTAACGTATTTATTATTCTATACCAGGGCCTCTCAAACGTCCAAAATCTCACGCGTGCAGACAGCGGCGCAGAGTTCCTGTGCACTGTGCATCGGTCCCGCTCGGCTCCGCTCGGACCAACGTTTCTTCTCTGGGATACTGGGCTAAGCTCGGCTCAACTCGGCTCGGATTTGGAACGCTACGGAACAAGTGAGGAAGAGGGAGACAGGGGGAGCGAACGAGACAGGCGAGGGGAAAGAGAGAGACAGCGTTATTGCTCCAAATCGAGGAGTGGGTATCTGCACTCTGGTCAACCAAGCGAAGTCGTCTTTTGCACCGTGCACAGTGCATGCACTAGGCGCGTGCACCCTGAGAGGCCCTGCTCTATACTGCATAACATCATGCGCAAAAAGCCTTATCTCTGATTCCAGTTCTTGACTCATATCATTACTAACATTTTTATGCCATCCCTACTTGACTTCCAGATCCCTGTACCCTCATCACCGCTCCCTAGTCCACCCCATTTCCCCGAATGTACATTCCTACAACCACTCTAAACAAACTTCCTAACATATACGTACCACTGCGGTTCAAGTGATGGCCCCCTGAGCGTAAATCCCTATCTCCTACCCACTCATTAGGACCTAAAAATCTCACTCCCAATTTTCCACCTACCCATTCCATAATCTAATTTTAATCCCCAAATACTTTCCAGTCAGTATCCCTCCTACACAGTATCCCACTGATAACAATCTCTGTTTCCTTAAACTACTTACGTGCTGCTGTAACCAGATCGACACATCCCCAACTATGTTAGTACCTATTCCTGCTTGCCTTACGTTATTAGTACCTACATGGAAAATGACCTCCTTCTCGTTACCCTACCAAATACTTTAATACACCAATACCGAACAGCTTGCTGTTTTCAGCGAAAAAGTCGATAGTGCTGCTACCTACATGGCTTGATATGACCAACTCTTCAATAACATATTGCCATCTGTATGATTCTTGGTGCACTGGCGTGTTCTTTATAATGTATAAGTATTTGTCACTAAATAATCTTGCATTGCAGTTATATTCCAAGAAAAGTGTTATGCGCTGAACAAATTACCCAACAACATAATGGCATGGGAACTGATAAGGGCCACAAGTATTAAACAAAGTAATGACCTCGCGAGATTACATTCTGTGCCCCTTATATTAAGAAATCAATCAAATACTCTACAGAAATAGTAATGGGACGTAAAATCAATAACATTAACAAATATGAAACTCCAGTACACTCAAACTTGAGGGTCCACATTGTTAAATAGTACCAGAAATTTCATAAATGAAAACTTATGGGCCTCTAGCGTAATGGTTATCGCGGTAGTCTTGGAGTTTCGAATCCGGTCAGCTTTTTTTATGTACTGTAAGATAATCATACTATTTTTCTTTACGCCCCACTAACTACTTTTACGGTTTTCGAAGACGCCGAGGTGCCGGAATTTAGTCCCTCGGGAATTCTTTTACATGCCAGTAAATCTACCTACACGAGGTTGACGTATTTGAGCACCTTCAAATACCACCGCACTGAGCCAGGATCGAACCTGCCAAATTCGAATCAGAAGGCCGGCGCCTCAACCGTCTGAGCCACTCAGCCCAGCGTAAGAAAATTACGGTATTTCATTGTATTATTGGCATAGGCTTGAGTACCAGTCCAACTAATGTAATACGTATGTGTGGTAATTATTCATACATAAATTACTGAAAGAGACTTCAGGAAATTCTGAACACGTCTTCCTTGTCAGGAACGTCGTAGTTCAGTCACGTAACCCCAATATATATAATGTATTTTTGTCTTCACAGGTAAAACAGAAAATTCAAAGTACAGCAAAAGCGAGATAACAGTGTGAGGTTAGTTCCCCTGTAGAATTTGGGAAGATCGGCTGTACCGAAGAAGAAGAGGAATAATAATAATAATAAGAAGAAGAAGAAGAAGAAGAAGAAGTCAAAATAATGGACCAAAACTCCTGTCCCTTAATTACAGATTCTCTTTCCCGAAATCTTAATAAACTGTTAAGTTATCTGCCCCCTCTGGCGTTTTGGCTGAATAGTTAGCGCTTCGTGGCCCTTGTCTTTCTTTTGATGATATCTTCATTCTGCGGAGTGTTGGACCTCTTCCATTTCCCTTCTGATTAGTGTTAATTGAGGATGGTTGGCCAGCTGTACTTCCTCTTAAAACAATAATCACCACCACGGAATGGTTGGCGTACGGCCTTAGGTTCAGAGGGCCCTGGTACGATTTCCGACTGAATCGGAGATTTTAATCGCGTCTGTTAATTCCTGTAGATCGGTGGCTACGGGTTTGTGTTCGTATTCATAGGCGTCTTCAAATATATACAACACATCACACGAGAAACAACCACAGAAACACTCAAAAGTGAATATATATGCCTCCACATATGATTGGTATTACGAAAGGCATCCGGCCGCAAAACTAGGCTGTCCATACAAAGTGCTGCGCCAGGTAATTGGGAAAAGGCTAGAAAGAAGAGAGAGCATTTGTTAAATATCCCTCCCAGAGGCTGAGTGGATCCTCAATCAAATTCTGCTTTTAATTTTTAAGACATAGCGAAAAGCACGGCTAACACAATGCTCGTTTGGAGTTTTATGAAGGAGGCATTTCACATTTTAAAATTTCATCCTTAATTATTATGATTGTTTATTTATTTTAACAAAAATAATTCCAGCGAGTGTAGATGCAATCCTCTCAACTGTGGCATAGACAAGTATGCAGTTCACACCAACACGCTAGATGTCACCACCGTCGCTTTTCGCACTCCACTCAATGCTGCTGAGATAGAGCTGTCCGGTATTGGTGCATTAAAGTATTTGACCCTACTCCCTCCCTTGTATTTTCCTCAACATCTGCCTTAATCTAATTCCTGGATAACACTCCACCCTGGTTCCCTTTCCTCCACACACTTTTCCTACATACCTGACAATTGAGTCACCCATGACCAGAGCCTCAACTCGACCCTCCTCATTTGATCCTCTCCTCGACACCTGCAGAACCCACTTCCTCCTCCCTTTTCTCCCCTCTCACTAGCCTGTCCCCCCCACCCCTCTTCCGGACAAAAACACAAACTGCCCAGGGATAACGCTCCCCAAACCTAATATTAGCTGAGACGTTTCCCCCTCTCAAATTTCTTATACACCCTATTCTCGGCGTATTAGAGGCGCAATAGTGAGGACAAGGACGAGCTGACTGTCGTAGTGAAAGGACATACGTGCCTCTCGCTGCGCTCTCCCTCTCCTTGCCAGGCGCTCTGTACTTTTCAAGTATCAGCCAGGCACTTGTACTTATTAGTACATTTTCGAAGGAGCATTGTCTGAGCTGTAGCACTTCTCAGTGCTCGCTCTTTCTTCTGTTTCAGGTTATTTTACAGGAGGACCAAGATGGAGAAGCCGACCCTACCAGTGAGACTGGTCGACTACGACTACCAGGGAGCCGTCGAGAAGCTGCTGGACGCGCTCGACACGGCGGATGTCCCCAGCTATGAACGCCCGGGACTGGTGGTGTTCAACCGGCCGGGGGAAAGCGACTACCAGGGGACGCTGCGCGTCTTCGACCACCTGAATGCGACTGCGGAGTTCATCGGAGAGCCACTCCTGCCGATCATCGGCATTATGGTTGCTTCCTGGGCGATCATCATCCGCCCTAACGACGCAGCCAGCTTCAGGGTCTACGAGGAGCGCGCGTCCCAGCAGTTCCAGGTTGCCCGGCTACCAGGACTCAGGGAGCACCTGGACGTCTCGGGCTACCAGGAGGCAGCCTCGCAGACGGAGCCAACGACCGAGGACGACGGCGGCGCTCCCGAGCGCCGCGACGGCGCGACTCCAGTTGGAAAGCTGTACTCCACGAAGTACACGCAGACCAACAAGGCGACAACCAGGGCGAAGTGGTCGCAGACGCAGGCCTACCAGGAAGGGCCTGTTACCCGGGCGCAAACCAGGAACGCGCCCGTGTTGGTGGAGAGCAGCACAGCGGTGGAGAAGGACGCCCCCTGGCGTACTGATACTGCTGCCCAGGTCCAGCCTGCCTGCACGTCTGTCGAGTTGCAGACCTCGATGTGCGCCCCCCAGGACAGGGAACGCAGTCGAGTGTTAGCACCGACCGACGCCACCGCCGCCGCCAGCCAGGAGAAAGAAGAAGATGGCGACGCAGAGGAGCCGGCAGCTACCCCGGGGTTACCAGGCCGGGAGGAGGGCCACCAGGGCGAGGCCTCTTCCCCCGCCGAGAAGCAAACCTCGGGAACGACCGACGCCGCCGCCAGCCAGGGGAAAGAAGAAGATGGCGACGCAGCGGAGCCACCAACTACCCCGGGGTCACCAGGCCGGGAAGAGGGCCACCAGTACGAGGCCTCTTCCCCCGCCGAGAAGCAACCCCCGGGAAGAAGAAGAAGACGACGCCGCACCAGGAAGCAGAAGGCGACGCTGGCTCACCAGGAGAGGACCGCCAAGCCGCAACCCAGGACTGCTCCCAGGACAGCAGTCAACCGAGGAGCCAATCAGGAGAAGACCTCAGCGGGTAGCGGCAGTCAGGTGAGAGTGAAACGTCCCCCTCAGCAGCTCTTGCAGTGTTTCCGCTGTCTGAGGTGGGGCCACCGTCAGGTCAGCTGTGGGCTCGAGGTGAGGTGCAACCGCTGTGGTGGTGATCATTACTACACGGCCTGCGCAACACTTAGAGACGCACCGGTGTGCGCCAACTGCTCGGGGGGCCACCCGGCCTCCCATCGCAGTTGCCCTGTCTACCGGGGCCCGGCGCCATGACCCACCCCCTTCCAGGAGGCCCCCGCCTCGGCGGGCTTGGCCTCATTCTCCGGGATCGGAGACTAGGTACGAGGTACCCCAAGGAGGTGGAGTCGTGCGACAGGCCCTAGTGGTACTCGACGCATGGCTCCGCAGCCGGCAAGGACCGTGCTAGTCACAGCAGTGCCCAGACGGACTGATCCCCAGGTGATGGAAAGGCAAGGAATTGGTTTATGTATTGTGGATGTTACCTGTTCCTAACTAACACAACCTCTGGTCTTTTTCCAGCCCACATCCTTGCATGTGCTATCACAAGATGTCAGGTTTTACATGTAGGCTCTTTCTTCTTTCTGCCTATGTGGTTTTTCCCTGACCCTTCAATACCATACTTCAACACCATATACCTAATACAATCTCGCCTGGTAGCGTGGCTGACATGGAAACAGGCAGATACTCCTTGTATCATTTCCCACTCTTCCCTGCTATCTCTTTCTTCTTCTTAGAAATAATAGCATGTCGGAGGCCATGTAGATTGAGTCGTTGGTCACGCGGGGGGAGCGGGCTTCGGGGGCCCCCCCGAAAAAAAAGAAAAAAGAAAAGCGCAATAGTGCGATAATGGGGTGACCAGTGATCTTACATTTCCCTTTCCTACTAGTCCCTTTTCACTTGTCCCGCCCCTTATCTGTAACACTTCCCTCATCTCCATCTTCCTTCTTCTGATAGCCTACCTGCAATGACTCATACCGATTTCTCACCGACACCTCTCCTGGGCCCACTGCCTGATGAAACCCTTAGCCTTCGTTTTCCTTGACCTTAAAACATTACTCCACCTGTCTTCCGTAACTTCTCCTCTTCATTCCCCTCCCTCTTGCCTTATTCTTCTTATTTTTCGTCTTCTTATCATAATAATTATCATAATCATAGATTTTTTGAATCAAGTTTTTAGTATTTCTGTCAAAATTAGCCATTGCAACTCTTTCATGGAAATAGAGTTCTTGAGGGCCATTTCTGAAGATAGAAGAGGGTAAACTGTTTAACCTGTACCCGCTCCATTTCTCACTTCCGCTACTACATTTTCCACATCTGATCAGGTCACAGAAGCGAACTATGTAGCATGTACGAAAATAGCTCAGTTTTAAGGTTGGATGTCCTTCCTAACCGCAAACCTATGTGGAGGGATAAGCAATAACCTACCATTACGTGTTTCTGTGGTGGTTAATAGTGAAGTGTGTTGCACGTTAGGCCTAATGAAGAGGGTATTTTAAGACAATCACAAACATTATCTCTCTGAGCTAGAGGAATTAAGGCTGGTTCTCCACGAGCAGGTAAAACGCCGCTTTTCGCCCGCCTGACCGCTCAAACTTTTAGCCTATTCTACACGAGCGGTTGAACTGACCCCTGTAAACAGCGTCAAAAACGCCAGCGACACGCGCAGCCATTCTCCACCAGCGATAAACCTGCCATACTATAATGCTGGGCGTCGTACAAATAGGTTTTGTTGTCGGAGCTGTTCAACTACAATTATTAGCAATATTGAAATAGAAACCTGGTAAGAAAAGACGTTGGTGGACTCACTCTGCGTTATCGAATCGACTCACCACTGGACAATTTCATTTAACGTTTTGCGAACACATGAGCTACCCGAAAATGTTTTTTTCAATATTATAGAATGTCATTTGCTTCATTCGATGAGCTGTTTGAACGGTGTCGTCCCATTTGCGATCACTCTTATCAGTGACATACAAACAGTCAGGTTGCTGTGAGGGAATTCCCTACTGAAAGACTGGTAATGGAAGACTGGCGAAACTACATACTAGGATTCATACGCAATCGTATGTTGAAACTCATTAAATTACTTATGTTTACCGTTTGAGACTGATGCGTTAATATAGGGACTGACAGAGAATAAACAGGACTCAAATGAACCTTTCATTTAGAGTTACCAGATGGTTGTGGGTGTAAAAGCGGTTAAATAAGTTTTAAGGAGTAAGACAAAAGATGAGCGTAATAAACCGTTGAATTTTACACTTTCCAATTTAAAAACAAAGGATTTTGCTGTAACACTTTGCTTCTTCGATAGTGCTACCCTTTTTGAAGCAATTGCAGCTCATCTCAGACTTAACAGTCTTAACACTTTCTTATACAATAGGGAACACTATTAAATTACTGCTTAAATAATGCTCAAATTGTTCAAACATTCATACTGACGCGTTAAGTAAACAGCTGCTCAAAATATAATTAGCCTTCATCTACCTGTAAGTTCGTCTACCCCTTAGTCTCATCTCTTGATACCGGTTCGGGATGAGATGACATTAATTTATACGGGATGTTTCTACGGCCTGGTGCCCTTCCTGACACCAACCTCAGTCGAGGACATAATGAAGATGAAATGTGTTATGGTGAATGAAATTGTGTAAGGGGTGGGAGGACTCACCTCTGGCCTATGGATAGGAACTGTACTGGCATTTGCCTGGAAGTGAAATTATTAAACCACAGAAAACCATTCTGAGAACTGCCGACGGTGGGGTTCGAACCCACGCGTTCGCCGAATGCTTGGCGCCATAGCCACAGCGCGTTAAAAACGCGCGGCCACTCAGCCTACTTTCAACTATATAAATAAAATGATAATTTGTGTCTGTACGCTCGGATTAGATGTACAAGATTCCAGAACTTAATGTTAAGAAAATGTTTAGATTAAAATAAGTTGAAGGAATGATAATTCTATGATAGCGAGAAATGATGAGATTGCATTCGGGAAATAGTGGGTTCGAACCCCATTGTCGGTAGCCCTGAAGATGGTTTTCCGTAGTTTCCTATTTTCACAACAAGCAAATGCTGGGGAGGTACCTTAATTAAGGCCACGGCCGCTTCCTTCCCACTCCTAGCCCTTTCCTATCCCATTATTGCCATAAGACCTAGCTGTATCGGTGCGACGTAAAGCCAGCGATAAAAAACTCATGTCACCAAACATCCTTGACTTTTCCGTAAATTTATATAAGAGTATCCATCATATAAAGTACGAGACTTGCCTTTCTTCGTCTCAATGACCTGCATGTCGTAAGTAAATACGCAGATAACAACATAACAATAAAAGCTACATCAACGATGGATGTCTACAGCTGGAATAATTTCAGTATGTTAAAAACTGTAGACCCCAAAAAACCTTCAAGAGAGAGGTTGTGTGGAGTACGCCCTAATTAGCAGCCCCCCTGCTGCATGGACGTTGGAAAACCCTGATAGGCTGCTGATAATTTTACAGTGGTCGCAAATGGGACACAAACTGGTCTTTCTTCACATTCTTGTTTTCCACTGTAATGGAAGTGATCGCAAATGGGACAACTTTTGCTGTGATCGCAAATGGGACACAACCGTTTGAACTTATTAAGGTGCATGTTACTAAACGAGTGAAATGCTAGTTTAGGGGAAGGCCTGAAATTTAATTCTCAAATATTTATATTATTAGTGGTCTTATCGATAAATATTACATAACTCAAGTTATATAGAATTAAATTTCCGATCATTTATGTCTCACGCATGTTTACGGTATCGGCTATAATAACAGAGACATTCATGAATTTGTATTTTTGTTGCTAAGTCCATATCAACGCCGCACCACAGGAGAAAATGAGTTAACAGAATATAATGAAAATCGGTACATAGAGGTCCGCCTATGTGGTGTAGTGGTTAGCGTGATTAGCTGCCACCCGCGGAGGTCCGGATTCGATTCCCGGCTCTGCCACGAAATTTGAAAAGTGGTACGAGGGCTGGAACGGGTTCACTCAGCCTCGGGAGGTCAACTGAGTAGAGGTGGGTTCGATTCCCACCTCAGCCATCCTGGAAGTGGTTTTCCGTGGTTTCCCACTTCTCCTCCAGACAAATGCCGGGATGGTACCTAACTTAAGGCCACGGCCGCTTCCTTCCCTCTTCCTTGTCTATCCCTTCCAATCTTCCCCATCCCCCGCAAGGCCCCTGTTCAGCATAGCAGGTGAGGCCGCCTGGGCGAGGAACTGGTCATTGTCCCCAGTTGTATCCCCCAACCAAGAGTCTGAAGCTCCAGGACACTGCCCTTGAGGCGGTAGAGGTGGTATCCCTCGCTGAGTCCGAGGGACAAACCGAACCTGGAGGGTAAAACAGATGATGGTGATGGTACATAGAGTCGGGGAATAAGAAACTACAGCCTGGATGAATTTGCAGTTTGGGGAAAGGCTCCTAAAATTTATTTTTAAATACCTACGATAAGTTATTGGTCCTATCGAAAAGTACTGCATAACAAAAGTTAGAGAGAATACAATTTCCGATCATTTATGTTGTATTGCCAACGGCCGTAGCCGTCTTGAAACACCGGATCCCGTGAGATCTCCGAAGTTAAGCAACATTAGGCGTGATCAAGATTTGGATGGGTTGCTACGTGCTGTTGGTGGGGGGTACGGGAATGGAGGAGCGGAAAGGAACTGGCCACCCTACTGCACGTAAACTCCGGCTCAGGCACACCTCTGCGGAGGTTCGGGCAGAATACACCCTTACCTTCATGTTTTATTCAGTTTTACCGCACCGACTATGATAAGAGTGGTATTTCAGAGTCGGAAGAAAACTAAATGTGAAGGCCTACAATATCGAAAGCGCATAATATTGATCAGCAATAATATTTTATTGACTATTGTTTGTTGTGATGTTCTTTGTCTCTTATGCTGCCACTCAACTCCGATAGATGGGATTACTGCTGCGTACAGAGTATAACAGCCTGACTGAATATTGGCGGGATATAGCTGGGGAGTTAGAAAACGTTCTTTTTTAGCATTCCATTCCTCTGGTTCATACATTTCCTGATACTGCTAGTACGTAACACACCGGTTCATCATAGTATTCCAGCTATTCGATCCCTACTCTGACCCGCTGTTTTGAATGAGCAGTGTGCACATTTAAGGCAGAGGCTCACTTAATAGTAGTAGTAGTAGTAGTAGTAGTATGACCTCGTCTAGAATTACAATTTAGTCCTACTCCAAATTATAGCACCACAATTCACTAAATAATACAAAATTCAACCCTGAAAAGAGCCGTTTCTTAAGAAAAGCTTCTTCCGCTTCACTTTTATTAAATCTATATTCATTTTATTCCAAATTAGCAGTGAAGAGGGGCTTTCACCTCTGGCTCTGAGGAAGAATTTGCCTCCAAGTCAGATAGTTTTTTCCCCGCCAGTGTATTGAGTTGAGATTTTCCGATTCATCGTGTATTCCTAGGAAACAGAGTAGTAAAAGGGCATAGTTTTTGCCCTGGGACTCTCCACAATTCGACGCCTCCTCCCACCCTCCCCTCGTCGAAAAAAAGACGAAGAGTGTTCACGGCTGTCTACGGCTTGGTCATTCCAGCTCTGAAAATTTGGATTGTTTGATCGGAAGCGTAGTACTGTACGTTAAAAGTGAGAAAATGCGTTGTTTTTCATTTGACCGAGTATTTCATATGAAAACATTGCTTTTAACTTAATCGTGTCATTCAAACTGACATCATTGTAATGACCTATGTTCGTTTCAGTTGGGAAAATGACTAAGACACTCTTTCTGAGGATGTAAAAAGGCAGGTGGAGAGTGAGTGTCTGCCATTATAATGCTCCCCAACTTGATTGTGACTGATAGTAGGCAAGCGGGCCTACCGTTACAATGAACATTCCCTAAACCAGTCTTCATATGAGAAAAGACGTTTGGTGACTTCCGCGTCGCATTTCTAGGGTAAAGTTAAGAGCTATGGAATTTAATACAATCTTGCTCACAACGTGTACAATACCTAACCTAGAATTTTGTATACAATGTAGAATTCCGTAGCGAAGCACGGGTACATCAGCTAGTAAAGAATATACTACACTTCAGGCAGTTCCTATCGTGCGACAGAGGCGGGTGAACTGCTCACGTGGAGTATGATTCGCTGGTTCTACCGCTAGCGGGAATAACGCCTCTGCTGGCGTTTAGACCCGCCTGCCCGCTCATGAACGCGTTCACCTGCGGCGTGCAAACCACCCGTGTAGACAACTCTACAAATACCCCATGGTTCTGTTCCGCAAGCGGGTTTGTAGCGGGTGAACAGCGGCGTTTTACCTGCTCGTGGAGAATCAGCCTTAACCAGACACGGCAAATATCTGCGGCCGGGTCGCGAATCGAACTCGGGACCCTCCTAACCACTGACCATTCAGCCAAAGAGCCGGAATCATGAAATAAGAACTCATTGATTATTCTCCGAGCCACCTTTTGAACAGACTAAAGCGGAAGTGACGTCATTGCCTCGTAACACTTGCCTGGTTGCCAAACGAACTGGCGCGCGATTGAAACTTGTAGTCCAAAGTTACAACACAGCACAGCACACCGATTGTAACTTGAAACATTTGAAAAAATGCATTAACCTGGTCGTATTAGTGAAGTCCCATGTCGCCACTGCTGTTTTAAACGGCCTATTGACAGTAAATGGACCCACGTGGTCAAGACATCTACTGAATAAGTATGGCAGCTCCGAATTGGCGACAGCATAGCCGTAACTCGTGCTGACAGTAGAGTAGACATGAAACGTGCACTCCTAACATGTGACCGGGCGAGTTGGCCGTGCGGTTAGGAGCGCGCAGCTGTGAACTTGCATCCGGGAGATAGTGGTTTCGAACCCTAATCTTGGCAGCCCTAAAGATGGGTTTCCGTAGTTTCCCATTTTCACACCAAGCAAATGCTGGGGTTGTACTTTAATTAAGGTTACTTCCGCTTCCTTCCCATTCCTAGACCTTCCCTATTCCATCGCCACCATAAGACTTATCTGTGTCGGTGCGACGTGCGACACCCGCGTGTTCCCCTAGTCTGCTCAAAAGGTGGCCCGGAGAATAGTATTTACGGTTCAGCATTCTTTATTATAGTAACTCATTCTACACCCACTTTCACTATCGGACAGCGACTTGCTCAATCGGTAATGTATTTACAATGAGCTGGCTCATCTGTCTGATGACGTAATCTGTTACATTATCTCGTGGAGGAATTTTAATTCTTTATAATGTGAGAATAAGCACAACATGATACTCACACACTGATAAATGAGGTTGGGATTCCGGGAATATAATGTGTCTTCGTCCCTATCATATAGGCCTACATCAGTTTAGAGGGACTGCTATTCAAGAACAAGGTTTCTGTCGGCAACTGTGTATGTCTTTACACGTAAAATAACTCCTGCGGGACTAAATTCCGGCACCTGGGCGTCTCCGAAAACCGTAATAGTAGTTAGTGGGACATAAAGCCAATAACATTATTATTATTATTATTATTATTATTATTATTATTATTATTATTATTATTTTATTTTTTTTGCTAGGGGTTTTACGTCGCACCGACACAGATAGGTCTTATGGCGACGATGGGATAGGAAAGGCCTAGGAGTTGGAAGGAAGCGGCCGTGGCCTTAATTAAGGTACAGCCCCAGCATTTGCCTGGTGTGAAAATGGGAAACCACGGAAAACCATCTTCAGGGCTGCCGATAGTGGGATTATTATTATTATTATTATTATTATTATTATTATTATTATTATTATTATTATTATTATTATTGTTACGGAGATATCCGTGGTAGGTAGAGGTGAAAGAAGGTGCGGGTGTGAATGGGTTTCAAGCTACGAAATTAACGTGCAATGTAACATTAATTTAAAATTTAACTAGGTTATATTTTCTTTTCCAAAAACAAGAGATAACCATCATAACAGGTACAGAGTAGCAAAAAAGTAGGTACAATATTACTGGATTCGGGCTCAGTGCCCTTACTTCATAACTCTTGGGCAATCAGCCCCGCCTTACTCCAAAAAAAATTTTAGCCAAGGGGCAGAAAACCCCATTCATGCCCAGGAGCACTGGCTCCAAACATTACACATAAAGCCTGCACGAGGCATACAGAAACAAATTTCAAAGAGCGATCCGCTCTCAAAATTGTAAGCCTATCACAAGGCCACACCAAACTCTACCTTCAAGCTGTCCTCTAAGGACGTATTCACAGGGGTAAAATACCCAACCTACGGAGGTCTATTACATGAAAAGAAGGTTGATTACATGACCTCTAAAATAACAATTTGAGAGGAGGCGATCTTGCACTCCTAATACACTTTGTTTTTAAAACCTAATCTGGCTCTGGGCCACTAACGCAAGGGCTAATCCCATACTACAGAGGTGACTTAGAGAAGAACACTTTACATTACATAAACGAAGAATAGTTTGAGAAAATAAGTTCACCTCAAAACAAATGTGAGTGGGAGCTCGAGAGGGTTAGCACTCTCTATCCCAATATGTAGCTTTACAAGAAAAAGATGAAAAGAGTAATTACATTTTGGGAAAAGGTTACATGATGGAAATGCTTCGAACCCGCCGCGAGTGTTAAACTGCCGACCTAGCAAGAAAAGAAGTTATTAATAGGCCATTACCTGGTGTTGAACGGCTGAAGAAGAAAGAGGCGCTTCCCGCCTCCTGCTATGTACTTAATACACTGAAAGATGGAACAGAAGTGGCCCGGAGACCCCAAAATCAGCAGTTTATATACTCTCGCGGAAGTTTCTAGGCGTTAGGGGAATGAAAACACCCGCCCACAATGTTTTTATTGGATAGGACCCCGCAACAGATACAAGTTGGGGGAAGATACACCAGATTGGTCAGAAATTACTAAAAGAAATTCGGGATTGGATAAATCTAAAACAAGGGGAAAAAGAGGGGTATACAGCCAACTTAAACCATGACAGAAAGAAATTTAACAAAGAACAAACTCTTGAAATAAAAATTTCTCCAACAAAATAGTTCTTTGATTTCGCACTAGGTTGCACTATTGTAATTCTTCAGTAGTGTCCTCTAGAAGAGAAAGTTCACACTTCTTACTTCAAGCGAAACAAAAACACATCAAAAGTGACACAGTTCAAAAACTCAAAATTTTCCACGTGGTGACATCTTCTGAGAAAGTAGAGAATTAATAGAATAGATAAAGTTCAACCTTCCTCCAGAAGAGGAGTTTCAACTGGCGCAACTTTTAAATAAACGGTGTAGAGGTGTACCGCCCGGTACAATTATTATTATTCAGAACACTTTTCCCATTCCTTCGTCGTCCTATAGATGACATTTCCAATCCAATACATCCATCTGTTGTAGTGTACAAGAATATAAACATACATTCAAAGGTTATATTAAAATAGTCACAATTGAAGTTAATACACCCCAGGTCGTCTCCAATTATTCAGACACCTAATTTCGATGGTAGACCCAGAGGCTGTGCGAGGGTATACGCGAGTATACGCCGTATGTCCTCTGCTTACCTCCACTCATTAGAATATGCATTCTGATTTCTTGCTTATACCTCCCGCTTCGGTATCTTTCCTTTTTAATTTCGCCGTTCTGTCAATGACTTTTAACTCTCCAGCTACGCCGGTAATCGTGAATATCGAACGTTCAACTTGATGTACAACATTATCAGCCATCACTTATTTAAGGTCACCACTGCTCTTCCCTTACGTCTCCAGCATTATGTTCAAACATTAAAATGCCCGTCACCAGTTGATCGATGTAAGCCTGAGATATATATGAAGAAGTGGCTGCAAAACCATCGTACTGCAACATATACCAATACAAAAGTTTGTTCCGGTGAACAGTGATCGCAAATCAAAAGAGGCATCTTGGATTGTTTTTTAACCCTTTGTTGCCTGACGGTACTTTAAAGTACCATCTCATATTTCATGGCTTTGGAATTATTCAGTAAATCCTATCCTTGTATTTTCCTCATGGTACTTTCAAGTAACTAATTCTGGAAACAGAGATATTTCATTTTTGAGGTTGGTATTGATGAAAAACGCAGGAGATCGTTTTATTCTTAGGAGTGTAGTCTAGTGTTACCACTGTAAACAAATGACATTTTGATTGATTATTTCTTAGCTCCTATTGTTACATTTGACCTGCAAGTGATCTTAGTACATGTAAGTATGCTTCTGTAATGCAATAAAATACCCAAATTAATGAAATTTGCAATTGGTGTGGATATGTAGCTAGTAAATGGCGAGGTACTTAGAAGTGCCGTCAGGCCATATGGAGGGTCTCATGTCAGTCATATCCAAAACCAAAAGTAATGCTTTCCTTCGATGGACATCGGTGTTTTTCTATGGAAAGACAGTAAAGGTGTGTGCTTAGCATCTAATTTCCATGGAACAGAAGCCACAACTGTTTCTAGGAAACAGAAGGATGGAAGTAATGTTACTGTTGATTGCCTGGTTCTTGTACAAGACTACAATGCACACATGGGTGCAGTGGACCTTGCTGACAGACTTCGAGGCGTATATGGTTTAGAACGTCGATCCAAAAATGGTGGCATAGATTATTTTGGGGAATGATTGAGATAGCATTTGTCAATGCCTACATCATATACTGTAATCTGCATGAAAAAGTCCCTCTAATGGCATTCCGGCATAATGTGGCCCTAGGACTGATGAACCAGAAAGAAATTCCTCCTCCAGGAAAACTTTCACGTGATATGAGGTCACCAAAGTCACCAGAACAAACTTGTCTACCAAAAAGGAGGAAAACAGAATATTCTGTGCCCAGTGATGTCAGACTAAGTAATCGTGGAAATCATTTTGTTGTTTTTGTAAAAAACCATGGTCGATGTGAGGTGTGTTCGGGAAAGAAGGTGCAGTCAAGACCGCATTCAAAGTTTACTACATGTAGTGTTCTTCTTTGCTGCAATGAAAAAAGAACTGCTTTGCAGAGTATCATAATGTGTCAGCTGTATAGGATGTATGCAAGATGTTCTACATATGAACAATAATATTAGGAAACTTCACTCTTATTACACATAATTGCTTTAAATTTTGCTTTTACATTTTTGTAATAGTTTTAGGTATGAAAAAAATGTTCTACTAATATTTTGAGACAGTAAATGTGATATAATTCCAAAATGTGAACATTCTTATCTACCCAAATATGAAGCCTCATATATGCCTGACGGTACTTAAAAGTACCAGGCCCCAAAAACATACCAAAAATTAAAATTATGATTTGAAAGTATTAGCATTCACTATTTGAACATATTCCATTAGAATAAGGTGAAAAAATCAAGTATACTTATTATTTTTGACTATTCAGGCAACAAAGGGTTAATAAATAGCTGGATGTAGGTCCAGTAGAAAACTACTGTGTAAGCAGATTAAGATTTCCAAACTGGCGCATTAAAATACGGATTTCTTCGTTGAAAATCCACAGCCTGTTTCCAGTCATTCGACCAGGTCAGGAATGGAATGAATGAAGCCCCAATCTACCGGCGAGGATAGGAATTGTGCCGGCTGCCGAAGCCTGTCGCACTCCCCTGGGGTAATGATTAATGATTGACGGTTGAAATGAAATGATATTGGATAGTGTTGCTGGGATGAAAGATGACAGGGAAAACCGGAGTACCAGGAGAAAAACCTGTCTCGCCTCCGCTTTGTCCAGCACAAAATTTAGACGGAATAACCGGGATTTGAACCATGGAACTCAGCAGTTAGAGGCCGCCTGAGCCACGAAGGCTCCTTTAGATTTCTTCATTGTCATCATGTCTTCTATATCTGATTTATGCCATATTGAGGGAAGTTAGTTATAACTGTTATAACCCACTAATTTTTAACGCCAGGGTGGTGTGGCATCCGGAATGTGCAATGTCCTGACTTAGAGTATACCCTGTGAGAATTTTCGGACTACAGCGCTGGATACGACGGAAACAGGTATCAAAATTGGCCTCCTCAAAGAAATGATGAGTAGCAGGTAGGGACCTTCGTCGGAGGCAGCCCTACCCAGGGAGTGGCGCCCCTGCCTATGTGAGCCCCAGAGTACACTGACCCGGTGTGTAACATCTGGTATGGGTCCCAGCTCAGGGTTACGAGTGAAGACCTCGAAGGCATCTACGGCGGAGAAGGTGGACTTCGGTACGGCGGAGATGGCGGAAGGGGCAAACCCGTAGCGTCTGTACTCCAGATGAGCGGCTACGAAAGGCGTCTGTCTCCATCTTAGGGGCGGCCTAATTTTGAACCTGGCAGCAGGTATAAAATGCCCTTGAGTGTGGCGAGCCCATCGTAATAATAACTATATGGATAAAGAAGATATGGTGTCTCGGAAAAGGTTAGGGCTTCCCCAGCTAAAAGCGACGCGCAGCTCTTCGGGTGCTGGGAGAACTGTGAGAAGTGGGCAACCAGCACCAAACTATATCAAGATAGCGACAGTAAATGTCCTGACACTGACGGGAAAGATAGAAGAAATGGTTGACTTCACGAAAGAAAAAGATTTTACTCGGACTGTGTGAGACCAAGAAGAGGGGTACGAGAGAGATTCCTCTGAAAGAAGGATACAGGCTGTATTACAGCGGAGGACCTGAAGCAAAAAATTGAGTGGACATCATACTTAGAAAACAAATCCAAGAATATGTGGAATATTCAAAATGCGTCAGCGATAGGATGATGGTGATGAGACTCCAGTTTGAAAGTGGCATGAAAGATCTATTTCAGTTGTATGTCCCACAAACTGGTCGCATAGATGGACATCTAGAGGACTTTTTGGAGGAAGTGGAGAGACAGATAGAAGATAAGGAAGTGCTATTGATGGGAGATCTAAATGTACAAGTTGGAATGGAAAGACAAGGCAAAGAAGCTGTTGTAGGGCACTTTGGATACGGAAATGTAAATCCAGAAGGCGAGTTGTTGGTGGATTTTTGCATGAGGAACCAAATGATTGTTGGAAACACCTGGTTTAGGAAGAAGAACAGTCATAAGATTACAAGGTATGGTTGGGGAGACAGACGAACAAAGACCACGTTTTATTATATAATCATAGAGACAGAACACCGGAAGAACCTTTTAGATGTTACAGCCATGCCTGAAGAAACCTTTGGTGGAGATCATAGAGTTGTGATAGGAGAATTGAAAGTGGGATTGAAAAACCCTCATTAAAAAAAAGAGAGAAAAGAATTAAATTATAGAAGTTGAAGGAGAAAAACATACAAGAAGAATTTCAAAGGGAAATAATACCCTTGGTACCCAGGACGGAGATGAATGGAAAAGATTTAAGGAAGCACTGGTTGGATGTACAGAAAAGGTATGTGGTAGAACATCAGGAAATGACAGGGTAAAATTTAAAGTGAAGGAAAAGAAAATGGCATGGAAAGCATGGGAAACATCTAAGACTGAAGAAAGTAAAAGAAAATATGTGGAGGCAAAGAATTTGACCAAGAAATTAGTGGAGGAAGAAAAGAGGAAAAGCTGGGCCTTATTCATACAGAAATTGAGAGATGACATGCAGGGCAGCAAGAAATTACTGTATCGTATCTTAAGAAACAAGAAGAGAGATCAAGTAAACACCAGATTTGTGAAGGATGAAGACGGCATAGTATTAACAAGCCCAGAGAAATCTTGAACCTTTCTCTCTGCTATAAAAGTTGGGACCGTTCGGGCCATGTTGTCTTTGTGATCGCTCCAGTCAAGAGGTTTTGAGTGTGTTCGTAGTGGAGGCAAGGGAAAGGACTGCCTCGTCCATCGCCGAGAGGTCCACCAGCCCAAGGTAATGGCAGATGCAGTTTAACCATGTAATTGTTTTTGAAAGCTATCTCGAGGGGAAGGTTTCAACATTCTTTCGTAATGTAACTTTTATTCCTGAATGTAAATTCTCAAACAAGTCTTAAGAACTTCACCGAACTTAGGGAATAAAGAGTGAGGACCCTCTTGTATTCCCTTTCAACTTGATATTGAGGTGACTATGACCTTGTAATCTTCAAAATCTCTCTCTTAATTTTATAAACTTTCCCTCCATCTAGTTACCTCTGTAGTATAGGCTTAGCCTCTGTAACTTCGGGCTATGAATTTCAAGGAGTGCAAGAGTTTGTTGGCTACTAACATTTTTGGTTTTTGTCCAGTAACTTCATCCTTTTGTTGTTAACAAAGGCCACGTAGAATGGGTACTTGTTACCCCTGTGAATGTCAACTTCTATTTTTCATTTTGTGTCTAACCAAATCAGACTGTTGAGCGATGAAGACAGTGTTTACGTTTGTTTTTGTTAAACGTAAGTTGTGCCTTTGATAGCCTGTAACGTTAGAATTTTGGAGAAAAGTCTCCTAGTGAGTAAGTGTGAGGAGCAAAGACGCTCCTGTTCTATCATTGTAATTCTGGAACTCGGTCCCCTGAAGGTTGGTTGAAGTGCTCTTGTTAAATTTGTAACTAGGGAGCTTCAAGCTCATGTTGTTAGATTGTTGATTTTCTAATATTGTTACTCAAGCTCACGAGCTAGACATTGTACCTGATTGCTGTTAATTGCTTAGCAAATTGTAGAGTTTGAAAGGAAAAGAGAAAAAAGGAGGAAAGAAATATATCCCAAAATTTTAAAGTTTTTTAATCTTTTCTCTATCCACCCACTCAAGCCCGCACCCTCTTTCACCTTTGCGTTCCACACAATCTCCGGAACAATCATAATTGTTTTTTTTTCCCGTTTCTGCTTCCGTAAAAACGAAATGGCGTATGGCTTTTGGTGCCGGGAGTGTCCAAGGACAAGTTCGGCTCGCCAGATGCAGGTCTTTTGATTTGACTCCCGTAGGCGACCTGCGCGTCATGATGAGGATGAAATGATGATGAAGACGACATACAGTATATATACTCAGCACCCGTGCCAGCGAAATTAACCAATTCTGGTTAAAATTCCCGACCCTGCCGGGAATCGAACCCGAGACCCCTGTGTCAGCTATTAGCAGAACAAAGGATAGGAGAGTGATTTCCAGTCCCATTCAAACCCCTTATCACGGAGGTAGTATTGTTGATAGAGATTTTAATAAGAATATTAGGGGTTGTTATGTTAATTATTTGTGTATTAAAGATAAAAAAGTCAACTTAAAAAATAAATAAATTGATAAAACATCACCCCCTAAAAATTATACAAAATAATAATCTATAATTTTGGCAGGTGTGTTGTTGAAGTTGGAAGGGTATGGATTGTTACGTGTTTATTCAATAATGATTTCATTAGGATTAAAGTATAATTATATTTGAGTTGCAATTAGTTTGGTTGGAGGTGTATTAGTCACTTTGGTATGTTATAATTGCGGGGTGGTCTTCTAATTCTAATTATGTGCTAACCATTTAGCCATGGAACCGGACTCTGCTTCCGTGTGTTGTATATTTGTTCCTAGAATGTAACGATTTCAGGAAATGGATTACAAGTAAAAAATTACATTTTGTAAAAAGTAGGTAACGATTCTTTCTTTCTTCTTGCTTAATATGTTTGCCCTCCAGGGTCGGTTTTTCCCTCGGACTCAACGAGGTATCCAACCTCTACCGTCTCAAGGGCAGTGTCCTGGAGCGTGAGACATTAGGTCGGGGATACAACTGGGGAGGTGGACCACTACCTCGCCTAGGCGGCCTCACCTGCTATGCTGAACAGGGGCCTTATGGGGGGATGGGTAGATCGGAAGGGATAGACAAGGAAGAGGGAAGGAGGCGGCCGTGGCCTTACGCTAGGTACCATTACCGGCATTTGCCTAGAGGGAATATGGGAAACCATGGAAAACCACTTCGAGAACGACTGAGGTGGGAATCGAACCCTCATCTACTCACTTGACCTCCCAACGCTGAGTAGATCCCGTTTCAGCCCTCGTACCACTTTTCAAATTCCGTGGCAGAGCCGGGAATCGAACCCGGGCTTCTGGGGGTGGCAACTAATCACGCTAACCACTGCACCACAGAAAAAGTAACGATTACTAGTAAGAATTTCAATGTTATTTGCTTTATGTCCCACTAACTACTTTTTCGGTTTATGGAGACGCCGAGGTGCCGGAATTCAGTCCCTCAGGAGTTCTTTTAAGTGCCAGTAAATCTACCGACACGAAGCTGACGTATTTGAGCACCTTCAAATAACACCGGACTGAGCCAGGATCGAACCTGCCAAGTTGGGGTCAGAAGGCCAACGCCTGAACCGTCTGAGCCACTCAGCCCGGCAAGTAAAAATTACTAACAATGTAATCGTTACAAGTAAATCGATTACTTTCACTCAGTTACTCCTCAACTCTGGTGTCGACCCGTCAACATGCGTCCGTCACTATGCTGCACAGTTCGATTGCAAACCCATGTTCACTGAGGCGTTTTATTTCTCCTATCGAGTACGTTCTACCGCTTAGGCTTGTACCACCATGTCTGATACCCCTATGTATAGTCACTCCCATAAATATTCGGCCACTGATAAAATCCCCGAAAAAGTGGTGACAATAACGCAACCATGAGCAGAATGTGAAATCAAATGTGCCTAAGTAATAGAACTACATGTGTTCTTCATGATACACCTCAATTATATATTCGGTCACCCAGAAAGGCCGGGATTACCGTTCTATTCATTGACATAAACAGGGCAAATAGCGTTGAAAAACGAGTTCAGGAGTGCGGTGCCGCAAAACACGTCGTGCTGAAGTCATTTGCTGCAGTGCTAAGGACTGGTATACAATACCACGTTTGAAGAACGCCAGCTTGTGATATTACATTATGCTGGAAATAAATCGCATATGAAGATATCGCAGATGCTTAACACAGGTAAGCAGAATAACAGTTGGACATGTAATAAGACGATTCGAAAATGAAGACGGAATTGATTCAGTTACCCAGACAGGCAGGACAAAAAGGTTGACAGAACGAGAGGAGCGGTTTGTGCTTCGGGATGTAAAACGAAATCCGAAAATTAACGCTCCGAAACTGGCAGCAGCTGATTTAGAAGAGTGTGGAAAGAAAGTGGGTACTGAAACAGTGCGAAGAGCACTGCGAAGGAATGAGTTCTTTGGGAGAAGAGCTAGGAGTAAACCATACATTAGTTCGGTGAATAAAAAGAAGTGGCTAGAGTTCGCAAAAAACTACGTAAACAAACCCAGTGCTTGGTGGGAGGATGTGTTATTTTTTGATGAGTCAAAGTTCAACGTCTTCGGATCCGATGGAAAGCAATTGGTGTGGCGGAAACAAGCAATTTACAAGCAACGGTAAAACATGGTGGGGGAGGTGCAATGGTGTGGGGATGTATTGCATCGACCAGGGTTGATGCACTGAGTTTCAGCGAACATACTTTGAAAAAAGAGAGCTATTTGGCTATCCTCAAAAACAATTTGCGACATTCTGCGGAATAACTTGGTATACAGCGTACTTTCAAATTATACCAACATATCGACCACAAGCACAAGTCGTAACTTGTCAGGAAATGGCTGCTGTACAACTGCCCGAAGGTTTTGGAGACTCCACCGCAATCACCCGACCTGAACCCCATCTAGAATGTGTCGAGTCAAATGAAGGCAACACTGCAATTGCGGCCGCCAAGTTCCCTCACAGACTTGAAGAGGAGACTGCTTCAAGAACGGGCGGCAGTAAGCCCTGATTATATCAAGAATCGATACCGAATCGACTGGAAGAACCATAAAACATCAA
Source organism: Anabrus simplex (assembly GCF_040414725.1). Classification (NCBI taxonomy): domain Eukaryota; kingdom Metazoa; phylum Arthropoda; class Insecta; order Orthoptera; family Tettigoniidae; genus Anabrus; species Anabrus simplex. The sequence goes on along the minus strand of NC_090268.1, from coordinate 120,726,479 downwards.
AGTGGACCTACAAAGTAATGAATGTGTAACACGGTTGTGAATGATGCGAGTTTATGTTGTTTTTTGTGTAGTGACCGAATATTTTTGAGGTGGCACTGGAATTACTGCTCTTACTTAATGTACGACAGATGACTTACTAATGATTGTCAGAAGAGTTCGATCTACATCACAATGTTTGTAGGACGTGTTAATATGTTATCCTACATGTTTCGTTGTGTTATACATTATCATTATAGCGTAGGAATAACTACCCAATAAAAGTGTATCAAAAAATCAGAGTGACCGAATATTTATGGGAGTATCTGTACATTAGATGCAATTTAATGAACGGGTATTTACAGCATGAGGCAATTAAATGTTCAAGGTGTTGTAGTCCGTTTCTTAGCCGCGCACCCTACTATAGATACATCGATAAATGGACAAGATACTCAGAGGTTCATGGCTGGTGATTTTGGGAAGTAGCAGCCAAGAGAGATTAATGAACTAGGTCAGACTTTCCTCCTTTTTCATCGTTCCTCGTTTAGACATCCTACGCTCTCCTTCATCTATCTGTCTCGCCTTGTCACATTTAATTACGAAATATCACCACACATTTTTCTCTGTTAAGGGTGTTTTTAACTTTCCGTTTCTTCTGTTGTTAATAAATGTTATGGTTTATGTTCACATCCATTCTAAAGTACTTGAGGTTTTAACTACTGTAGTTGCCACGATCAGTTAGAACTCGGTCCAAATAAATGCGCCGCGCGCTGCGCGAGAGGGAAATTATGCACTCGTTTCTAAACCTCACCCGTTGCTTCAAGGACATGTTTTCAGTGTCCCCGCCAGTCTGAGAATCAAATATGGTCGAACCTCGATATCTCGAACATCCATTACTCGAATTATCAGTATCTCAAAGTAACTTAAATTTCCCGGCCGTTTGCCCTATTCTTCAGGTATATTTATTTCTCTATTACTCGAAATTCAGTTACACGAATTTCTCGAAGCAAACATTTCCTTCCTTGAAGAAAAAAACTACTCTGTAACTCGAATTTTGTGCAACATCAACTGTGCAATACGGCATTTGTGGTTTGTGAGGAACAGTTAACAAGTAAAGAAAGGTGTACACTGATGCTTGGAGCTAATATGACAGAAAAACTAAAATTTCTAATGGGCGGAAAATCAGCTAAGCCTGTCTGTTTCTCGGGTGTGAATTAATTACTACCGAAGTAGCGGATGAGAAGCTCCATTTACGAATCTCGGCTGAGTGGTACTGACGAGAAGTTTCAACGCGAAGGGAGGAAAGGTTAACAGTAAAAACCAAAAGAGAGTAACGTATTTTTTCCAAAGGTGTTAACGGAGGTATATTTCTTGTTCCACTAAAGCAGGGCCTCTCAGGGTGCATGTGCCTGGTGCAAAAGACGACTTCGCTTGGTTGACCAGAGTGCAGACCCCCACTCCTCGATTTGGAGCAATAGCGCTGTCTCTCTCTTTTCCCACGCCTGTCTCGCTCGCTCTCCCTGTCTCCCTCTTCCTCACTTGCTCCGTAGCGCTCCAAATCCGAGCTGAGTTGAGCCGGGCTTAGCCGAGTAGCCCAGAGACGAAACGTTGGTCCGAGCCGAGCCGAGCGGGACCGATGCACTGTGCACAGGAACTCTGCGCCGCTGTCTGCACGCGTGAGAGTTTGGGCGTTTGAGAGGCCCTGCACTATTGTATCCCGTCTTCTAAAAAGTTACTATAATAAGGGGCATAATTAAAGTGATGCTGTAAAATACAGTTTGTTGTCATATTTTTAAATACTAATACTGTAAAAAAACAGTGTATTCAATATATGCCTTAAGCCCGTAGATACATATGATTCAATTATGCGCTACACATGCTCAAAAACGGTATTCTCTACGTCTCGAAATTTCGATAACTCGAAATAAAATTTAGCTCCGAGGTGAATCGAGGTATCGAGGTACCACTGTATTGCAAGTAAGACTTCCTTAACTGGGGACGTCTATAAAATTTGCCCGTTGGTGGGAAAGTACGATTTTTGTTCTCTGCGCACAGCACAGCACAGAACAGGACAGATGAGGCTATCGGTATCAAAAGGAGCAATCTCCAATTTTCGTCAAAATTGAGTTACTAACCCTCTACTAAACAGGTTTTTTTTTTCTTTTCAAAAAGGAACAAAATCCTATCGTTTCAGGACATGCATGTACAACGTTGCTTTCTAACAGAACAATCTTCGCCATCTGCTGGAATCAAGTGGGGCAATCTCCAAAACTACCAATCAGCTCTTTCCTTTCTGGTCATGTGATTTTGCAAGTTGTATTTTGAGGGGAGCGTTTGTGGTATTCTTGAATCAGATGGAAATTTTGCTCTCTGAACACTTGGGGTGCACGGCCTAGCTATGCAAACTTAGGGCGTGGCTGAGCCTACACGTATAAAAGGAGGAGGATGTAATCAGGAAGTGACTTATGTTATTGGATCAGGAAATGAGTGAGGTTGTGACGTTGCTCATGGTATATTTTATTCGTGAAACGGTGCAAGAAAATGTGAGAGAGTGATTATCTCTAAAAGCTATTGAAGTGTGAATTGATAGTGTTTTTAAAGCACCTTTACGTATAATCTAACCTCCACTGTGTTATTATTATTATTATTATTATTATTATTATTATTAGTATTACTAATGTTTCTCAGTTACTTGGGTTCAATACTATGTGTGAATTAAGCCTAGTTTTACGAACACATGCCTTTCCTGACACCAAAGGTATGTAGAGGGATTGATTCACCATTGTGTGTTTCTGTGGTGGTCGGTAGTTGATATGTTGCACGCAAATCAAGATGTATATTAAAATGAACATAAACATCCACCCCTGTGCTAGAGG